>NC_091284.1:197440467-197751621 GCF_032444005.1 Ranitomeya imitator | reverse complement strand
AGCCCGGCAGACAATAGCTGATGGGGCATCTGACCAAGGGACCGGATATTAGACCCACGCTGGCCAGACACTTGTCACGACAGGTTACCCACTTCATTCATACAGCTACATATGCAAATTGTCTCTTCAGAGAGGAAGAGGACTAGAACTCTAGTGCCACCTATTGGAAGTAGCAATCCTAACAGTCAATGTCGACCCTTTAACGAGCCTTGTCAGATCTCCACTTTGCACTGACGAGGGGCAGTACCCCGAAACACAGTGTCTGCAAATTGAGATTCTGGTTTGGCTTTTATCCCAAGTCATGTGACAAGGCTCGTTAAAGGGTCAACATTGACTGTTAGGATTTCTACTTCCAATAGGTGGCACTAGAGTTCTAGTCCTCTTCCTCTCTGAAGAGACAATTTGCATATTTCCCAGAGGAGCATTACTTCCCCCCCCCCCACTATTTACCTGAATCTTCAGCACACCGACGAGCTGGGCAGTAGGCTGTGAAATGGTGAATTTCCACTCAGACCGCCAACGGCCATTCCTAAGGGATGACAACCAGTAAAGATGAGGTTAGTGTTTAATGTGGCTCCATCAGGCATCTGTGCAGAAGAACAGCCACTGAGCAAACACATACAGGGTTCTGGTCTAGAGGTTGGCCCCTACTTTTTTTTTTTTTTACTGATAGCCTATCTTTTGGTAGGCCATCAATATCTGATTGGTGGAGGTGCGACATCTGGCATGCCGGCCAATAAGCTGTTACCGACTGGAAGCTCTTGAATGCTTCATGAACACAGCAGTTCTGTGAAAACTACAGTGGCTGCGGTTGGTTCCTACAGATCTAGCAGACAGATTTCTAGTATCCTGCCACTATAGAAATGACAGAGCTGCTGTGTTCTGGCAGCATTCGAGAACTTCTGGAGGTCCCCCAGCGTCGGGCAGGGAAGCCCACCAATCTGATATTTATGGTCTATCCAAAGGGTAGGTCATCAATAAAATAAAAGTGGTGACCAACCCCTTTAAGGAAAGAGCACCCCATGCATCAGATTGTCTCTTTGATTTCTGGTGAAACACATGCATATAAGAATATCTCCAGATTTAGGGTGACCTGAAATGACAGACGTTTTCAGGATGACACACTAAGCAGCAGATAAAACATACAAGTCTCAGCCCAACTAATGAACAGAAAGGGTGATATGACTTTGCAGCTACGCAGTCCTTCCCACATTTATGTTTGCAATGCCAACATCTTGTAAAATACACATACCAAAAGTTTTTCGGCTGGAACTGGTGGCTTTCAATACATGCGATTATTGTCTGCTGTCCATCTATAGTCTTTGCATAGACCTGCAGGGAACAGACCAGTCAGTATTTAGCATTAAGTCATGTCAATTAAAGGAGTGTAAAAACCCACGACCGACACTTAACAGTACAGACGCCGTTGGGGTAATGATCTTTCACATATGCCCTTAAAGCATTGTCGCAGGCATCTCTCCAGGACTTTAACGCCGCGTCGGTTTCATCAGGATGAGCATCGCTTGCATCTTTTCTCAGGTGGTCAAACTTAAAGGAAATCCTGTTCCGAGGATCCAGGAACCTGCCGTTGCCCAGGTCTCCATGTTCTGTAATTAGGACCTACAGAAATGTAAAAACAAAACCACAAGCATTAAGAGATTATCAAGACCACCCGCAGTCCATCAAATTAACTATAAAAGCTCTAGTAGATATCTGACCACATGGACTGCATACTAGTTTGTATTTTTGCAGTTTATGGAGGGCACAGCTCCCGCTTTCCCCCTTCCAACCACCCCCGCAACATGGGTCGTGAAGGGGCTAAAAAAAAAAAAAATAAAAAAAAAAAAAAGGTACACATGTGGTATCACTGCGTTCAGCCGTTTAAAAAAATAAAATAAAATTAACTTGATCAGTAAACCGTATAACATGAGAAAAAACAAAACAAAACACACCAGGATAGGATTACAGTTTTTGGCAGCTGCAACATAAAAATAAAATGCAATGTATCTACCCCCAAAGCTATCAATTACGTCGTCAGCTCAGGCCCAGAAATCAAAACTGGAAACAAAAACTATTTTTTTAAACAAATTTAAGTTTTTTTTCCCATGAGCTCAAAAAAACAAACAAACAAAAAAACAAAACAAAAAAATATAGTACGTGTGGCATCTGTACTCGTACTGACCTGGGGGAATGATACTGCCAGGTAACTATTTTTGGCAATTTCAATACCCTCGGGAATTTTTTCCCTGTACACTATATGGTAAAAATGAATGGCGAAGTTTTCAAAAATACATCTCGCCTCACCAAAAAAAAGAAAAAAAAAAAAACCAAGCCATCACATATTAAACAGAAAAATTAAAATGTTGATGGCTCTAGAAAAAAAAAGGACGACAATAATGGGAAAATCGTCAGGTAGTGAAAGGGTTAATCAAGTGAATTAGATTAATGGACCAGCCCTTGTGGGGTGTCAAAGTGACATGAGCATGAACCCCCACTGAATGCTTGCCATTAACCCTGAAAAGTACACAGGCACAGAAAGGACCTACAGTGGGTACGGAAAGTATTCAGACCCCTTTACATTTTTCACTCTGTTTCATTACAGCCATTTGGAAAATAAAAAAAAAAGTTAATTTTTTCCTCATTAATGAAACTCTGTATCTCATCTTGACAGAAAAAAACCCACAGAAATGTAAAAATTTTTGCAAATTTATTAAAAAAGAAAAACTGAAATATCACATTGTGATAAGTATTCAGACCCTTTGCTCAGACACTCATATTTAAAGGGCCACTGTCACCCCCCACAGTAAAGTGGCAATGCATGTGCAAAATAACTATATACAACTGCCTAAATCAGGTGACTAATGCCATAACGTGCTACTTACATATGAGATAATGCCTCGTGTATGCTGCCCCGGGCACCCCAATGCCTCCGTGGACAAAGACAGGTATTTTTGCAAAGTTTCAAACTGCTTTATTTAGTAATACCTGAACACAAAACTAAAAGAGCCACCTTGTTAGAATGCAGCATTGCTGCTGCACAAGGTGGCTCTTTTAGTTTATAATGGCTGCAGGGGGGTGACAGTGGCCCTTTAAGTCACATGTTGTCCATTTCCTTGTGATCCTCCTTGAGATGGTTCTACTCCTTCATTGGAGTCCAGTTGTGTTTAATTAGACTGATATGACTTGATTTGGAAACGCGCTCAGCTGTCTATATAAGACCTCACAGTGCATGTCAGACCAAATGACAATCATGAAGTCAAAGAACTGGCCAAGGAGCTCAGTGTCAGAATTGTGGCAAGGCACAGATCTGGACAAGGTTACAACAGAATTTCTGCAGTACTCAAGGGTCCTAAGAACACAGTGGCCTCCATAATCCTTAATGGAAGAAGTTTGGGACCACCAGAAGTCTTCCTAGACCTGCCCGTCCAGCCAAACTGAGCAATCGTGGGAGAAGAGCCTTGGTGAGAGAGGTAAAGAAGAACCTCAAGATCACGGTGGCTGAACTCCAGAGATGCATTAGGGAGATGGGATAAAGTTCCATAAAGTCAACTATCACTGCAGCCCTCCAATAGTCAGGTCTTTATGGCAGAGTGGCTGGATGGAAGCCTCTCTTCAGTGCAAGACTTATGAAAGCCCGCATAGCGTTTGCTAAAAAACACATGAAGGACGCCCAGACTATGAGAAATAAGATTCTCTGGTCTGATGAGACGAAGAAAGACCTTTTTTGGTAAAAATTCTAAGCGGTATGTGTGGAGAAAACCAGGCACTGCTCATCACCTGCCCAATACAATCCCAACAGTGAAACGTGGTCGAAAGACCTGAAACCTGAAAATGGCTGTCCACCAACGTTCACCATCCAGCCTGACGGAACTGGAGAGGATCTGCAAGGAAGAATGACAGAGGATCTCCAAATCCAGGTGTGTCATTCCCAAAAAGACTCATGGCTGTACTAGCTCAAAAGGATGCTTCTACTCCATACTGAGCAACGGCTGAATACTAATGACCATGTGATATTTCAGTTTTTCCTTTTTAATAAATTTGCAAACATTTCTACATTTTTTTTTTCAGTCAAGATGGGGTGCAAAGTGTACATTAATGAAAAAAAAAAAAGAACTATTTTGAATTTACCAAATGGCTGCAAAGAAAGAGTGAAAAATTTAAAGGGGTCTGAATACTTTCTGTACCCACTGTATAAAGTAACGCAGTCAGCCTTAAGGACTAGTAAAAATACCAAAGCACAAATGAGCACCTGCCTAGAGTCACACAGACAAGACCTCCGAGGACCGCGCACCCACCACAGCGTCATCCGGGTCTAGATAGATATACATGCTCTCAGTCTAAGGGACTAAATCTTCTTACCGGGTCATCGTAGCCTTCAGTCCTTACAGGGGTAAACTGATCCATGTTGTACTGGGCAAATGCACTGTGAAGAAGAGAGGGAAAATCTAAAAACGACATTTAGGGTGTGTGACACCTGTTGGCATATACTGCTGCTCGGAAATTCCATCCTTAAAGGGAATCTGTCAGGTGATTTTTGTGTAGTATTTTGATATAGTGCTTGGGCAGCCCTTACTGGATATGTAACTTATTTCTGTACGTTGGCCCGTTGTGCTGCTGCAAGCCCCAAACAAATTGATTGTCTCGCCCCGGCAAGTCAAGGATATGTAAATGGAAAATGAATATTCCCCCCTTCCCTCGCATCACCGATTCAGTCCGACTGCCGTATGTCTGGAGTATCGCATCGCAATCCTCGGACTGAACGACGGCTCTCCTGACCAGAGAGTGACAGCTGCATAGCAATATATCACGCCGTCAC
The DNA here is from genome assembly GCF_032444005.1 of Ranitomeya imitator. Lineage (NCBI taxonomy): Eukaryota > Metazoa > Chordata > Amphibia > Anura > Dendrobatidae > Ranitomeya > Ranitomeya imitator. The sequence continues at coordinate 197,746,805 of NC_091284.1, read as the reverse complement.
TCTCAGGGCAGAAGCACAGAAAGCCAGTCCGAGGATAGCGATGCGATCCCTGGGCAACTAACTGAACAGTCTGACTGAATCAGTGACGCCGATGGACAGAGGTGAATATTCATTTCACATTTACATGCTCGCCGGGAAATCAAGGAAATGTAGATTGCAATTAAATAATCACCCGTTCTTCCTGCCCATAATCGTACCCACCTGTGTGTGTCGGCGACACGGATTGGGTGCAGTCAGACTGCCATGTTACTCGTATAATCATAGGAGAACCACAGGAGTATATAGGAAAATATAAACTTTATTAACAGAAAAATATTAAAAACCACACGTTAAAAAACACCAATAGAAAACACCAGGAACACCCAAACACATATATAGTCAATACATATACTATATAGTGATATGATAATTGTGCCTTGTAGTTATGGGTAAATGTTGAACACTAGAAGATCCGTGGCACCCCCACCACCTCATAATAGGACAATGCCATCTGGTCCACCTATGTAGTAAGTGTCACTGACACTAAAAGAAGCTCCATTGCTCCAGACCAGATAATCATGCACCATGCTGAGGCAGGGATGTGAACAATGCCATGGGAGGGACTGGTAATAATACATTGCTTGCCAGCATAAACAAGATCTCCCTCCAGACACCAACCATACCCGGATCTTACCATGCACAAAGGGGTCCCTGGATAGGGCGCAACCCCCGACGCGCGTTTCGCCGCTCCTATACTTGGCTTTCTCAAGGGGAGCGCCTTGTTTCTGCAGCCAGGACCTTTTAACATCACTTCCTGGGTCACATGACAATCATGTGACCGCAGGCTGTGTAGCGCTGTGAATGGCGGCGCATGCGCAAGGAGCAAACATTCACATTGTGAAACAGCTCCTTGCTCAGCGAGAACTTAAGTGGATTGTGACCCTGGACACGGTCAAGCCCCATGGTCTTAATGAGACCTTGAATTTTGCCCCATTCCTATAAATATGTTTTAGATAGTTATAGTTTTATATGGCCCGTCTCTTTTTTTTTTTTTTTTCTTCTGTTTTTGAGTTCCCCTCTGTATATGTTGTTGTTGTTTTGTTTCTTCTTCTTCTTTATGATTTATTATTTTTGTTTATTGTTTTAACTTAGTGCACTTTAAATTGGACCTATCGTTCTTCCCTTCCTGATGTGGATTCAAGAGCGGGACAGAAAAGAACATCGGGATAGTGCTACATTATGGAATTGCTATGGACTACTATTATTGTACATATTATGTTATAATGGTTGTTATTCTTTTGTATGACCCATGATGTCTGATCCTGTCCGTCTCTTTTGCGGTGTTCATACGCTGATGTAGGCTCATCTTTTCACTGTTGATGTAGTGTGATTATTAGCCGTGGTTAACTTGCTGTGGTGCGCGTGCGCCGGCTTGCTCCGCCCCCCTGCGCCTTCTGGGTCCGGCCGATGTGCGTCCGCGGCGGGTGACTGGGTTGCCATGGTTCCCATGCACCCACTCGCCTGTCCGCTGACGTGAGCCGGGCTTGGGGGGGTGGCGGGGGGTGGGCCGCCGGCGCATGCGCCGCCATTCACAGCGCTACACAGCCTGCGGTCACATGATTGTCATGTGACCCAGGAAGTGATGTTAAAAGGTCCTGGCTGCAGAAACAAGGCGCTCCCCTTGAGAAAGCCAAGTATAGGAGCGGCGAAACGCGCGTCGGGGGTTGCGCCCTATCCAGGGACCCCTTTGTGCATGGTAAGATCCGGGTATGGTTGGTGTCTGGAGGGAGATCTTGTTTATGCTGGCAAGCAATGTATTATTACCAGTCCCTCCCATGGCATTGTTCACATCCCTGCCTCAGCATGGTGCATGATTATCTGGTCTGGAGCAATGGAGCTTCTTTTAGTGTCAGTGACACTTACTACATAGGTGGACCAGATGGCATTGTCCTATTATGAGGTGGTGGGGGTGCCACGGATCTTCTAGTGTTTAACATTTACCCATAACTACAAGGCACAATTATCATATCACTATATAGTATATGTATTGACTATATATGTGTTTGGGTGTTCCTGGTGTTTTCTATTGGTGTTTTTTAACGTGTGGTTTTTAATATTTTTCTGTTAATAAAGTTTATATTTTCCTATATACTCCTGTGGTTCTCCTATGATTATACTGATTTGTCTGGAATAGGTATTTAAAGGGGCCTAGACATTGTTCGTGGCCACCTTACATTATGAGTCTGGGTTTTTGTGTAGTGCCATGTTACTCGTGCAGGGATCACATCGCAATCCTCGGGCTGACCGTCTGCTCTCCTGACCTGAGCGGAATAGTATGTATTTCCATGCAGCTGTCACTCAAAGCAGTCCAAGGATTGTGATGCCATCCTCAAACATGTGGCAGTGTGACTGAATTACTGATGCCAGTGCAGAGGGGTGGGCTGAATTATGGGGGAGGGGGTGAATATTAATTTGTCATTTACATGTTGCTTGACTTGCTTGGTGCGAAAATAAATTTTCCGGGGCTTTCAGCAACACAATGGGGCCACACACAAATAAAAGTTACTTATCCTGAAAGGACAGCCCAAGCACTATTTCAAGATGCTACACAAAAATCACTTGACAGATTCCCTTTACAGAGGGTCTCTCACAAAATGTTTCATGTTGAACCATTTAGACAATGTAGAAGGTGATGAAAAACCTTTTCTTCATTATTTTGAAGATGTTCGCAATAACATTATTTGACACCTAAATTAAAAACAAATTAAGTCCAAGTGCCCATTACTAGAGAGATTTTGCTTGGGTTGGGTGTGTACTTCATTATAATGCTGATAATCAGGCAATAACACTGGGAAAAGAACAAACCCTCACAAAAGCATTGATAAACACTGCAGAGCGAGAGATGTGCTGGAGCACAGCAGACCTGAGCGTGATTAACTGACAGCTGTCATCTCTGGTAGTCAGTGTGGGGGAAGGGACAGTAATCATTAAAAAACACTTCTAGTAACTCTTCACTCAACCTGAGCTTTATTGGCAGGACCAAATACACATCAGCTTTGCCAAAGCAAGTGTAGTGCTACCAACTCGGCTGCACGGCCCCTCCCCCCACAATGACCACCGTGATTAAAAGCATTCATCTCTAATCAGGTCTACTCTGGCACATCTAATAACTCAAGTGAGGAGAGCAGACTGCCAATATGTCTTACACACAGCATATTCCAAGCTATAGTGGGGGCATGGTCTTTTATACACTTGTATGTGGATACCTGATTTCGATTGGCAGTAGAGACGAACAGAACGATTAGCGGAACTTTCGTCTAGCGTCCAGGTCAATGGTATCTGGCAGGTAGACTTGCGAATTTCTGACTTTCTGGTGTCCTCGGAGAGACTTTTTAATTAGCCGACACGACAATCTGTGCGTCACATGGAGAGGAGGCCTAATAAAAATGTTTGTAGTAAAACTAAAACCAGAAGCACTGCCCCTCTCCCACAGAAGCACTGCCCCTCTCCCACAGAAGCACTGCCCCTCTCCCACAGAAGCACTGCCCCTCTCCCACAGAAGCACTGCCCCTCTCCCACAGAAGCACTGCCCCTCCCCCACAAAAGCACTGCCCCTCCCCCACAGAAGCACTGCCCCTCCCCCACAGAAGCACTGCCCCTCCCCCACAGAAGCACTGCCCCTCCCCCACAGAAGCACTGCCCCTCCCCCACAGAAGCACTGCCCCTCCCCCACAGAAGCACTGCCCCTCCCCCACAGAAGCACTGCCCCTCCCCCACAGAAGCACTGCCCCTCCCCCACAGAAGCACTGCCCCTCCCCCACAGAAGCACTGCCCCTCCCCCACAGAAGCACTGCCCCTCCCCCACAGAAGCACTGCCCCTCCCCCACAGAAGCACTGCCCCTCTCCCACAGAAGCACTGCCCCTCTCCCACACAGACTGCTGGAGATAAATCACACTCAGGTCTGCTGTGCTCCATATCATCACTCTGCAGTGAGGAGAGCAGACCATTTGTCAATGCTATTGTGAGGGTGGGTTCTTTTCTCCAGTGTGTTGCTGCCCAACTACGATAGGTCAGAATCAGAAAGAGGCAGTACACGTCCCCAGAAAAATCTCTAGTAATGCCCACTTGGAATTTAAAACAAAACAACTGCTTAAGTGTCAAATGCTTTGATTGAGAATATCTCCACAATGTAGAGGCAAAATAAAAAAAGTGTTTTTCTGCTATGCAGCCTCTATTATATCATGTGTCCAGTTCAACATGAAAAATTTGGTGAAAGGTCCTCATTAAATATAATTTTAGGTTCAACATTTTGTGCCAATGTAAGCTCCGTTCACATGTCCAGTTGTCACCTGCATCTATTAAGATGCATTATTAAAAAGTAAAGGTAAATGTCTCAGCTCCTTAAACGAATTCTTTTATTGTGGAAACTTTAAAACCTAATATGCGGCATGATCCTCACAAAGTAGTAGTAGGAGGATAGCAGACTTAAAAGAAATTGTTCTAATGAAAAAGACATGCATATTGAATTCAATGATCTGCACAAAAAAATGATCGAACGTTGAGTATCCAGAATGGACTATAAGAAGAGCGAGAAATATAGCCCTCTCTAGAAATAGAGATACCTTAATAAAACCGCAAGAAAACAGGAATAAAGACAGCTGAATTATCGGTGCTCATGTGCACATCCACTTTGTGAGGATCATGCCGCATATTAGGTTTTATAGTTTCCACAATAAAGAATTTGTTAAAGGAGCTGGGACATTTACCTTTATTTGCTGCTGCTTCACGTCGAGTCCGTGCACCTGTGGCTGGAGTTGGTGAGCTGGCTACGGCTTTCAGCGCAAATTTTCTATGTGATTATTAAAAAAACTACCAAATTCATTACAAAAGGAGCAAAAATGGGTGCACACTTTGCTATTTTGCATACATTTTTGTTAATTTCAGAATGGACCAGTTCGCTTGTCCAGCACACTACAGGTGTTCACAGTGCAAAGGCTTAAAAACCGGATCCCTGAACAGATGACAATGGATGATCATCCTTATGATCCGGTTTTCCACAGATCTCAATGTTCGTAACAAAAAAAAAAACAAAAAAAAAAACAAAACACAGACTAAATAGTTGTACAGGGTAAATTTTCTGATCCAGCCACAAAAAAGAACAAAAAAACAAACAAACCATGGATAAGAATGGAAAACATTTAAGGACGTTTCTAATCAAATTCAAGTGAATGGATCGTGTATTAGAATATTTCACTTCCGTTTTGTCATCTCAAAATGGATCAAAAAATGGAGAGAACTACTGGACATGTGAATAGAGTAGGTAGGTGCACAGAATCCTTAACCTAGTCACAGATTTACATGACAGCATGCAGTTACCTGTGTCCACCACTAGAGGGTACAAGACACTTATGTATAGCATAATGAATAACTGTATACTATTGTGTCACAGCTGTGTATATATATATATACACACACATATATCCTCGCTGGCAGACCCTTTCTGGGTGGGTTGCCTTTTTTTCATGGGGAAAGACAGTATAGCAGATGTGATTGTATCCTGCGGCTGCTCTCTCCCTGTCCATGGCAGATTAGTGGACAATCCCTTCAATGAACGGAGGTCACAGTCTGCATATATACAGTGACATCCTGGAAATAGTCAAAACTCCATGGAAGAAGGCTGTAAGAATGCGGTAGACCCAGAATAGGTGGGTGGTCTGTGACATTAGCGGATGGATGGTGGCTTTACCAGCACAGAAGATACCCCTATATAAAGTGATCACTGAATTAGCATTATAGACATGACACTTGTGGAGACTTACTGTGCAGCTCCCTCCCTGAGCAGGTTGTCATTATTGAGGAGTAACCGGACATCTGAAGAAAAGAGGGAACACACCATTACACAGTCATTCCTACAGATCGCTCCTTACATTATATCATGTAGAGGGGATACTGATCAATAGGACAGGAGCGCTGCACATGGCCGCAGCCAGAGAACCACAGCACATCTATGTCATGGAGGAGAGATAAGGCTGCCCTAATTATACTGTGCCGAGAAGGATCCCATGGCCGCAGCCAGAGAACCACAGATCATCTATATCATGGAGGACAGATAAGGCTGCCCTAATTATACTGTGCCGAGAAGGATCCCATGGCTACTGCCAGAGAACCACAGCACATCTATGTCATGGAGGACAGATAACGTAGTTAGAAACACGTGTGCACAACCGTATGAGGTGCACGGGTAGGTTCCCAAACCGTAATCAGCAAATAATACAAAACCCGGCACTCAACTTTGTGGTGTGAAGAAACGAAAGATTTATTATCCCAAATCAGAAAACGTTTCGGTCCCACAACTGGACCTTCATCAGTAACGTTTACTGGGACAATATATAGATTCAAGTGGCTATATGGCCTGCCCTGAGGTAGCTACCAATATAGTATTGGATATCCAGAGAGAAAAGTTACAGCCTATATGGGTGCTGTCATCGCGGCGTCCACCGCTATTCAGCGGTGGACGCCGCGATGACAGCACCCATATAGGCTGTAACTTTTCTCTCTGGATATCCAATACTATATTGGTAGCTACCTCAGGGCAGGCCATATAGCCACTTGAATCTATATATTGTCCCAGTAAACGTTACTGATGAAGGTCCAGTTGTGGGACCGAAACGTTTTCTGATTTGGGATAATAAATCTTTCGTTTCTTCACACCACAAAGTTGAGTGCCGGGTTTTGTATTAAATGGAGGACAGATAAGGCTGCCCTAATTATACTGTGCCGAGAAGGATCCCATGGCCGCAGCCAGAGAACCACAGATCATCTATATCATGGAGGACAGATAAGGCTGCCCTAATTATACTGTGCCGAGAAGGATCCCATGGCCGCAGCCAGAGAACCACAGCACATCTATGTCATGGAGGACAGATAAGGCTGCCCTAATTATACTGTGCCGAGAAGGATCCCATGGCTACTGCCAGAGAACCACAGCACATCTATGTCATGGAGGAGAGATAAGGCTGCCCTAATTATACTATGCCGAGAAGGATCCCATGGCCGCAGCCAGAGAACCACAGCACATCTATGTCATGGAGGACAGATAAGGCTGCCCTAATTATACTGTGCCGAGAAGGATCCCATGGCTACAGCCAGAGAACCACAGCACATCTATGTCATGGAGGAGAGATAAGGCTGCCCTAATTATACTATGCCGAGAAGGATCCCATGGCCGCAGCCAGAGAACCACAGCACATCTATGTCATGGAGGACAGATAAGGCTGCCCTAATTATACTGTGCCGAGAAGAATCCCATGGCCGCAGCCAGAGAACCACAGAACATCTATGTCATGGAGGACAGATAAGGCTGCCCTAATTATACTGTGCCGAGAAGGATCCCATGGCCGCAGCCAGAGAACCACAGCACATCTATGTCATGGAGGAAAGATAAGGCTGCCCTAATTATACTGTGCCGAGAAGGATCCCATGGCCGCAGCCAGAGAACCACAGATCATCTATGTCATGGAGGAGAGATAAGGCTGCCCTAATTATACTGTGCCGAGAAGGATCCCATGGCTACAGCCAGAGAACCACAGCACATCTATGTCATGGAGGACAGATAAGGCTGCCCTAATTATACTGTGCCGAGAAGGATCCCATGGCCGCAGCCAGAGAACCACAGATCATCTATGTCATGGAGGACAGATAAGGCTGCCCTAATTATACTATGCCGAGAAGGATCCCATGGCTACTGCCAGAGAACCACAGCACATCTATGTCATGGAGGACAGATAAGGCTGCCCTAATTATACTGTGCCGAGAAGGATCCCATGGCTACAGCCAGAGAACCACAGCACATCTATGTCATGGAGGAGAGATAAGGCTGCCCTAATTATACTGTGCCGAGAAGGATCCCATGGCTACAGCCAGAGAACCACAGCACATCTATGTCATGGAGGACAGATAAGGCTGCCCTAATTATACTGTGCCGAGAAGGATCCCATGGCCGCAGCCAGAGAACCACAGCACATCTATGTCAAGGAGGAGAGATAAGGCTGCCCTAATTATACTATGCCGAGAAGGATCCCATGGCTACAGCCAGAGAACCACAGCACATCTATGTCATGGAGGACAGATAAGGCTGCCCTAATTATACTGTGCCGAGAAGGATCCCATGGCCGCAGCCAGAGAACTACAGCACATCTATGTCATGGAGGACAGATAAGGCTGCCCTAATTATACTGTGCCGAGAAGGATCCCATGGCCACAGCACATCTATATCATGGAGAACAGATAAGGCTGCCCTAATTATATAATGCTGAGAAGGATCCCATGGCCGCAGCCAGAGAACCACAGCACATCTATGTCATGGAGAACAGATAAGGCTGCCCTAATTATACTGTGCCGAGAAGGATCCCATGGCCGCAACCAGAGAACCACGGCACATCTATGTCATGGAGGACAGATAAGGCTGCCCTAATTATACTGTGCCGAGAAGGATCCCATGGCTACAGCCAGAGAACCACAGCACATCTATGTCATGGAGGACAGATAAGGCTGCCCTAATTATACTGTGCCGAGAAGGATCCCATGGCCGCAGCCAGAGAACCACAGATCATCTATGTCATGGAGGACAGATAAGGCTGCCCTAATTATACTATGCCGAGAAGGATCCCATGGCTACAGCCAGAGAACCACAGCACATCTATGTCATGGAGGAGAGATAAGGCTGCCCTAATTATACTGTGCCGAGAAGGATCCCATGGCTACAGCCAGAGAACCACAGCACATCTATGTCATGGAGGAGAGATAAGGCTGCCCTAATTATACTGTGCCGAGAAGGATCCCATGGCTACAGCCAGAGAACCACAGCACATCTATGTCATGGAGGAGAGATAAGGCTGCCCTAATTATACTGTGCCGAGAAGGATCCCATGGCCGCAGCCAGAGAACCACAGCACATCTATGTCATGGAGGAGAGATAAGGCTGCCCTAATTATACTATGCCGAGAAGGATCCCATGGCTACAGCCAGAGAACCACAGCACATCTATGTCATGGAGGACAGATAAGGCTGCCCTAATTATACTGTGCCGAGAAGGATCCCATGGCCGCAGCCAGAGAACTACAGCACATCTATGTCATGGAGGACAGATAAGGCTGCCCTAATTATACGGTGCTGAGAAGGATCCCATGGCCACAGCACATCTATGTCATGGAGAACAGATAAGGCTGCCCTAATTATATAATGCTGAGAAGGATCCCATGGCCGCAGCCAGAGAACCACAGCACATCTATGTCATGGAGGAGAGAAAAGGCTGCCCTAATTATACTGTGCCGAGAAGGATCCCATGGCCGCAGCCAGAGAACCACAGCACATCTATGTCATGGAGAACAGATAAGGCTGCCCTAATTATACTGTGCCGAGAAGGATCCCATGGCCGCAACCAGAGAACCACGGCACATCTATGTCATGGAGGACAGATAAGGCTGCCCTAATTATACTGTGCCGAGAAGGATCCCATGGCTACAGCCAGAGAACCACAGCACATCTATGTCATGGAGGACAGATAAGGCTGCCCTAATTATACTGTGCCGAGAAGGATCCCATGGCCGCAGCCAGAGAACCACAGATCATCTATGTCATGGAGGACAGGTAAGGCTGCCCTAATTATACTATGCCGAGAAGGATCCCATGGCTACAGCCAGAGAACCACAGCACATCTATGTCATGGAGGACAGATAAGGCTGCCCTAATTATACTGTGCCGAGAAGGATCCCATGGCTACAGCCAGAGAACCACAGCACATCTATGTCATGGAGGAGAGATAAGGCTGCCCTAATTATACTGTGCCGAGAAGGATCCCATGGCTACAGCCAGAGAACCACAGCACATCTATGTCATGGAGGACAGATAAGGCTGCCCTAATTATACTGTGCCGAGAAGCATCCCATGGCCGCAGCCAGAGAACCACAGCACATCTATGTCATGGAGGACAGATAAGGCTGCCCTAATTATACTGTGCCGAGAAGCATCCCATGGCCGCAGCCAGAGAACCACAGCACATCTATGTCATGGAGGACAGATAAGGCTGCCCTAATTATACTGTGCCGAGAAGGATCCCATGGCCACAGCACATCTATGTCATGGAGGACAGATAAGGTTGCCCTAATTATACTGTGCCGAGAAGGATCCCATGGCCGCAGCCAAAGAACCACAGCACATCTATGTCATGGAGGACAGATAAGGCTGCCCTAATTATACTGTGCCGAGAAGGATCCCATGGCCGCAGCCAGAGAACCACAGCACAGCTTACTCTTTGCCACCTGTTTTTTTTTCCTTCCTCTGGATCAACATGTTAGGGCATGTTAGGATAGGCTATGGGTTGAACTAGATGGACTTATAGTCTTCCTTCAACCTTAATAACTATGTAGCTATGTAACAACAGCACATCTATCTCATGTAGGACAGATAAGGCTGCCCTAATTATATAATGCTGAGAAGGATCCCATGGCCGCAGCCACGGTGCTGTGCAGAGGTAACATCCATCGTGGTAATGACCGGAGGACGACAGACACACTGATAACTCCCCACATTAATGATGGCTACAATTGCCTTTACGCAATATTATTAATGCTAGGGAAAATGTTTATATTAGATAGGCGATATATGTGTGGCCTCTGGGACCCAACAATCAGAGACGGGTCCTGTGGGTCATGTGACTGGAGCGGTGATACACCGCTCAATCAACTTACTGCCGTACTCCACTATCTCCGTCAGTCCTCAATTCTTGAGGTCAGTAGGTGCCTGACAGACCATCCATTTATCACCCACTTTTGGAATGGCGCTTACGGAAATCCCATTTATGACAGGCCTAACACAAGAGATTACATGTGCGATGCCCTGCGCTCCAGGGGGTCTGTGGAGCCAACCGAAAATCAACTCAGGGTTAAGATCTGTAAAGCATGGGAGATCCAGACATTACGGCAATGAAGGAATATGAACACACTCGGGGCATATTTTTTTGCTTGATTGCATGTATTTTTGCAATTGGGTTCCATTAAAACCTTTGCCTTCTATGGTTTAGGAACCCTAGAGAAGGGACATGCTAATTTTTTTGGGCGGCACCATGCGGCCGAAGCCTGGAAGAAATCATTGGCATAAAACATTATAACTGCATTTCTCAAGATCTATACCACAGCTATGTGGCATACTGGTAAGACGGGTTTAATCATCATTCTATTACCTGTATGCCCATAGTAATGGCTCAAAATCGTCCAGGGTGTGACAGACATTCCCTTTAATCTGAGAGCAGCATAATGTAGAGACAGGCCCCAATTCCAGCAATGTATAACTTAAGGGGCTGCTTGCTGTAGTTTTCATAAAAATCACTGTTTTCTCAGTAGTAAATTCATCTTCGACCTCTGTATAACCCCGCCCACACCACTGATTGGCAGCTTGCTGCCTATGCACAGTGTACACAGAAAGCGGCCAATCAGTGGTGTGGGCGGGGTTATACAGAGCTCAGCATTAGAGGACTGAGATCTGCAGCAGATAGAGATATGTTACCAGATCTGTAGCTATTTAGTGCCCACCAGAGCATGCCCAGTGTCACTTACCGTTGAAGACCTCATTAAATTCCCCTGGGGGTGCGTGAGTGATGAATTTTGCAGCAATACGCACCTGCAGAAACATACAAGGAGGAGAATTAGAAGCAAAACCCCTTGTAATGAGGCCAAATCCACTGAACACGACGGTGAAATATTTACCAAGTGTAATGACAGTGTCTGCAGACGCCGCCATCACTTCCTGCCTTACTTATAGTAGTGTGCGGGCTGTGGCACAATTTAATTAGGCAGAATAATTCTTGCAATGCAATGAATCATCCAAGTCATTATTAGAAATGATTAACCTCTGAAGGACCAGCTTAGTTTGAGTCTGGAAGATCAAGCAATTTTTATTTTCCAGAACCAATCCATTGACATAGCCGTTTCAGGGCTTGTTTTTTTTGCAGGACAAGTCAAACTTTTTATAGAACTGAATATGAGATTTCTATCAGTCATTGAATTTACGCAGTTTCTTTTATGCTTTAGTATTTTTACTTAATGGTTTTATGGGTGGAAAAAAAAATGTCTGGGGTGCAGCTTTCAGAGGCAATTCATTTTTCATTTTCTGTTGATGCAGCTATGAAAGCTTTTATTAGCTGGACAGGTAAATCCATTGACACCTTTATGAGATGTTTAATTACTAAATTATGTTTTCACTGTAAGTATTTAGGAAAAATAGCAATTCCAGCAAGGTTTAATCTTTTTGCCGTTATCGCTTTTCTATAGGCAGGTAGGATTCCAACTCTTTCATTTCCGGTATCTAGTTTCTAGATTTTTTTGTTTTATAGATTTTTTTTTTTTTTTTTTTTTAAATGATAAAATGCATTCGTAAGTTTTTTTTTTTTTTTTTAAATATTAAACCTAATTTTATTTTTGTCCCCACTAAATACAAGGCATTGCAAAACTTCACACCCCTCAACTTTTCCACTTTTTTTTTTAACATTAAACTCACAAACGTAAAAAGTATTTTATTGGGATTTTATGAGCTATACCCACAAAATCTAGCAAATATTTGTGAAGTGTAAAGTGAATTATGTTTTTATACTTATTTAAAAATTATAAATCTGCAAATTGTGATGTGCATTTGTATTCAACCCCATGACCAATTGTCTCCAGATGTCACAATTAGTAAATTGAGTTAACCTGTATCTAATTAACTCTTTGTATAACTGCAGCTTTTCTGTGAAGGCCTCAGAGGTTTGTTTGAGAACATTAGGGATCAAACAGCATCATGAAAACAAAGGAACACACCAGACAGGTCAGGGATAACTGGAATACTACCAAGACATGGCCATCCACCTAAACAGACATCCCGAGCAAGGAGAGCACTAATTTGAGAAGCTGGTAAGAGGCTCGTGATCATTCTGGAGGATCTGCAGAGATCCACAGCTCAAGTGGGAGAATCTGTTGACAGGACAACTATTAGTTAGATTCTCCACAAATCTGGCCTTAAGGGTATGTGCACATGTTGCGGATTTTGCAGTGCAGAAACGCTGCAGATCCGCAAGTGATTTACACTACAATGTAAATCAATGTGAAAAAAAAAAACACTGTTCTAATGGTGCGGAAAATTCCGTGAGGAAACGGTGCAGATTAAAAGAAGTAGCATGTCACTTCTTTTTTGCGGATCTGCAGCGTTTTTGTACCCATTCCATTATAGAAATCCACAGGGATAAAAACGCAGTAAATCCGCGGCAAATCCGCAACAAAATCTGCACAAAAACGCGACAAATCCGCAGCTGCGTTTTCTGCCAAGAGATGCAGAGTCCGCACCAAAAATTCCTAAGCCTAATCCGCAACGTGTGCACATAGCCTTATAGAGGAATGGCAAGAAGAAAGCAATCTTTGAAAGTAAGCCATAACAAGTCCTGTTTGCAGTTTGCAAAAAGCCATGTAGGGAACACAGCTAGCATGTGGAAGAGAGTGCTTTGGTCAGAAGAGACTAAAAAGGAACTTTCTGAGCTTAAATGCAAAATGCTATGTGTGGTGGAAAACCGACATTGCAAATCACTCTGAAAAAAAACATCCCTACAATGAAACATGGTGGTGGCAGCACAATGCTGTGGGATGGTTTTTTTTTTTCAGCAGGAATAGGGAGACTGGTCAGAGTTGCATCTCGGCTTTGGGAAAATGGCCGCCGCGATCTCTTCTGCGCACGCGCGGCATCCCGCGGCCATTTTCCTGAAGCCCCGTGCAGCAGAGCACTCCATCTGCGCATGCGCGGCCCCAGGAAGATGGCCGCCCCCACCGATGAAAGGGATAACAGCGCAGATCGCGCGCTGTTTCTTCACGTGCGCGCAGGGAGTTCGGAACTTGGACATGCGCACACCACTACGCCACCAACGGAAAGCTGGGGAAGAAAAGAGCGATGTCACCACGCCCACCTGACCAGACCAGCCTGATTGACAGGCGAAAACGGCGACTTTGGTAATGTATTTCTCAGCATAGGTGGGGAATCAGGGTACACTACATACACTATAGTAACGCACAGCGCAGGCCCTATTTAACAGTATTTATATCTCAATCTGAAAAAACGGGGTGACAGGTTCCCTTTAAGGAGGGACCACCATTTGCAGCACCCTTCTACCAAAGGTCAAGTCAGCAGAGGAGGACAGATTCATTTTGTAGTGCTTAAAGAAAGTACATGGTGAGGACCAGGTAGCGGCCTTACAAATCTGATCAATTGATATCTCTGCCTTTTCTGTCCAGGAGATAGCCACGGCTCTGGTGGAGTGAGCCTTGGTGCCTTTAGGAACAGGAGCACCACTTGTAATGTAAGATAAACTAATGGCCTCCCTGATCCATCTGGCAATGGTACTCTTAGAAACCCCCATACCCCTTTCTGCTACCTTATAAGGCTATGAATAGGGACTGTTCCTTTCTCCACAGACTGGTCATGGACATATACTCTAACATGGACTTCCTCACATCTAAGGTATGGAATCTTTCCCCCTGGATTGTTAGGGTTATTACAAAATGAGGGCAAAGTAATCTCTTGGCTCCGATGGAATTTAAAAACCACGTTGGGGAGATAAGCCGGGTCAGGACTTGTTAGGGCTACTAGTAAAACTGTATGAGGAACTTCGCAGATAAATCCTGTAAGGGCTCAAATGGGTCTCTACTTAGCGTCTCTAAAACTAGGTTCAGGTCTCATGGAGGAATTTTTTTGGGGGAGCAGGTCTGGATCTACTACAGGATCTTATAAACCGAGACACCCATTTATTTGCTGCTATGTTGCAATTATACAAGGCTCCCAGGGCCGATACCTGCGCCTTGAGAATGTTAGTTGCTAACCCTAGTTGCAACCCGGAATGCAGAAACTCTAGAATGGACCCAACCGGGGCCTCATCCCCCAAGGGCTTGAATCTCTTCCATGTTCTACCATAGATCCTTGATGTAATGCTACGTTCACATTTGCATCTTTGGACGCAGCGTCGTTGACTGATACCGACGCATGCGTCATGCGCCCCCATCTTTAACATGGGGGGCGCATGGACATGCGCCAGTATGCGTTGTACGATGCATGCGTCATTTTGGCGCAACAGACAGGGCGCGGGCGACGCTACGTGTAGCATTTTGCCTGTGCCCAATTTCCAATCAAAAACGCATGCTACGCACATGCGTCGTACATGCGCCAAAAAAAACCCCAACACATTAGTGACTGATAAACGCATAGGGCGCCGGTGCCTGCATTGACCTGCGTTGTACAACTCATGCACCTTTGGAGAAAAAACCCATTGATGAAGTGTCAAGACAGTCAAAGCATTTTGGGACAACGCATGCGTCAAAAAACTGCGTTGTGTATATGCGTTATGAGTTGCGTCGACGACGCTGCACCCAAAGATGCAAATGTGAACGTAACACAAGAGACAGTAGGTGTTGCTCCGCTAGCTGGAGTAGGATGTCAGCTGCCATCATTAGGGTATGGGACCTTGTTCCCCGTGGTGGTTGATATAAGCCACGACTACTTGATTGTCTGACACGACTCGGACATGGAAGGGGAGAAAGTGTATCGGCTCTTACCACAGCTCCTTCAAGTTCGAACCTTGGCCCCTCTCTAGAGGAGACCAGGTACCCTGAACAGAGTGAGACCTTAGTAGTGCCCCCCATCCAGTATTGCTCGCATCTGTTGCGATAACGTCCTCCACTAGTCTTATCCCCTGGACCTCTGACGACAAATGTTTTCTAAGGCCCCTTTCACACATCAGTTTTTCGCCGCCAGTCTCAATTCGATGAAATTGTAAAAAAACGGATCCGTTGCAAATTGTAAAAAAAAATAGATGCAACGGATAATTTTTTTTTTTTTTAACCCAGGGATAGAGTTTGGATTTCTTGTTTCGGGGGGAGAGCGAGAAGAGAGGGGAGAGAGAAAGAGACCGACCCCAGAGTGGAAAATGCATGATTTCTTTAAAAAAAAAAAAAAAAAATGGAATCGGTCGCCGGATTCCATAATTTCACCTCACGTTTCATCTGTTTTTCGCCAGATTCGTCGCTGTGCGTTTTTTTGACGGACAGAAAAAAACGTTCCTATGTACCGTACATTTTTTCCAGCAGCCGGAAAACTGATTTTCGACGGACCCGGCAAAAAAACGGATGAAACGTGAGGCTATCCGTCACTAATACAAGTCTATGAGAAAAAAACGGATCCAGCGGCAACTTTTGCCGGATCAGTTTTTATTTTTTTCAAATTTCGCCGGATTGTGTCTGACGGCAAAACCCTGATGTGTGAAAGGGGCCTTACTGTAAACCAAGACAGGGAATCCCTTATTGCAGAAGATGTAACTTTCCCTCTAAATGCCCTTTCAACGACCTCTGCACAGGACATCCCACTGTAGCTGCCAACCAACCACAGGAAGGACTGTATCCTCTCTGGTTTTAGTCTCGATTTGAGGGTATTTACCATCTAGCCCAGATCTTCTAGCACCACCGTTACCTTCCTAAGCTGTTCTGCCCAGTGATCTTCTGACCTTCCGAATATAATGAAGTCGTCCAGGTACAGGATAATAGTGTTTCAAAACTGAAGGTAGGTCACCACCTCAGATATTACCTTGGTAAATAATCTTGCAGCTATTGCCAGTCCAAATGGAAAGGCTGTATACTGGTAATGTCTGACCGGTCCCTGGACAAACAGAGCCACCCTCAGGAATTTTTGATGGTCCCAATGGATTGCAATGTTATAATTCATCCGTCAAATCGATGACTGCCATGAAACAATTCTGGAATAACAGCTTTATAGCTGTGTTCACTGACTCCATAATGAAGGAATAATTCACAATCCATTGGTTGAGCTTCCTCAGGTTGATAATAGCTCCTAAAGGACCAACTGGCTTCTTTATCAAAAAGAAGGGGGGAATAAAATCCCCTTCCTTTCTCTTCCACCGGGACTTTGCACAGAACACGTTTTTGTAAGAGTCCCAAGATTTCTGCCTCCAGGGCAGCTGTTCTCCTGGCGATTCCTGCAGGTGTAAATACGAATGTCTGGTGATGTGGATGGACAAAGTCTATTTTCAGACGGTCCTTGATGATACCCAAGATCCAGCGACTGGGGAGAGGGTAATCCAGGCAGGGAGAAAGTCTTCCATCACCGCTGACCTGACGTCATTGGGAGGGCTTCTTGGAAGATGTAGAGGGTCCCCTAAACATATATCCGGACTTCTTTCTACCCTTGAACTCCCACCTCTTCCTTTCTTCCTGAGGGCGTCCCCTATTAAAACTTCCTCCTCCGAAAGGAAGGCTTCCTAGCTTTAGCAGGGAAACAAGGGAATCCCTTTTTTTTGGCGCCTGCCTTCTCCAAAATGCCTTCTAGTTTTTGTCCAAAGACACACTGGCCATCACAAGGGATGGAACAGAGTTTATTTTTTGAAGGCAGGTTTCCCGGACACCCCTTCAGCCATAAGGCCCGTCTGGCCGCATTAGATGGCCTTGTAATAGTATGCAGGTACTGAGTATGTCACCATGGAACAGACAGACCAACAGTTGAGGGGTTTAATAACAGTAATAAGGTTCTCCTCGCAGGGAGGAAGCAATGGAAAATAACTGGCAATAAAATAGTACAAAAATATGGGAGTCAAACAGTAACAGAATTAAGCAGGATTTTCTTGAGAAAAGAACACTTATCAGTCTGATGAGGACTTGCTTGAAGGGTCGTCTTCTCCAATGTAGGCACCGAGAAACAGCGGCACTTGTCGTTCCTCTGTAGTCCGTGGGCTGAGTAGTCTCTAGGAGCCTGCTGCTTGGGGTTTCGGGAGTTAATGTGATATGCACAAGTTCTGAGTCTTTAGCCTTTACAGCACAGCAGGAATCAGGGGCTCTGCACTGTTAAATCTCTCACCAGGAATCACAGTCTCTGTACTGATACCGAGGGCACCAGGGGGTCGCAGTCTCTATATGGGCCAATGTCTCTACATGGGTCTCAAAGCACCCCTCACCAGTCACAGCAGAGTCCGCTTTCAGGTACTCACAAGATGCAGTCTGTCTGGGCAATCTCCCTGTATTTGTTCTCTGACCGGGAGATTTCTCTCTCTCCAGGAGCGCAGCTGCACCCTGCTCTGATCTCTGCTCACGCTGCTCTGTCTCCTGCGTGTGTGCCTTTCCCGACCCTCTGCCTGGCTTTCTTCCTGTCCCAGTCTCTAAGTCTGTCCCCTGGGGAACCTGCAGCACAGCTCAATGGTTCCAGGCACAGAACCGAGAAGGTAACCGCCCTCAGACTCTCATTGTGCTTCACCTCCTTACAGGCTCGCCGACCTAGCCTCTAACCACACAGTCTGCTGAGGTGTCTGCCAGAAACACTGCTGCTCCTTGCAACAGAGTCATTTGCCAAGATCTCATCTCCCGGGACCTTGCTCTTAACCCCTTCCCGACCTGTGACACAGCGTATGCGTCATGAAAGTCGGTGCCAATCCGACCTGTGACGCATATGCTGTGTCACAGAAAGATCGTGTCCCTGCAGATCGGGTGAAAGGGTTAACTCCCATTTCACCCGGCCTGCAGGGACAGGGGGAGTGGTAGTTTAGCCCAGGGGGGGTGGCTTCACCCCCCCCCGTGGCTACGATCGCTCTGATTGGCTGTTGAAAGTGAAACTGCCAATCAGAGCGATTTGTAATATTTCACCTAAAAAACTGGTGAAATATTACAATCCAGCCATGGCCGATGCTGCAATATCATCGGCCATGGCTGGAAACACTAATGTGCACCCACCCCACCGATCGCCCCCCCAGCCCCCCGATCGGGAGTCCGCTCCCCTCCGTCCTGTGCTCCGCTCCCCCGTCCTCCTGTCCGCTCCCCCGTGCTCCAATCACACCCCGTGCTCCAATCAAACCACCCCGCACTCCGATCCCCCCCGTGCTCCGATCCACCACCCCCGCACAGCGATCCCCCCCCCCGTGCTCCAATCTCTCACCCCGTGTTCCGATCCACCCCCCCGTGTTCCGACGCCCCCCCCCCCGTACCCTGATCTCCCCCCCTTATACTTACCCGGCCTCTCGGTGTCCGTCCGTCTTCTTTGCTGGGCGCCGCCATCTTCCAAAATGGCGGGCGCATGTGCAGTGCGCCCGCCGAATCTGCCGGCTGGCAGATTAGTTCCAGAGTGAGTTTTGATCACTGAGATATAACCTATCTTAGTGATCAAAAAAAAAAAAAAAAAGTAAATGACCCCCCCCCCTTTGTCACCCCCATAGGTAGGGACAATAAAAAAAAATTAAGAATTTTTTTTTTGTTCCACTAATGTTGGGGTAAGAACTAGGGTTAGGGTTAGGGGTAGGGTTCGGTATGTGCACACGTATTCTGGTCCTCTGCGGATTTTTCCGCAGAGGATTTGATAAATCCGCAGTGCTAAACCGCTGTGGATTTATCGCAGATTTACCGCGGTTTTTCTGCGCATTTCACTGCGGTTTTACAACTGCGATTTTCTATTGGAGCAGTTGTAAAACCGCTGCGGAATCCGCAGAAAGAAGTGACATGCTGCGGAATGTAAACCGCTGCGTTTCCGTGCAGTTTTTCTGCAGCATGTGTACAGCGATTTTTGTTTCCCATAGGTTTACATTGAACTGTAAACTCATGGGAAACTGCTGCGGATCCGCAGCGTGCGTGTGCACATACCTTTAGAATTAGGCTATGTGCACACGGTGCGGATTTGGCTGCGGATTCGCAGCAGTGTTCCATCAGGTTTACAGTACCATGTAAACATATGGAAAACCAAATCCGCTGTGCCCATGGTGCGGAAAATACCACGCGGAAACGCTGCGTTGTATTTTCCGCAGCATGTCAATTCTTTGTGCGGATTCCGCAGCGTTTTACACCTGTTCCTCAATAGGAATCCGCAGGTGAAATCCGCACAAAAAACACTGGCAATCCGCGGTAAATCCGCAGGTAAAACGCAGTGCCTTTTACCCGCGGATTTTTCAAAAATGGTGCTGAAAAATCTCATACGAATCCGCAACGTTGGCACATAGCCTTAGGGTTAGGGTTGTGGTTAGGGGTGTGTTGGGGTTAGGGTTGTGATTAGGGTTACGGCTACAGTTGGGATAAGGGTTAGGGGTGTGTTGGAGTTAGAATTGAGGGGTTTCCACTGTTTAGGCACATCAGGGGGTCTCCAAACGCAACATGGCGCCACCATTGATTCCAGCCAATCTTGTATTCAAAAGGTCAAATGGTGCTCCCTCACTTCCAAGCCCCGACGTGCGCCCAAACAGTGGTTTACCCCCACATATGGGGTACCAGCATACTCAGGACAAACTGCGCAACAATTAATGGGGTCCAATTTCTCCTGTTACCCTTGAGAAAATAAAAAATTGCTTGCTAAAACATCATTTTGGAGGAAAGAAAAATGATTTTTTATTTTCACGGCTCTGCGTTGTAAACGTCTGTGAAGCACTTGGGGGTTCAAAGTGCTCACCACATATCTAGATAAGTTCCTTGGGGGGTCTAGTTTCCAAAATGGGGTCACTTGTGGGGGGTTTCTACTGTTTAGGCACACCAGGGGCTCTGCAAACGCAACAAGACGTCCGCAGACCATTCCATCAAAGTCTGCATTTCAAAAGTCACTACTTCCCTTCTGAACCCCGACGTGTGCCCAAACAGTGGTTTACCCCCACACATGGGGTATCAGCGTACTCAGGAGAAACTGGACAACAACTTTTGGGGTCCAATTTCTCCTGTAACCCTTGGGAAAATAAATTCTGGGCTAAAAAATTATTTTTGAGGAAAGAAAACGTATTTATTATTTTCACGGCTCTGCGTTATAAACTTCTGTGAAGCACTTGGGGGTTCAAAGTGCTCACCTCACATCTAGATAAGTTCCTTGGGGGGTCTAGTTTCCAAAATGGGGTCACTTGTGGGGGGTTTCTACTGTTAAGCCACATCAGGGGCTCTGCAAACGCAACGTGACGCCCGCAGAGCATTCCATCAAAGTCTGCATTTCAAAACGTCACTACTTCACTTCCGAGCCCCAGCATGTGCCTAAACAGTGGTTTACCCCCACATATGGGGTATCAGCGTACTCAGGAGAAACTGGATAACAACTTTTGGGGTCAAATTTGTCCTGTTACCCTTGGGAAAATAAAAAATTGCGGGCTAAAAAATCATTTTTGAGAAAACAATTTTTTTTTTTTTTTTCATGGCTCTGCGTTATAAACTTCTGTGGAGCACTTGAGGGTTCAAAGTCCTCACCACACATCTAGATTAGTTCCTTTGGGGGTCTAGTTTCCAAAATGGGGTCACTTGTGGGGGAGCTCCAATGTTTAGGCACACAGGGCTCTCCAAACGCAACATGGTGTCCGCTAACAATTGGAGCTAATTTTCCATTCAAAAAGTCAAAAGGCGCGCCTTCCCTTCCGAGCCCTGCCGTGTGCCCAAACAGTGGTTTACCCCCACATATGAGGTACTCGGGAGAAATTGCTCAACAAATTTTAGGATCCATTTTATCCTATTGCCCATGTGAAAATGAAAAAATTGAGGCGAAAAGAAATTTTTTGGTGAAAAAAAAGTACTTTTTCATTTTTACGGATCAATTTGTGAAGCACCTGGGGGTTTAAAGGGCTCACTATGCATGTAGATAAGTTCCTTGGGGCGTCTAGTTTCCAAAATGGGGTCACTTGTGGGGGAGCTCCAATGTTTAGGCACACAGGGTCTCTCCAAACGTGACATGGTGTCCGCTAAAGAGTGCAGCCAATTTTTCATTCAAAAAGTGAAATGGCGCTCCTTCCCTTCCAAGCCCTGCCGTGCGCCCAAACAGTGGTTTACCCCCACATATGCGGTATCAGCGTACTCAGGACAAATTGGACAACAACTTTCGTTGTTCAGTTTCTCCTTTTACCATTGGGAAAATAAAAAAATTGTTGCTGAAAAATCATTTTTGTGACTAAAAAGTTAAATGTTCATTTTTTCCTTTCATGTTGCTTCTGCTGCTGTAAAGCACCTGAAGGGTTAATTAACTTCTAGAATGTGGTTTTGTGCACCTTGAGGGGTGCAGTTTTTAGAATGGTGTCACTTTTGGGTATTTTCAGCCATATAGACCCCTCAAACTGACTTCAAATGTGAGGTGGTCGCTCAAAAAAAATGGTTTTGTAAATTTCGTTGTAAAAATGAGAAATCGCTGGTCAAATTTTAACCCTTATAACTTCCTAGCAAAAAAAAATTTTGTTTCCAAAATTGTGCTGATGTAAAGTATACATGTGGGAAATGTTATTTATTAACTATTTTGTGTCACATATCTCTCTGGTTTAACAGAATAAAAATTCAAAATGTGAAAATTGCGAAATTTTCAAAATTTTCGCCAAATTTCCGTTTTTATCACAAATAAACACAGAATTTATTGACTTAAATTTACCACTAACACGAAGCCCAATATGTCACGAAAAAACAATCTCAGAACCGCTAGGATCCATTGAAGCGTTCCTGAGTTATTACCTCATAAAGGGACACTGGTCAGAATTGCAAAAAACGGCAAGGTCTTTAAGGTCAAAATAGGCTGGGTCATGAAGGGGTTAAGCTGCTTCTCCATTTGCTGCAGCCAGATCATAGGGGAGCGGGCAGAACAAGCACCAGCTATGGTTGGCTTCAGACCCCCTTACAGCTGCCTCCCAGGTGTGTCTCAGGAACCCATCAGCTTTTTATCCAATGGGTCTCTAAGTGTGCCAGAATCCTCAAAGGGCACGGCCCACCTCTTAGAGGATTTCATCCCAACTCTGAGTCTCTCTCCTCAAAAGGGGTATTTCCTCTTGAAGATGAGGGTAGGCTACCACATCTTTCCTGCTTCTTCCACTCTATGAGCACTAGTATCCTGGAACAGGAAAGGTGCGCTTCCTCCTTTCTTCTAGACCCCCAAACATTATATCCTCTAGGGATTTAGGTGCTTTCTCCTCCTTCAGGCCCATTGTTGACCCGACTGCCCTAGCCAACCTATCTGTATCTTCAGGTGGAAAGCAAGGTAGGTCACCTACATCACTGTCTGAGGAGGAAGGGGATTCACTATGGCATTCTCTAACAGAATGTGGAGAAGCCTCAGATTCCGTAACGACCTCCTTAGCTCTATTGTTTTCTTTTTAACAGGGTCTTTCGGGAACCTTGCACCTCAGCCCTGATCATGGACCTAAGGCTCGTGGCGAAGTCAGGGGTCTTATCCAGTAGAGTTTTTGGATGCAGTCAGATCAGAGACTTTACTGCCTATGAACTGCCAGCGGCGTCCTACAAAGAGCACATTCTTTATTCTTTTTGGCACCAACCTTCCTAGGCCCCTAGCGATTTAAGTGATTTTATTAATGAAAGGTGACATTCTCATAGATCATTCACCCGCTGTCATATCAAGGGTACCGGATTCAGAGGCCGAGAAGGGGTACGTATGTCGTCTCTCCTCGATACAGAGGAGTCCTACGACCTCTGACTAGGAAGGCTGCCACTCCAGCAGCTCCTCCTCTTATTGTGACCGAGCTGGTGACTGGTGGTGCTGCTGCTGTTGTCCTCTCGGATCCTCCATGATGGGGAGCTTTGGACACCAGCGCCTCTTCTGTGGTCATCCCCCATTTTACAACCCCTGGCAAAAATTATGGAATCACCGGCCTTGGAGGATGTTCATTCAGTTGTTTAATTTTGAAGGAAAAAAGCAGATCACAGACATGACAAAACTAAAGTCATTTCAAATGGCAACTTTCTGGCTTTAAGAAACACTAAAAGAAATCTAGAACAAAAATTGTGGTAGCCAGTAATGGTTACTTTTTTTAACCAAGCATAGGGAAAAAATTATGGAATTTTAGCCCATTCTGCAGTTAAAACACCCTCCAGTTCTTTGAGCGACGATGGCGGCAGAAATCGATGTCTAATTTGAATCTCTAAAATCAACCATAAATGCTCAACAATGTTGAGGTGTGGGGATTGTGGGGGCCAGATGAGATGCTCAACTTCATTAGAATGTTCCTCGTGCCATGCTTTAACGATTCTAGCTGTATGAATTGGTGCATTATCATCCTGAAAGATGGTGTTTCCCTCCGGGAACAGTGCTTAAACCATTGGATGCACTTGGTCGCCCAAAATGCCTAAATAATCTTGGCTGTTAATTCTTCCATGAAGGGATATCATTGGCCTGTCGGATCAGGCATACTGAACCAGCATGGCTACCACAGCATCTTGCAGCGGCATGCTATTCCATCCGGTTTGCGCTTAGTTGGAACATCATTTATTTTTCAACAGGACAATGACCCCAAACACACCTCCAGGCTGTGTAAGGGCTATTTGACCAAGAAGGAGAGTGATGGGGTGCTACGCCAGATGACCTGGCCTCCACAGTCACCAGACCTGAACCCAAGCAAGATGGTTTGGGGTGAGCTGGACCGCAGAGTGAAGGCAAAAGGGCCAAGTGCTAAGCATCTCTGGGAACTCCTTCAAGATTGTTGAAATATGAATTAACACATGTGGAATTATATACTTAATTTCAGTTGTTTCACACTTTTTTGTTATGTCTTATATTCTAGGTTCTTCAAAGTAGCCACCCTTTGCTTTGATTGCTTTACACACTCTTGGCGTTCTCTTGATGAGCTTCAAGAGGTAGTCGCCGGGAAATGGTCTTTTTGATGCCTTCAGTGTGAATGTACAATTTTCATAGTCATGAAAATTCAGAAATTTTTTTAAATGAGGTGTGTCCAAACTTTTGCGATATATATACCGTATATACTCGAGTATAAGCCGAGATTTTCAGCCCAAATTTTTGGGCTGAAAGTGCCCCCCTCGGCTTATACTCGAGTCACGGTAGCGGTGGGGTCGGCGGGTGAGGGGGAGAGGGTGCTGAGGCATACTTACCTAGTCCCAGCGATCCTCGCGCTGTCCCTGCCGTCCCACGGGCTTCGGCGCTGCAGCTTCTTCCTCTCTTCAGCGGTCACGTGGGACCGCTCATTAGAAAAATGAATAGGCGGCTCCACCTCCCATAGGGGCGGAGCCGCCTATTCATTTCTCTAATCAGCGGTGCCGGTGACCGCTGATAGAGAAAGAATCTGCGGCACCGAAGACAGCTGTGACAGGCGGGGACAGCGCGAGGATCGCCAGGACTAGGTGAGTATGTTATATTCACCTGTCCACGTTCCAGCCGCCGATCCATCTTCCCGGCGTCTATCTGCGCTCTGACTGTTCAGGTCAGAGGGCGCGATGACGCACTAGTGTGCGCGGCGCCCTCTGCCTGATCAGTCAGTGCAGAGAGACGCCGGGACCGGACGCTGGGAGCTGCAATCAGCGAGGTGAGTATGGCTTTTTTTTATTGCAGCAGCAGCGGCCATGGCACAGACTTATACCGAGCATCTATGGGGCAATATGAACGCAGCAGAGCACAGTATGGGGCAGATATGGGGATATATGAACGCATCAGAGCACAGTATGGGGCAGATATGGGGATATATGAATGCAGCAGAGCACAGTATGGGGCAGATATATGAATGCAGCAGAGCACAGTATGGGGCAGATATGGGGATATATGAACGCAGCTACTGATGTCTCAATTAATTTTACTTTTATTGGTATCTATTTTTATTTTTGAAATTCACCGGTAGTTGCTGCACCCAAGGCTTATACTCGAGTCAATAAGTTTTCCCAGTTTTTTGTGGCAAAATTAGGGGGGTCGGCTTATACTCGGGTCGGTTTATACTCGAGTATATACGGTATATATATATATATATATATATATATATATATATATATATATATATATATATATATATATATATATATATATATATATATATATATATATATATATTATTATTTATTGGACAAAATAATGGAAACCCCTAACGTTTTGGCATCATAATCTTTGAACATGTGATAAACATGCAAACCGTGACATATGGTAATGTTTTGTAGTTGATTATTTGTGATGTGTAAATTAACTGTTTGTTTTGCATAATTGTAAGAACATTGATGAGAACCTGATACCAATGGCAGACCTCTCGGATTTTCAAAGAGGCCAAATTGTTGGTGCTCGTATGGCTGGCGCTAGTGTAACAGAAAGTGCCCGAATGCTTGGCGTGTCAAGAGGTACTGTCTCCAAAGTAATGACTGCGTTTGAAAGAGAAGGAAAAAGTCTGCAGCATAGCACAGGTCCGTCCGAAAGTCAAAGTTGACTGAGAGAGACCGTCGGACTCTAAAGCGAATTGTGAGAGAGGATCGCAAGACCACGGCTCCGAAAATCACTGCTGAGCTCAATGAACACCTACAGAACCAAGTGTCCACGAAAACTGTTCGTCGGGAGCTTTACAAATCTGGATTCCATGGAAGAGCTGCTCGTTTACGCTATTTCTAACCTCTGGCCGAGTGTACGTTTGGAGACAGCCGAAAGAAGCATTCCATCCAGACTGCCTTCTCCCATCCGGTTTGCGTTTAGTTGGACCATCATTTATTTTACAACAGGACAATGACCCCAAACACATCTCCAGGCTGTGTAAGGGCTATTTGACCAAGAAGGAGAATGATGGGGTGCTACGCCAGATGACCTGAACCCAATCGAGATGGTTTGGGGTGAGCTGGACCGCAGAGTGAAGGCAAAGGGCCAACAAGTGCTAAGCATCTCTGGGAACTCCTTGTTAAGTATATAATTCCACATGTGTCAATTCATAGTTTTGATGCCTTCAATGTGAATTTACAATTTTCATAGTCCTGAAAATACAGAAAAATCTTTACCAAAGAGAGATACATGTCCTCATTTTTATTAGGATCATCAAGCAGCAGAAAAATTAAATGGGCCATAATACGTTTGTGTGCAGACAGTGAGAGACTCCCACAACACGCGCATGACAAAAACGAACATGTGAATAATGCTTTAGCGTACGCTCACAAGGCCATTTTAGGTCTTGTGTGCTTGTCCTTATAAAAAAAACTGACTTTATAATGATCAATGTTAATATGATAATTCATGATTGGTTTTCTACTAATTTCATCTGGTTTTCAGATATATTCTGCTGTTTAATTTAAAGACTGCATTAAAAAAACAAAACAAATGGATGCCATAAAAACAGACACACGGGATACTATAGGCATGAAAAATTATCAGGTTTTTTTTTTTTAGAACGACGTTACAGACATGCACGGGACTGAGCCTTAGTATTTGGTCAGAATTTCACATCAGTATAAGTCAAAAATGCAGAAGTGGTGACGTGTTCCTGCTGCACCTTCTCAGATTGCTCCACTCCTGGTTTTGGCTTACAGATACTGATGTGTGAATGGTCGGCTGGTCACGACCACAAATTGAAGAGCCCGCTTGGGCATGTAGCTGCACTGATGCCACAAATGGAGCGGACACTCTATGGTCTGCTAAATATATGAAATTAGTGGACACGGATTACTTTCCTGGGAGAAAAGTTGCTCATGTGAACTGGTCTGTTCACTTACATCTGAAATGGCTGGTGTCATTTGTTTGGTCTGAAAAAGTCACTTTTTTTGTGAACTTTCTCTTGCTTTTTTTGTGCTCAGGTGTTTTGGACTGAGGCATTTTGAAGAGATCCACACAAAGGACGCTTACAAAATTTCTCTGTGCATCGCCTGCACTCATCACCCGATATAACCTGTATTACATTCCATCGTTCCGGTTACAGTTCATTGGAAACAATGAACAAGGATGCTGCACAGAACACACCTAAAACCACTAAAGGGAATCTGGCAGTAGGTTTTCGCCACCTAATCAGAGATCAGAATAATGGAGAGATACAGACCCGGAACCCAGTGATGTGTCACTTATTGGGCTGCTTGCTGAAGTTTTGATAAGATTACTGTTTTGTCAGTAAAGCAGGTGGTCATGACTAGGGAACTAGTAAACCTACAGACAAGTAGTCATCCATACTCATGAGCTCTGTATAACTCTGCCCCCAGCACTGATTGGCAGCTTTCTGCCTATGCACAGTGTAGACTGAAAACTGCCAATCAGTGGTGTGGGCGAGGTTATACAGAGAACTGGTAGATCTGCAACAGATAAAATACAGATTTTATCAGAACAGCAGCAAGCAACCCAGTAAGTGACAAATTGCTGGAATCAGGGTACCTGATGTTCTAACACGGGACAGCAAAAACCTGGCGACAGATTCCCTTTAAATGCAGTGAGACAGTTTGTTACAAAAAGCGTTGAGTAGTGTAAGGAATACTGGGCGATTTCTGCTGTGAAGCCTGCCTAATTGTGAATGCAGTTGTCGATCATACCAGGTACCCCAGGCTCAGTACAGGATAAGTAAAGCAATGTGTAATTCATGGGGATTTGATTTCAGTCATTTCCATACAGCAGACCCAGTATCTACTAGAATCTAGAATGTGCAGTCCAGATCTGCTGTAAAAACCCCATGTTCTGGCAAGGAACAGCTACGTCTCCACCAAGCCTGCGGGCAATCCTACTGAAGACTTCTCTGAATTCAAGGAAACCCAAGTCGCTTCTCTCCTACATTCCCGCCTTCCCTACATGGATTCAATCCATAGCACATGCTTTTCTTAGCACAATATGCTCATGTAAGCATGTGCCATAATGGTGTCGCTCAAACAGTGGGGGGTCTGAAATCCCACATGGAGGGAGTGAGGAGGAGGAGGAGGGGTGCTCCTCAGCCAGCAGTCAGATAGTATGATTAGAACTACACTACCTGCCAGGGCATAAGCCCACCGGTAAGCATCACATGGGCAATCAGCACGGCGGCCGGGTCTCAGTCAATGCTCTTGCAGTAGTAAATGTAATTTCTACAGGGCATGAACCATCTTTAGGGGTTTGCATTTGTGGCCTTTGTATGGGGCATAGGATATGTTTTATAGTATTGAGGCCAAACACTTGGCGCGGAGGTATAATGCTCAAGATCACAACAAATGCATATTATCCATACTTGCCCAGTGCCAACACTGGTGACTTCATTCTTTCCATCGCAAATGGGGAAATCCGCAGAGGGGTATCCACAGGTAAGTATAGACTGCAGGTTCTCTGCAACGTATAGAGCACATTCATCCCCTTATGGATGCTGACAGTTTTGTTTTGGTGAATTTCTTTTCTTCTCCTTTTCTACCTAGACCCATTTTTTTTAATTTTTCCATAGACATAGTACTATCAAGGCTGCAGGACAAGTTATAGTTTGGACTGATGGCCGACAGATTTACTGTACTTTACACCAATCCAAGCGCTAAGCTTGATTATGTGGAGAGAAGTAAAGAAGAAATGAATGCTTCCTTTAACCCCTTCATGACCCAGCCTATTTTGACCTTAATGACCTGGCCGTTTTTTGCAATTCTGACCAGTGTCCCTTTATGAGGTAATAACTCAGGAACGCTTCAACGGATCCTAGCGGTTCTGAGATTGTTTTTTCGTGACATATTGGGCTTCATGTTAGTGGTAAATTTAGGTCAATAAATTCTGCGTTTATTTGTGATAAAAACGGAAATTTGGCGAAAATTTTGAAAATTTCGCAATTTTCACATTTTGAATTTTTATTCTGTTAAACCAGAGAGTTATGTGACACAAAATAGTTAATAAATAACATTTCCCACATGTCTACTTTACACCAGCACAATTTTGGAAACAAAATTTTTTTTTGCTAGGAAGTTATAAGAGTTAAAATTTGACCAGCGATTTCTCATTTTTACAACGAAATTTACAAAACCATTTTTTTTAGGGACCACCTCACATTTGAAGTCAGTTTGAGGGGTCTATATGGCTGAAAATACCCAAAAGTGACACCATTCTAAAAAATGCACCCCTCAAGGTGCTCAAAACCACATTCAAGAAGTTTTTTAACCCTTCAGGTGCTTCACAGCAGCAGAAGCAACATGGAAGGAAAAAATGAACATTTAACTTTTTAGTCACAAAAATTATCTTTTAGCAACATTTTTTTTATTTTCCCAATGGTACAAGGAGAAACTGAACCACGAAAGTTGTTGTCCAATTTGTCCTGAGTACGCTGATACCTCATATGTGGGGGTAAACCACTGTTTGGGCGCACGGCAGGGCTTGGAAGGGAAGGAGCGCCATTTGACTTTTTGAATGAAAAATTGGCTCCACTCTTTAGCGGACACCATGTCACGTTTGGAGAGCCCCCGTGTGCCTAAAAATTGGAGCTCCCCCACACGTGACCCCATTTTGGAAACTAGACGCCCCAAGGAACTTATCTAGATGCATAGTGAGAACTTTGAACCCCCGGGGGCTTCACAAATTGATCCGTAAAAATGAAAAAGTACTTTTTTTTCACAAAAAAATTCTTTTAGCCTCAATTTTTTTCATTTTCACATGGGCAACAGGATAAAATGGATCCTAAAATTTGTTGGGCAATTTCTCATGAGTACACCGATACCTCACATGTGGGGGTAAACCACTGTTTGGGCACATGGTAAGGTTCGGAAGGGAAGGAGCGCCATTTGACTTTTTGAATGAAAAATTATCTCCATCGTTAGCGGACACCATGTCGTGTTTGGAGAGCCCCCGTGTGCCTAAACATTGGAGCTCCCCCACAAATGACCCCATTTTGGAAACTAGACCCCCCAAGGAACTTATCTAGATGCATATTGAGCACTTTAAACCCTCAGGTGCTTCACAAATTGATCTGTAAAAATGAAAAAGTACTTTTTTTTTTCACAAAAAAATTATTTTCGCCTCAGTTTTTCATTTTCACATGGGCAATAGGATAAAATGAATCCTAAAATTTGTTGGGCAATTTCTCCCGAGTACGCCGATACCTCATATGTGGGGGTAAACCACTGTTTGGGCACACGGCAGGGCTCGGAAGGGAAGGCGCGCCATTTGACTTTTTGAATGGAAAATTAGCTCCAATTGTTAGCGGACACCATGTCGCGTTTGGAGAGCCCCTGTGTGTCTATGCATTGGAGCTCCCCCACAAGTGACCCCATTTTGGAAACTAGACCCCCCAAGGAACTTATCTAGATGCATATTGAGCACTTTAAACCCCCAGGTGCTTCACAGAAGTTTATAATGCAGAGCCATGAAAATAAAAAATAATTTTTCTTTCCTCAAAAATGATTTTTAGCCTGGAATTTCCTATTTTGCCAAGGGTAATAGGAGAAATTGGACCGCAAATGTTGTTGTCCAGTTTGTCCTGAGTACGCTGATACCCCATATGTGGGGGTAAACCACTGTTTGGGCGCACGGCAGGGCTCGGAAGGGAAGGCACGCCAATTGGCTTTTTAAATGGAAAATTAGCTCCAATCATTAGCGGACACCATGTCACGTTTGGAGAGCCCCTGTGTGCCTAAACATTGGAGATCCCCCACATATGACCCCATTTTGGAAACTAGACCCCCAAAGGAACTAATCTAGATGTGTGGTGAGGACTTTGAACTTCCAAGTGCTTCACAGAAGTTTATAACGCAGAGCCATGAAAATAAAATAAAAATTTTATTTTCTCTAAAATGATTTTTTAGCCTGCAATTTATTATTTTCCCAAGGGTAACAGGAGAAATTTGACCCCAAAAGTTGTTGTACAGTTTCTCCTGAGTACGCTGATACCCCATATGTGGGGGTAAACCACAGTTTGGGCACATGTCGGGGCTCAGAAGGGAAGTAGTGACTTTTGAAATGCAGACTTTGATGGAATGGTCTGCGGGCGTCACGTTGCGTTTGCAGAGCCCCTGGTGTGCCTAAACAGTAGAAACCCCCCACAAGTGACCCCATTTTGGAAACTAGACCCCGAAAGGAACTTATCTAGATGTGAGGTGAGCACTTTGAACCCCCAAGTGCTTCACAGAAGTTTATAACACAGAGCAGTGAAAATAATAAATACGTTTTCTTTCCTCAAAAATAATTTTTTAGCCCAGAATTTTTTATTTTCCCAAGGGTTACAGGAGAAATTGGACCCCAAAAGTTGTTGTCCAGTTTCTCCTGAGTACGCTGATACCCCATATGTGGGGGTAAACCACTGTTTGGGCACACGTCGGGGCTCAGAAGGGAAGTAGTGACTTTTGAAATGCAGACTTTGATGGAATGGTCTGCGGGCGTCACGTTGCGTTTGCAGAGCCCCTGGTGTGCCTAAACAGTAGAAACCCCCCACAAGTGACCCCATTTTGGAAACTAGACCCCCCAAGGAACTTATCTAGATATGTGGTGAGCACTTTGAACCCCCAAGTGCTTCACAGACGTTTACAACGCAGAGCCGTGAAAATAAAAAATCATTTTTCTTTCCTCAAAAATGATGTTTTAGCAAGCAATTTTTTATTTTCTCAAGGGTAACAGGAGAAATTGGACCCCAGTAATTGTTGCCCAGTTTGTCCTGAGTACACTGATACCCCATATGTGGGGGTAAACCACTGTTTGGGCACACGTCGGGGCTCGGAAGGGAAGGAGCACCATTTGACTTTTTGAATAAAAGATTGGCTGGAATCAATGGTGGCGCCATGTTGCGTTTGGAGACCCCCTGATGTGCCTAAACAGTGGAAACCCCTCAATTCTAACGCCAACACACCCCTAACCCTTATCCCAACTGTAGCCGTAACCCTAACCACAACCCTAACCCCAACACACCCCTAACCCTAACCACAACCCTAATTCCAACCCAACCCTAACCCTAAGGCTATGTACCCACGTTGCGGATTCGTGTGAGATTTTTCCGCACCATTTTTGAAAAATCCGCGGGTAAAAGGCACTGCGTTTTACCTGCGGATTTACTGCGGATTTCACCTGCGGATTCCTATTGAGGAATAGGTGTAAAACGCTGCGGAATCCGCACAAAGAATTGACATGCTGCGGAAAATACAACGCAGCGTTTTCGTGCGGTATTTTCCGCACCATGGGCACAGCGGATTTGGTTTTCCATAGGTTTACATGGTACTGTAAACCTGATGGAACACTGCTGCGGATCCGCAACGGCCAATCCGCTGCGGATCCGCAGCCAAATCCGCACCGTGTGCACATAGCCTAATTCTAAAGGTATGTGCACACGCTGCGGAAAACGCTGCGGATCCGCAGCAGTTTCCCATGAGTTTACATTTCAATGTAAACCTATGGGAAACAAAAATCGCTGTACACATGCTGCGGAAAAACTGCACGGAAACGCAGCGGTTTACATTCCGCAGCATGTCACTTCTTTCTGCGGATTCCACAGCGGTTTTACAACTGCTCCAATAGAAAATCGCAGTTGTAAAACCGCAGTGAAATGCGCAGAAAAACCGCGGTAAATCTGCCATAAATCCGCAGCGGTTTAGCACTGCGGATTTATCAAATCCGCTGCGGAAAAATCCGCAGAGGACCAGAATACGTGTGCACATATCGAAACCCTAACCCTACCCCTACCCCTAACCCTACCCCTAACCCTAACCCTAACCCTACCCCTAACCCTACCCCTACCCCTACCCCTAACCCTACCCCTAACCCTACCCCTACCCCTAACCCTACCCCTAACCCTACCCCTAACCCTAGTTCTAACTCCAACCTTAGTGGAAAAAAAAAAAAATTCTTTATTTTATTATTGTCCCTATCTATGGGGGACAAATGGGGGGGGTCATTTACTGTTTTTTTATTTTGACCACTGTGATAGATTATATCACAGTGATCAAAATTCACATTGGAACGAATCTGCCGGCCGGCAGATTCGGCGGGCGCACTGCGCATGCGCCCGCCATTTTGGAACATTGCGGCGCTCGGGGAAGAAGACGGACGGACCCCGCCAGGATCGGTAAGTATAAGGGGGGGAGATCAGGGCACAGGGGGGGGAGATCAGGGCACGGGGGGGCGTCGGAGCACGGGGGGGGGAGGGATCGGAGCATGGGGGAGAGTGATCGGTGTGCGGGCGGGTGGATCGGTGTGCAGGGGGGGTGGATCGGTGTGCAGGGGGGGTGGATCGGAGCACGGGGGGGGATCGGAGTGCGGGGGGGTTTGATTGGAGCACGGGGGGTGTGATTGGAGCACGGGGGGAGCGGACAGGAGGACGGGGGAGCGGAGCACAGGACGGAGGGGAGCGGGCCACAGATCGGGGGGCTGGGGGGGCGATCGGAGGGGTGGGGTGGGGGCACATTAGTATTTCCAGCCATGGCCGATGATATTGCAGCATCGGCCATGGCTGGATTGTAATATTTCACCATTTTTTTAGGTGAAATATTACAAATCGCTCTGATTGGCAGTTTCACTTTCAACAGCCAATCAGAGCGATCGTAGCCACGAGGGGGTGAAGCCACCCCCCCTGGGCTAAACTACCACTCCCCCTGTCCCTGCAGATCGGGTGAAATGGGAGTTAACCCTTTCACCGGATCTGCAGGGACGCGATCTTTCTGTGACACAGCATATGCGTCACAGGTCGGATTGGCACCGACTTTCATGACGCATACGCTGTGTCACAGGTCGGGAAGGGGTTAAGGGTGCTGCTACACCTTAAAGGTGGCAGATTGGGGTGATTATTGGGGAGTGTGAGGCTATGTGCACACGTACAGGTTTTTTTCCCTGCGCTAAACGCTATAAAAACTCATTAAAAACGCATACATTATGCATTCTATCATTTATA
Source organism: Ranitomeya imitator (assembly GCF_032444005.1). Classification (NCBI taxonomy): domain Eukaryota; kingdom Metazoa; phylum Chordata; class Amphibia; order Anura; family Dendrobatidae; genus Ranitomeya; species Ranitomeya imitator. The sequence continues at coordinate 197,712,294 of NC_091284.1, read as the reverse complement.
ATGCATTCTGCATGTTTTGTGCACATGGATGCGTTTTTTTCCGCGAAAAAAACGCATCGCGGTAAAAAAATGAGCATGTTCATTATTTTTGCGGATTTTCTGCGTTTTTCCCGCAATTCTGTGCATTTGGGAAAAAACGCACAAAAAACGCGTCAAAATCGCGGTAAAAACGCATGCGGATTTCTGGCAGAAATGTCCGGTTTTTGTCAGGAAAATTTCTGCAAGAAATCCTGACGTGTGCACATACCCTGACATGTACATCGGAGGACTCATCATTTCAGACAGACAAGCAGATAAGATTACTTCCATGTGCAGCCTGAATGTGCTCTCCTACTTGTAAAACTGGGAGAGGCTCAAACAGCACCACCGCCCCGAGCTCACCGCATGCCTGCTGGCTGAAAAAATCTCTGTACTCTGGGCTTTCAATGGACTGTCACACAAAGTCAAAAGCTGGAGGTCCCATCTATACCTGACAGCTCACAAACCAAAGCTATGAAGTTGGAAAGCCAGACTTCCAACTCCTCAATTTCCCTGACTCCGACCCCACAGCCCTGCCTCACTACTAAGCATGGACATAAAGTGCAGCACAGATTCCTCTCTACTAAAAGCAGAGATCAGAGACAGAACAGGCATTTATAGGACATTTCCCTGACTCCTGACCCCACAGCCCTGGTCACTGCAGACCATGGACATAAAGTGAAGCACAGATTCATCTCTACTAAAAGCCGAGATCAGAGACAGAACAGGCATTTATAGGACATGTCCCTGGCTCCTGACCCCACAGCACAGCCTCACTACTAAGCATGGACATAAAGTGCTGCACAGATTCATCTCTACTAAAAGACGAGATCCTTAGATCAGGAACAGAGACATTTATAGGATTCTAGGTGGTGGCCCGATTCTAACGCATCGGGTATTCTAGAATATGTATATATGTATATAGCAGCCACATAGTATATAGCACAGGCTACGTAGTATATAGGAGTACTACATGGCCTGTGGTATATACCATGTGGCTGCTATATACATACATATTCTAGAACAGGGGTGTCAAACTGCATTCCTCGAGGGCTGCAAACAGGTCATGTTTTCAGGATTTCCTTGCATTGCACAGGTGATAATTTAATCACCTGCAGAGAATGATTCCAGCACCTTGTGCAATGCTAAGGAAATCCTGAAAACATGACCCGTTTGCAGCCCTCGAGGAATGCAGTTTGACACCCCTGTTCTAGAATACCCGATGCGTTAATATAGCCCACGCAGTATATAACGCAGCCCACGCAGTATATAACGCAGCCCACGCAGTATATAACGCAGCCCACGCAGTATATAACGCAGCCCACGCAGTATATAACGCAGCCCACGCAGTATATAACGCAGCCCACGCAGTATATAACGCAGCCCACGCAGTATATAACGCAGCCCACGCAGTATATAACGCAGCCCACGCAGTATATAACGCAGCCCACGCAGTATATAACGCAGCCCACGCAGTATATAACGCAGCCCACGCAGTATATAACGCAGCCCACGCAGTATATAACGCAGCCCACGCAGTATATAACGCAGCCCACGCAGTATATAACGCAGCCCACGCAGTATATAACGCAGCCCACGCAGTATATAACGCAGCCCACGCAGTATATAACGCAGCATGTAACACTGGCCACGTAATATATAGCACAGCCCACATAGTATCTAACAGTGGCCACATAGTTTATAGCACGCAGTATAGAACACAGCCACATAGTATATAACACTGCCCATGTCGTATATAGCAGCCATGTAGTATATAACGCAGCCCACGCAGTATATAACACTGGCCACGTAATATATAGCACAGCCCACACAGTATAGAACACTGGCCAGGTAGTATATAGCAGCCACGCGGTATATAAACACTGCTCATGCAGTATTTAGCAGTGTGGGCACCATATCCCTGTTAAAAAAAATAATTAAAATAAAAAATAGTTATATACTCACCCGGCGAGATCCATTGAACCTCTGGCGATGCGCGCGATTGCCGCCATCTTGCGTTCTCAGGATGCATTGCGAAATTACCCAGATCACTTAGCGGTCTCGCGAGACCGCTAAGTCTTCTGGGTAATTTCGCAATGCATCTCTGGGACCGGAAGCTGGCGGCAGGTGCGAGCGCATCGTCGGACTACCGAAGGTGAGAATAGCAGGTTTTTTGATAATTTTTAACATTAGATCTTTTTACTATTGATGCTGCATAGGCAGCATTAATAGTAAAAACTTGGTCATACAGGGTTAAGTGAGTTACCTGCGGCATAACGCGGTCCGTTACCGCTGGCATTAACCCTGTGTGAGCGGTGACTGGAGGGGAGTATGGAGCGGGCGCTGACTGCGGGAAGTATGGAGCGGGCGACGGGAACTGACTGCATAGAGTATGGAGCGGGCGTCGGGCACTGACTGCAGGGGAGTAGGGAGGGACAAATCGGACTGTGGCCATCGCTGATTGGTCGCGGCAGCCATGACAGGCAACTGGCAAGACCAATCAGCGACTTGGATTTCCAGCACAGACAGAGGCCGTGACCAATGAATATCCTGGACAGACAGACGGAAGTGACCCTTAGACAATTATATAGTAGATTTCATAACTTTCCCAAATTATGAAAACAGTTACAGCACATCCTGCATTTTACTACTGTACCAATTTACTATATATTTTAGGAGTTGGACTAGTCTTTTCTATACAGACTTCAACAAAACGGACACAGACTCCACAGCCCTGTCAAACAGCAGAATTTTTAACAGGAAACAAATCAAGTTTTTTTGTTTTTTTTTAACTTCTGATGGCATTTACAATGTTTTACAAATGTGTTCCCAGAAAACCCCTTTAAGTTTCTTAACGGCAGCAATAGTTGAGCCTGGCTCCAATCGCTGCCGTTTCAGGCCAATGCCACTAGTAAAACGTAGCTGGCACGTACTCTGTGTGGAGCGGGCTCAGCTCCTGAGTGTGCTCCACACCATGATAATAGTATATTATGAAGCCCTAACAGTGGAGTCACCCATTGATTAATACAGGATCCATTTAACAAATCCATTGTTAGCTCAGCACCACAGTCATCTATAGCACATACAGGCATGTATGTAACGTCATGAAAAGCTATGGACACTAATGACATATTGGTTAATCAGATACCTATGATGGACACCGTAGAGCGACAGCATGTAGCGTCATTTCTCTGGCCAGGAATGATCACAGGCACAGGAAGCACACGGCGCATATAATATAGTGACAGCTCTGGGCACAGGGTTCTTCATCAGAAGGGACCAGCACAAGGTGCTACATAGGGTTGAGTCTAGAAGCTGCGGAAAATTACTGCCACGCATTGTGGCTAGTGTAAAATTTAGTGTAGATTTTACCCCATGCACTGTCTAATTTATGAATATCTGGTTTCCACACCATAATGGGCATCCTGTGGACTGATATTTATGGAGGAATATTATACTATAAACATGTAATGCGGATCTCCCACCGGCAGGAAGGAGTGTGAGGGGGACATTTTTGGACAGTGGTTGGATGTAATATTTTGGGGGTTGGGGTACTACCCCTCCTTTGATGTACACAATCACAAGTACTGATAACGGGGGAGAATGCGCTCTAGAAGACGGTGGCCCTGGATACACTGCGAGTCTCTGAGAATCCTGGAAATGCTGAATGAAGTTCATGCTGGCGCCTGTAAACTGGCTGACATTGCACAACGGCTTCATATAGACATGTCCCATCAGGGCTAGGGAGCAGATGTTTAGCGGGGGGCCGACTGCTCTCATGGCTGACACTTCCTGCTTCACGTTTTTTACCATTTCAGGCAATTTTCGTGAACTTCTCTGAACCGACCTCCCCAGAGCTCCTGCGGTATGTGTTAACCCCTCCTACGCCACAACAAATGCAACATTCATTCATTCCTGGTGAGAGAGGAAAAAACATGAATGAATGTTATGCTACATGGTAATAATTTTTTCACAAGTCCGAACACAGAGTTGTGCACACCTCAAAATAGTCATATCAAACCAAAATCCCCCATATGGTATATGCTAGGGAAAAAGAGGCATAGGCAGTACCATTAAATTCAAAATATTTGTAATTAATTTAATGGTACTGCCTATGCCTCTTTTTCCCTAGCATATTACATATGGTGGATTTTGGTTTGATATGGTAATGAGCTTGTAGAGGGCAGGGACTGATGTGAACGATCTTGGTACATTGCTACGTTACACGTCGGAGCAATATAAGCTAAACACATTGTGTTATATGCAGATGTTCAGCGTGTGCAGAGTGAAAGCCGCAATATCCACATACTGCAGGTATCAATATCTGATACACAGAAATCTTCAGCAGCACAAAGAGGACGTTTCTAGTGTACATGGCTAATGAGGCGTTACAATCTGCATTCTCTGGGCGCTGCCGATGCCATACACATCACATACCCGACGTGTGCATTTACCTGCTTTCTAGTGTTTTCATAAAAAAAAAATGCAGCTTTTTTGTCAACAATGAACGCTGCAATTTAGCTGGAAATAAAATACAATATGTAATTATTTTTTTATTATTATTATTTTTACATTTTTTCATTACCCAAAACACAGCCTGACCTTCCCTATAGGAAGAAAGTATGCGTGACCCAAAATATAAACAAGTGTGAAGGTATCTCATGAAGGCAGAGGCATTTTCTGGTACTTGTACTTCTCTGCACCCCCATTCATTTGCTGTATTTAGGGGTCCAAGCGTTGTACATCTGGAAGCATCTGTGCCTAGCAGCCTAGTATTGCCGCTCAGTACCCCTTCACTTTATAAAGGGGGTCTGTCAGTGAGATCAACCCTCCTAGTCGTCTATATGGGCATGTACCGTAGGTCATAGGAAGCTGAATACAATGATACCTAGCTATATGTGCTGCAATATATTTTTTATATGTAAATTAGTTGAGGTCTACGGGCTGGACATAGATCTCCTCGAGAATCTGCCTACCAGGGCTTATTTTATATGACAGAGGGCATTACTAGTGTGAGACATGTAATGACTGACAGTCTGCTCTCCTGATTGCACAGCAGAGCCCCATTTCATTTATAATTAGCTCGGGAGGCAGATTCTCAGGGAGATCTATGTCCGGCCCATAGATCTTAGCAGCTCATTTACATATAAGAAAAAAAGTGATATTTTTTCTGGAATAACACATCCGATCTCAGGGTATCCTTTTATTCAACTTTCTATGACCTGAATGGCCATATAGACAGCTTAGCCTTTGTTGGGAGTTTTCTTCAGTATCCTCTTCAAAGAACTCACATGCACTTTTTATTCCACTCTATATTTTTCAAAACTTCTTCAGGAAAATAAAAAAAAGTCTCAAAAACTCCTACTATAAACAGGAAATTTCCTATAGAAATGAATGTGGCAAGTTTTGCATGAGTTTTTGAAGCATTTTTGAGGAGGATTTTAGAGAGAACTCGCTTCACACAACTGTGTGAACGTACCGTAGTGAGACCATGCTACAGAGCGGCAGAACCACGCAAAGCCGCCATAAAATGTACGATCCTGTGACGGGTGTACAGTAATTACTAAGGGGGGCCTGAGAGTCAGACCCCAAGGGATCGCTATGGAAAGGCGGATGTCAGTTAGATTAGTTCCGCAACCTATTGAACCACTTTTTTCCCCTAAAGAAGTGTCAAATACAAATAGTGGGCTACTAGGGAGATTCTTTTGCACAACATGGCTATTTTCATTTTTGTGTTCTCAATGACAAGTCTGTTCCCTTTTTAGGTGGCCTTTCTAATAAATGGTTCTAAAAGCTACAGAACAAAATCCAGGACTCCCAACAAGGCCTCGTTCACCACTGCCGTCTCTCAATAGGGAAGTAATGTTTGCAGAACACACAGTGACATGAGAGGAAAGGAAACCACACCCTGTAATAATGCCAGGAGGCTGCCGTACGAGGCATCAGCTGGTAGGTCAGACAATGTACAATCATGCCCTGCTCTACGCCGTGCACACAGTGATGTGCACCAGTCACAAGCTTTGCGCCACCAATATATTCTGAAGGGTTCAGAAACCTGACAGACCCCATTATACTCAAAGTGATGTATACCGGGCACAGAATAAAGGCTCCAGATTGTCTCAGTTCTGCACCCCCACTGCCTTCATCGGTCCATGTGTGAAAACCTTCATGTGAACTAGCGCACTGACTTGCACTGCTCATTGTGCTTTCCGTTTTTCATACAGACATTTAATATGTTCATCTGAAAAGACCTTGACCAGAATGGAAGCAGAAAATTATTATGTAATGCTATATACAGGGTCAGTGTTCTCAGGCCACTGTGTATGAAGCAGTATAATGGCACCCATCGCTGTACCTGAGGCTTCGAGTAAGGATATGTAGGTTTTTCTGTCAGATCACACATAAAAAGCCGTAGATTGAGCTTTTCTGCCATTACAGCACTACTACGAGGGAAGAATAGGCCACACATACAGCGCCGACTGTGGACAAAATGGTGACACAGCCCTGTCAGGACACCACGGTGCATTACAGTCTCCACATGCAGCTGCATGCGTGAACTTACGTGTCCGTCCTAAACATACTGAGGCTGTAATCCGCTGTATGCAATAGGAGGTAGACACGGTCAGGTGATAGAAGTCTGTACACTGCACCGCCAAGGAGACTGCAACAGTCCTTGTTTTCAAGTGACCATACTTCAGGGGTAACGTTTCTCCTTGTGGAAGAGTGACATGCCTAGCCTGGCATGCCAGTGTGAGCAGGCTTATAAGTCAGGCAATGCTCCTCTGGGAAATGAAACATGCAAACTGCCTCTTCAGAGAGGACTAGACCTCTAGTGCTTCCTATTGGGGGTAACAATCCTAAAAGTCAATACAGACCCTATAACAAGTCTTGCATTATTACTTAAGATAAAAGCCAAACCAGAATCGCAATTTTCAAACACTATTTCGGGGTATTGCCTTTCATCAGGGCAAAGTATGAGATCTGATTTGGCTTCTAATAGGTAGCGTTATGGCCTCCTTCCTCTATCAACAGGCATTTTGCATATACCTCAGTAGGCCTTACTATGGAACCCATCATGTCAAATTCATACAAAATCTGACAGGAAAATAAACTTGGTATGAAATTGGCACTGTATGGAGGCACCGCTGAGGCCTCAATGAAATATAAGGTAGCACCATTAACAGCTCAATGCAAAAAGGAGGTAAATACAGCCGCATGTATGAGGCCTAACACTGACTGTAGCAATCATGTGAGTGGTACCGAACATCCAATTAGGCTACCGTGTCATACACCTCAGGCCTCATTCAGATGTCTGATTTTTATCATGAGTAAAAACCAGGAGACACTTGGTCATCGGAGTTTCATCAGTGTTGGCCCATGTTTCAGTGTTTACCATCAGTGTTTTATACGTGATTTTCATGTAAGAAAATATAAATTGCTAAACTTTACTCCTGGCATGGTTTTTTTTTTTTGCACACCCACTGAAATCTATAGGAGAATCATCTTACAAACAGATCAGACTGGCGAATGCTGCAGTTTTTTCCACAGACAGAAGGTCCGGGTATAAAATCATATGTAATTCACTAACATGGGTCTGTGTGCTGTGTGCTGAATGCTGTACATACGAGGACCGCCTTCTACATGGACAGCATCCAGACCGAAAATATGTTTGTGTCAGCATACCCAAAGGCTATGCTCACAACATGTTCAGTAACCATCAGTCCAGCAGCAATCCGCTGAATAAAAAAGTTGACATAACATTTTTTTGTTCGGCTAAAGAAAACCGATTTGAACTGGACCCGTTTTTTTTTTATCATTGAAGTCTAGGGAAAATGCGCCTGTTAATTAGCCATCCGGTTCTTCTCATTTTAAAAGGATCCATTTTTTGCTTACTGGATCAGTTTCAAATGGAAGAAAAAGGATGGCTATTTATCAGGTCTGTTTTCCATAGACTTCAATGTTAAAAAAGAAAAAAAGGATCCAGCTGAAATCAGTTTTCTTTAGCTAGGGGAGAGTCAGGGAACCCCCACCCGTGCCCCCCCCCCCCCCAGTAATCAGTCAGCAAGTCCCATGGAGATCTTCGGGCTTAGACCACCATAAATGAGAGTGTGAACAGTTACCAGTTAAAAATGAGACAGTCTGAACAGCTTCCCCATTGTCTCCACTTCACCTCTGTGAACCCTTGCATTTCCAGTTTAGTGTGAGCATGAAAAGGAATAAGCAAATAACGACAAATTCCACATTTTACACCAAAAGGCCCCAATACACCCTACATGACGTTTGGGCGAACCTGCCGATTTTGGCGTGGCCACACTTCTATTCCTCGAAATAATGTCAGGAGACAGAGGGATTATGCCGTTGGAATTTCATTGTCTGATAATTTCGTTTTCAGGGAAGATGACACATCTGGAGCAGCTTTCTCCTCTCAGCTGGTTGAAGACAAGAAAAGTCTGCCGGGAGAGATGGGTGCAGCCAAGCTCTACAAAGGCCAAATGGCGTAGGGACACTTACGATATTTAGAGGCGGTCACATTTTTGTATTCTGTATTCAGAGAATTATTGAATACAACATGTCTTTTCGGTAAGTCAGACCACCCACAGTACAGGGAATGCGAGGGCACCACTCTAGAGCAAGGCAGTGGAGTCACACCTAGTTTAGGTTGAAGTCATAGTAAATAGAAATATCGTTTCTCCTGACTTGTAGGATCGCTACTTCCAACAGGTGGCGCTATAGAGTTAAGTCCTCTTTTTCTCAGAAGAGGCAATTTGCATAGTAAATAGAAAGATACTGACACCAGCTTTAACCCCTTTCTGCCATTGGACGGAATAGTACGTCAGATGGCAGAACCCCCGCTTTGATGAGGGCTCCAACGGTGAGCCTGCATCAAAGCTGGGACATGGCAGCTGTTTTGAACAGCTGACATGTGCCCGCAATAGGCACGGGTGGAATCGCGACTCGTCGGCGCCTATTAACTAGTTAAGTGCCGCTGTCAAACTCTGTGTGACAAAGTTTTTACTATTGATGCTGCCTATGCCTATGTGGACATGCATATTCCAGAATACCTGATGCGTTAGAATCAGGCCACCATCTAGTGTTAATATAAATATATTTATATTCTTCCATCAAAGGAGCCTATTTCTGGTGATGTCACCATTTTCTACAGTAATTATGCTATTACTAATTACTGGCCATTAATGCAGGAGTCAGAAGTCTGGAGAAGTAGAGTCGTCGAACCATTGGCTTACTTACTGACTTCACAGACCTACCTGTATGAAGCGCCACAAACAGTAAGGACCAAAAGTTTTGCATTTTAAAAAAAAATGGGATTACTTCTATCTGGTTGCTGTGAGGCCATTTCCACGTGGATTTTAGTGTACCGGAAGCAAATAGATGAAAATTGTGTTTCACGTTGTTTTATCCAGTTAGGTGTTAGTTTTCAACATGTGCTGAGCCAAATGTTTTACATATTTTGTCATAGGAAGTCAATTTTTTTTTTTTGAGTGTTGTGAGGCAGTGACGGGTGTTATATGCGAGGATTGCTATGTATAAAGAAGCATATGGAAGCCGTGGGAGTGCATTGCAGTCACAGGCATAGCTGTGATTGCAATGCAAAATAGAAGTAAGTGTTGATCTTGAGCAAGATATTTGTTCAAGGCAGATTTAAAAAAAGATGCTCTGGTCTTTTATTTTATTTTTTTTTTTAAACGGACTACAGGATGGTAGAGGAGCAGTCAGTTTTCCTCACCCGGGGCCCGGGTTTTCCATGTGGCCGGCGGCCACAGGTTCTTTTGTAAAAACCCTGCAGCAGAGGGTTGGGTGTGTCAGTTTTGGTCTTGCAAGCAGGCAGAGCAGAAGGCTCTGCAGAGCTCAACCTGTATGAGGCAACACAGGGCCAAGCGGAGCTAAAAGGCTTGGCACCCTCAGAGTACACGGCAGTGCAGTCGCCCCATGGCAACAGGTCATGGATTGTCTTTGTTTTCCGTCTGCGATCCAGAGGATTTGATTTATTTCTTGTTTGTGAGTACTCTGACCGTTAAGAGACTTTACTTTGACCTTTTCCTGGGTCACTGTCTCGTCACTGCAGTGTGGACACCACTGCATTACAGTGTGTTTTTTAGTTAAAACATGGCAAAGACAAATTTATCACTAGATGTCAGGAAGCTTATTATTCTGACAGTGAAGTCAGGCAAAAGTGAAAAAGAGGTAGCTATGGAATTCAACCGCTCTCAGAGTCAAGTGTCATGAATAATAAAGAAAGAAAAAGAAGAAAAGGAAGGTAATGTAACAGCTGACAAACATAGAAGTGGACGACCACGGAAAACCTTCCTCCAAAGTTGATCACATTATTAAGAATAAAAGTCAGTATCTGACATCCAAAAAAATGCTGTACAGATTTTGCACAAAATGAACGAAAGAATATGGTGTCAAAGTGAGTCACCAAATTGTGGTGCGATGGGCAAGAGCAGTAGGGTTGAATGCATGAATTCAGGTCAAAAAGCCTTTCATCTCTGCAAAGAACCAGAAGGTCCGACTTGAGTCTGCCAAAGAACACAGCCAATGGAAAGAGTCTAAGGTGTTGTGGTCAGATGAATCGAAGTTCACATCTGTTTGGTAGTGACGGCAAGCACTATATATACACCGCCCAATTGGAAAACAATGTTAGGGTATGTTTCCACGTTAAGGAAACGCTGCGTGTTTGACGCTGCGTAGAGCCGCAGCGGCAAACACGCAGCGTCCAGATGTTACAGCATAGCGGAGGGGCTTTCATGAAATCCTGTCTCCACTATGCATTAAAAGACGCAGGCGGCAAACCCGCGGAAACTGACATGCGGCGCGTCTTTTAAGAACGCAGCATGTCCTTACAATGCTGAAACAACGCAAGGACAACGCAGGTGACCGGTCAGTGACCTCAGGTGCAGATTTGGTCAGGATTTTACCTGAGTAAAATCCTGACCAAATCCTGATGAAATCCTGAACGTGGAAACATACCCTAAGGCAGGGTTCCCCAACCTGTAGCTCGGGAGCCACATGTGGCTCGCGGCCCCATGAATTGTGGCTCGCGACTGTCTGCCAGCTTGATGCATTAGGTCTAACAAACAGGGATCAAGACCACATCTCAAAATGGTGAATTTTTTTGAGTCGCACTGCACAGAATTGCAGATCTTTATGCACATTTACTGGTCTTCGGGGTTTCGAGATGTTTTAGGTATGGTATGCTGGAGGTTTGTACTACCTGTTAGAGGAGGTGCTCAAAGCTGGATGGGACAGTGTGTTGGGAGAATACTGAATGGGGGTATTGTGGGAACCCCTGGATCTCAGTGTACGGCTCTGGAGTGATTTCTGTGGAAAAGCTTTGGTTATCATTATACCAGTAATGGGGGCTTTGGTTGCCACTATGAAGAGGGTGGGAGCTGGATGTGGCTCGCAACCCTCTCTCAGTGCTGGATGTGGCTCGCAACCCTCTCTCTAAGCTTAATGTGTCTCTCAAGATCAGAAAGGTTGGGGACCACTGCCCTAAGGTATCAAACACCTACAGTGAAACATGGTGGTGGCAATGTCATGGTTTGGGGCTGCTTTTTTGCATGTGTCATTGGCCCTTTACATAGAATTGATGGAAATATGAATGCCATCATGTACAAGGATATAAAAAGAGAATGTAATGCTGCCATATGGTAAAACCAAAATAGGTAGGGTCTAGAAATTCCAGCGAGAATGATCCTAAGCAGACATACAATTTAGTCAAAAATTGATTAGGAAAGAAAAATGTTCGCCTGTTGCAAGCCAATCACCGGATTTATACCCATATAGAGAACCTTTGGGATGAGTTAGGGTGACGAGATGGGGCCGGCACCAATAGCAATAAAGATGAATTGTTTGCAGATTTTCAAATGGAATAGAGCAAGATCCCTCAGGATGTCTTGAATTCCCTAGTGGCTTCAATGCCCCATTGGTGTGGTGCAGTGATTAACCCTTTACCGGCATCGGACGTACTATACCGTCCGATGCCGGCTCCCCTGCTTTGATGCAGGGCTCCGCGGTGAGCCCGCACCAAAGCCGGGACATGTCAGCTGTTTTGAACAGCTGACATGTGCCCGTAATAGGCGCGGGCAGAATCGCGATCTGCCCGCACCTATTAACTAGTTAAATGCCGCTGTCAAACGCAGACAGCGGCATTTAACTACCGCTTCCGGCCGGGCGGCCGGAAATGACGTCATCGCCGACCCCCGTCACATGATCGGGGGTCGGCGATGCTTGTGAATGGTAACCATAGAGGTCCTTGAGACCTCTATGGTTACTGATTGCCCGTCGCTGTGAGCACCACCCTGTGGTCGGCGCTCACAGCACACGTGCAATTCTGCTATATAGCAGCGATCAGCAGATCGCTGCTATGTAGCAGAGCCGATCGGGTTGTGCCTGCTTCTAGCCTCTCATGGAGGCTATTGAAGCATGGCAAAAGTTAAAAAAAAAAAGTTAAAAAAATAAAAAAAACAAAAGTTTAAATCACCCCCCTTTCGCCCCAATCAAAATAAATCAATAAAAAAAATATCAAATATACGCATATTTGGTATCGCCGCGCTCAGAATCGCCCGATCTATCAATTAAAAAAAAGTATTAACCTGATCGCTAAACAGCGTAGCGGGAAAAAAACTCGAAACGCCAGAATTACGTTTTTTTGGTCGCCGCGACATTGCATTAAAATGCAATAACGGGCGATCAAAAGAACGTATCTGCACCGAAATGCTATCATTAAAAACGTCATCTCGGCACGCAAAAAATAAGCCCTCAACCGACCCCAGATGATGAAAAATGGAGACGCTACGAGTATCGGAAAATGGCGCAATTTTTTTAAATTTTTTTTTAGCAAAGTTTGGAATTTTTTTTCACCACTTAGATAAAAAATAACCTAGTCATGTTTGGTGTCTATGAACTCGTACTGACCTGGAGAATCATAATGGCAGGTCAGTTTTAGCATTTAGTGAACCTAGCAAAAAAGCCAAACAAAAAAACCAATGTGGGATTGCACTTTTTTTGCAATTTCACCGCACTTGGAATTTTTTTCCCGTTTTCTAGTACACGACATGCTAAAACCAATGATGTCGTTCAAAAGTACAACTCGTCCCGCAAAAAATAAGCCCTCACATGGCCAAATTGACGGAAAAATAAAAAAGTTATGGCTCTGGGAAGGAGGGGAGCGAAAAACGAACACGGAAAAACGAAAAATCCCCCGGTCATGAAGGGGTTAAAGCAAGAAATTATGCTACAAATACTAAGTTATGACATTATAATAATGATTTACTCTCTATGTGGTGCTCAATAAATAGTGTATGCAAAACTTTTGGCAGTAAGTTTTCTTTAATTAAGCGACCTATATTCTAAAGCATTTTGGTAAAATTAAAGTCTTGCATGATAATGAATTGAAAGTGCATGAAGTTATCAGGAAAATGGCATCACCACAGTCGGACAGAAGGAATTGCAAAAAAAAAAAAAGAAAGAAAAAAAAACAAACTTTTGGTCTGATGGCCAAACATACAGATATTGATGGGATCGGCTGACAGTCTAATGTCTGGCAGCAGCACTCACAGAGAACGCGTTCCTGTATATGGTGGACAAGGCTGAACGACGGCAGAGTCATCTAATGTGCGTGGGGGCTTTAGGGTATGTTCACACTTCTTATTTTCGCTGCCTTTAAAGGGAACCTGTCACCCCGTTTTTTGAGATTGAGCTATAAATACTGTTAAATAGGGCCTGCGCTGTGTGTTCCTATAGTGTATGTAGTGTACCCCGATTCCCCACCTATGCTGAGAAATAACTTACCAAAGTCGCCGTTTTCGCCTGTCAATCAGGCTGGTCAGGTCGGGAGGGCGTGGTGACATCGCTGGTTCTTCCTCAGCTTTACGTTGGTGGCGTAGTGGTGAACAAGCAGCGCGCGATCTGCGCTGTAATCCCTTGCATCGGTGGGGGCGGCCATCTTCCTGGGGCCGCGCGTGCGCAGATCGAGTGCTCTGCTGCACGGGGCTTCAGGAAAATGGCCGCGGGATGCCGCGCGTGCGCATTAGAGATCGCGGCGGCCATTTTCCCAAAGCCGAGATGCAAACTCGGCTTTGGGAAAATGGCCGCCGCGATCTCTAATGCGCACGCGCGGCATCCCGCCTGATCGCCCGTCTGATACAGCAGTAATAAATAGCGGAACTTCTCATGAAGTAACAATTCAGCCTGGTCTTTAGAGCTCTACATTGAGCTGTTCCTCTATTACCCATCCTAGAAATGTATGGGTACATGGACATTACACTTATTGATCACGTATCTACAGGACAGAAAAATCAATATGAGACTGGTACCCCCCCCCAATGATCTGCTGAAAACGGGGGAAGAGAGCTGCAGAGCGACTCTCCATACAATGTGTAGCAACCGGCGATGGATTCTTGTACATAGCCGCTGCCCGGACACTCCATACTGACCTATTCTCCACAATAAGAATTGCTCTGCAGTACCAGGCGGCTGCACAGTGAATGGAGACGAGATCCGGCGGCAACTTTTTCAGGATCCGTTTTTTCAAAACTCACCGGACGGCAAAAAACTGATGTGTGAAAGAGGCCTTAGCACACCCCAATCCTGGGAAATAAGCGCTGCCGGGTCTTCTCCTACGTAAGGCAGTAAACCAGTTGATTAGCAGAGCTAAGCACCAGCATTGTGAAGAACTGATTGGGCACATTCTTGGCACTCACACCTTTTTAGTGGGGCATTACACTCAGTATATGACACTGGGCAATGAGGAGGCAGTGGGCTACGGCACCCAGTCACAGATGGCCATGCCAGCTAGGATGTCAGGGTAACTCCATACATGTGTGGCCACCTCCTAATTCAGCCTCCCTCTGGATATGACAGATTGCGCTCAGTCTCACCAGGTTGAGGGACCACCATGCTGGAGAGAAGTGTGACCCCACAGGCGGGACCATGACTTCACATAGGCCTTATTTAATATAGTAAAAGAAAACCGTATACAACTCGTCTATAACCCATCCTAATATAAGCGTATTGCAGCCAGCCCTGTGCGGCATAAACCTCCGATTTTATCCCTTTACATCAATAGAACGTAAAAAATTTCTAAAGAAATTCTTGAAATACAGGGTACAAGTATCCAGGATGAAACAGTGCATTCAACTGCAGATACAAGGCCGTCCGTCAGTGGCACTGGCGCTGAATGGAGCAAGCACGACCATGTGGGAAAACACCTTTAAACAAACCATGTTCCAGTTGCACATAGACGCAACGTACAGATCCGGTGCCTTCCATTCCATTCTCAGTATACTGTAGTATGTAATCTGCCAGTATTACGCCCATACGGTAACGCCATTCACATTCATGGGTTTGCAAAAAATAAATAAAAAATGCAGCTGCCATACAGAGCCACAGCATTGCATCCAATGATTGAGGATCCATCGCAGCACTATAACAGGAAACTGTAAATGCTTGTGTGTATGATTACAGCTGCTGTAAAAAGCTGATTATATACAGACTAGATGGTGGCCCGATTCTAACGCATCGGGTATTCTAGAATACGCATGCCCGCGCAGTACATTGCACAGCCCGCGCAGTATATAGCAATGTGGGCATCATATCCCTGTTAAAAAAAGAATTCAAATAAAAAACAGTTATATACTCACCTTCCGTAGAGACCGCTACATCATCTCGCGAGATCGGAATGCATGGACCGGTCACCGGAGCGTCGCGAAGAGCGGGAAAGGCGCCGGAAGGTGAGTATATGATGATTTTTTTAATTTTTTTTTTATTTTTAACATTAGATCTTTTTACTATTGATGCTGCATAGGCAGCATCAATAGCAAAAAAGTTGGTCACACAGGGTTAATAGCAGCGTTAATGGAGTGCGTTACACCGTGGCATAACGCTGTCCATTAGCGCTGCCATTAACCCTGTGTGAGCGCTGACTGGAGGGGAGTATGGAGCGGGCACTGACTGCGGGGAGGAAGAAGCGGCCATGTTGCCGCCGGACTGCGCCCGACGCTGATTGGTCGTGGCAATGGTCGTGGTTTTGCCACGACCAATCAGCGACTTGGATTCCATGACAGACAGAGGCCGCGACCAATGAATATCCGGGACAGACAGAAAGATGGAAGTGACCTTATAGTAGACTAGATGGTGGCCCGATTCTAACGCATTGGGTATTCTAGAATATGTATGTATGTATATAGCAGCCACATAGTATATAGGAGTACTACGTGGCCTGTGGTATATACCATGTGGCTGCTATATACATACATGTTGTAGAATACCATAATATAGGCCACGCAGTAACTAACACAGCCCACTCAGTATATAGCAGCCACGCAGTATATAACACAGCCCACGTAGTATGTAACACTGGCCATGTAAAATATAGCACAGCCCACACAGTATCTAACAGTGGCCACGTAGTATATAGCACGCAGTATAGAACACAGCCACGTAGTATATAACAGTGCTCACGTAGTGTATATAGCAGCCATGTAGTATATAACGCATCCCACGCAGTATAGAACACAGCCCACATAGTATCTAACACTGGCCAGGTAGCATATAGCAGCAACACGGTATCTAACACAGCCCACGTAGTATTTAGCAGTGTGGGCACCATATCCCTGTTAAAAAAAATAATTAACATAAAAAATAGTTATATACTCACCCGCCGGCGGGATCCAGCGAACCTCTGGCGATGCGCGCGCGGCTGCCACCATCTTTCGTTCCCAGGATGCATTGCAAAATTACCCAGATCACTTAGTGGTCTCTCGAGACCGCTAAGTCTTCTGGGTAATTTCGCAATGCATCTCTTGGAATGGAAGCTGGCGGCAGCCGCGAGTGCATTGTCGGACTACGGAAGGTGAGAATAGCAGGTTTTTTTTTTTTAAATTATTTTTAACATTAGATCTTCTTATTATTGATGCTGCATAGGCAGCATCAATAGTAAAAACTTGGTCACACAGGGTTAATAGCGGCGGTAACGGAGTGAGTTACCGGCGGCATAACGCGGTCCGTTACCGCTGGCATTAACCCTGTGTGAGCGGTTACTGGAGGGGATTATGGAGCGGGCACTGACTGCGGGGAGTATGGAGCGGAGCGCCGGGGACACTGACTGCGGGGAGCGGGGAGTATGGAGCAGAGCGCCAGGGACACTGACTGCAGGGAGCGGGGAGTACGGAGCGGAGCGCCGGGGACACTGACTGCGGGGAGTACGGAGCGGAGCGCCGGGGACACTGACTGCAGGGAGTACGGAGCGGAGCGCCGGGGACACTGACTGCAGGGAGCGGGGAGTACGGAGCGGAGCGCCGGGGACACTGACTGCAGGGAGTACGGAGCGGAGCGCCGGGGACACTGACTGCAGGGAGTACAGAGCGGAGCGCCGGGGGACACTGACTGCAGGGAGTACAGAGCGGAGCGCCGGGGGACACTGACTGCAGGGAGCGGGGCTCCACCATCTTCACCAAACCAATACTGTTGTGCTCACACAGGGACCCCCATTCTTGTAGTTGTGAGGGTCCTAGCAGTTACAGCCCACCGATTAGACATTTTGTGACCATGTGAGACGCTTTGATTACAGGACCCCCCTCACCAAGTCCCTGTGCACCCTCACAGCACCTGTGGACGTTTTTTCTATAATGCATATAAATGGAGTATTTTCTACTTAATACGTGTGGGAAAAAAATGAGATGACGAGCGGGCGACAAATGTGTGGCCGCCAAATTCAGCCTCCGATTCTTTGAAACATCCTTGGCCCGTGTAAATATGGCCGGAGGCTTTACCTGTCACTTCCTTACACAACCCTAGGAGACGGGTATTTATTGTGAAGGATTACATTCCAGACCGAATACCTGCCATTGCTGGGACTTGCTATGTGTGAGCCGGCCCTTGTGATGATGGGGCCTACCAGTCACTAATGACAGCGCTGATTCCTCACACCCCGGCTGCCACACGCACTGTGTGCTTCCAACCATCTATGCTGCCCGCGGCATGAGCAGCGCCAATCAGCTGTCAGCTCCTTGTTAGTGGGTTCTCTCATCACAGACCGGCCTGTAGGCTCACTTCACTGCTGGGGAGCACATTTTTCATTTTTTGCTCTTCTGTTTTTTTTTTCCCCTTCAACTTCGGCCAAGAGTCATAACTTTATTATCAACCAACCCACCTGTATGGAGCGGATTTTTTGGAAGAACGAATTGATGTTTCGAATGACACCATTCATTTCATCATATAATTTACTGAAAATGGTAAAAATGTTATGAAATGCATTAGAATTGGGAAAAAAGAAGAAGAAAACTTGATTCCTCCGTGGCATTTTGGGTTTGGCCTTTGTGGTGTTTATTGTGCTGTAAATATCGCCTGGTAACATGGTTTTCTATCTCCGTACGATTACAGCGATATCGAACAGTTAAGTTTGTTGTTTTACTTAAGTGGTGAAAAAGTTTGTAAAAAAAAATAAAAATATATAAAATAAATTTGGTTTATGCCATTATTTTCTGAGTCCTGTAACCTTTTTATTTTGCAGTCAATGGACTTGTGTGAGGGCCTGTTTTCGGGATGGCCGGCTGACTAAGGCCGGAGTCACACATGCCAGAAAGACGTCCGTGTCTCGCATGTGAAATCCAAGCTCTGGCGCCGGCACTCCGGAGCGGAGCGTGCGGCTCCATGTGTTCCTATGGAGCCGCACGCTCCGCTCTGCAGTGCCGGCGCCAGAGCTTGGATTTCACATGCGAGACACGGACGTGTTTCTCACATGTGTGACTCCGGCCTAACACTATTTGTGGGATACGACAGTTTGATATCTTTGTATTGCAATGTTTCATTTGTAATCATGGCGTTTACTGAGTTGGTTACTGTAATTCATTTTACCATTTCAGAGAACAGACTTTTACGGACGCTGTGACATTATATATATATATATATTTTTTTTTTTTCTTACTTTTTCTTATTTAATGTATAACTTTTACATTTTATATTTGCCTCCTTGGCGGACCTGAACCTGCGGATCAGGTGTATTTCCACGGAGTGGAAGCTTGTGGGCAAGATCTTGGTATCTGTTGAATTAGGCTACGTTCACATTTGCATTGCTGTGTGTTGCATCGGCGACGCAACGTATGCAAAAACGCATTGTTTTGTGACGCATGCGTCCATTTTTGGCTTGATTTTGGACGCAAAAAAAAAAAAGCAACTTGCTGCGTCCTCTGCGCCCTGACGCTTGCGCCAAAAATGCTGCATGCGTCACAAAACGCAAGACAACGCATGTCCATGCGCCCCCATGTTAAATATAGGGGCGCATGACGCATGCGTCGCCGCGGCTGCGCCCGACGCAACGCTAATGTGAACGTAGCCTTATGCGATTATTGTTATGCTGTAATGTTTATTATCTGTACAAGTCCCCTCAGAAATGTAAAGCGCTGCGGAATATGTTGGCGACATAGAAATAAAATTATTATTATAGTATATTATCAAAACAATGATCTTCTTTGAAGTCCAGCCGCAGGCAAAGCTTCACGGGAGGACAAAACCGGCAGTCATGGGGGCCTTTGCAGGGTGCACAGCTGAACCATTAACCCCCCGTTTACCGTAGCCCTAGTGGCAGAAGCATACCGGCAGTCGCGCTATTTAAATGCCACTGACTGACAACTGCATTTATATAGTTATACAGAAGCGATCAGAGATGGCTCCGGTCCCTGCTGTTACAGACACCGGACCTGCGCTATACACGGAGAACAGAGATGGGAAAAGGTTAACAGGCGAATTTCCCACGGAAAGCCTGAGCTGGCATCTACCCAGGAACCATTTCAATAAGGCCAGGTTCGGTCTTTGCTGGGTATGGCCAGTATAAGCCCCAATGGCCGTACTGTATTCGGGGCGACTCGGCTAATAACACCCCCCCATGGACAACGCTCTATCGCTACATACTGCAATAACCATGACCGTGTGTATACCAACAGCTCAGAGGAAAACACAAATCGTCCCCAAACCCAGGAAATCACTCCATGTATGACTCCTGCGATGCAGTCGCCTTATACAGAGGCTGGGGGTCTATTATTAGAAGACAGTGAAGGAGCGGAGGCCCAGAAATAAGCACAGAGCGGTGACCCTGTGGCCAGGCCTTGTAATCGGAGAGGGCGACGTGCTGGGGCCTGTGGAGGAGCCTCCACCCAGCTATTACTGAGGAGCTCGGGCAGCAGTCGCAGCATGGCAGCCGGCTCTGGACACGCCACACCTCAGCTCGTCTCCCAATATCATGTGTTCCTATAGGCAGGCCCCCACCGCTATTATATTAGAGACCCCTCTGTGATCACTTCAGAGTAATGGTCGGGACCGCTGGCATTAAACACATCCCATTAAGGCTGCGGCCGTCACACCTGTCCTGGTGTTGGGACCGAGCTGCAGTACCGGATGCAGCCTGGAGACAGGTGTGGCGCTGTTCCCGGGGTAACCCACCAGCAATCCCTGCTGCCTCATACAGTCCCAGCATAACCCCCACCATCTATAACAAGGCCAGGGGGTCAGACAGTGTAACTAAAGGACAGGAGCAAGAATGACCCCCACCCCATCGAGGACCCCGCCGCACGGGCTGTTGTCATTAGCAACCACATGACAGCTGCCAGGATGGATGTTGGTTGCTCCTGACAACCGCACCAAACACGGAGCCGACTCCCAGAACAGAGAATAAGCTCTGTCATCAAGCCGGGCACGCCGCGCCTTGTAGTGCCACACACCGCAGGACTTAAACTAGTACGTTAGAAGCTACGGTTAACGATTTCATTGCCGGGCCCAGGTAAAACTGCTGCTTCCCCCAGCACTGCCAAGGTTTAAGGGGCCGTGGACGACAACAAGAAGTGCATGAGCTGCGCCTGATCTGTGCCCCCGGCACTAAGCGCCGCAGACCACAACAGTGACTGCAGCCCCCCGAAAACCATGTACCTTCTCCTCATCAGAGACCCGATCCTCGTAGTCTGCCATCTTGGCTGCGAATGGCCCAGCCCCACTGAGAGGAGAGCGCAAAGCATAGCGGGAAGGGAGGGGGAACGTCCGGTCCAAAGCGGAAGCGGGGATACCGAGCGGCCGCCATGTTGGTAGAGGCACATCAGCGTTTATGGCCGACGTTAGTCGGTGGCAATGTCCAGCAGCACTGCGCGGTACCTGGCAGTAATGCTAATACAGCGCTGTATAGGGAGGCTGCAGCACGGGACATAGTGACCGAGCTGTCCCCGGTGCTGAGGGGCCTCCAGCTCCACCAATCCCAGGCGCGCTCCGCCTATTCTGCCCCAGTAGCAGGAAACAACAAACATGGCGGAGTGTGCGAGTGCCGGCTCCGGGCCGCCTCTGCTGACCCGGGTGAAGGGCTGGCTGTGCAGGCACCGGGCGTACGTGTGGCTGCTGCTCCCCGTGGCGGCGCTGCTGCTGCTCTATCACTTCAGAGCGGCGCTCCGCCTGTACGAGGCCGTGCTGAGCGGTGAGTGCTGCGGCCCAGCTGTTACCTAGCAACGGGGGCGCTCCCCTAGTGGGACTACAGCACCCAGCAATCCTGGAGCCAGAGCGTGGGGCCTACTCTCATGGAGACCACTATATTCCGGGGCTACATGTGCTGTCTGGGGGCAGGCAACAACTGCTGACATTGGAGACGTTGCCCACGGCAACAGGTTCCCTGGCCATTCTGTGGTCACATCCCTGGTGGGCTAGGGCAGCGATGCCGGGGCGCCCGCACTGCGCCGTTGTCTGAGGTGTTACTGGTAATGTGCTCATGTGACGCTGGGGCAGAAATGGAGGGGCTTCTGTAATATCTGTAGTCATGGGCCGCTGCTCGTGCCCCCTACAGCTGTAGTTACCGATCACACGGACCCTCACAGTCATGGCCAAAAGTTTTGAGGCCGACACAAATTTTCTTTCACAGTTTCCTACTTCAGTGTTTCTCGATCTTTTAGTCAGATGTTTCTATGGTGGGTAAGGCTGGACTGCGTGATCGGAGCACTTCCCGAACTGCTGCCTCATAAAGCCCTCCATGGATCTGTGACCGCAGTGCACGGACTCAGGAACGCATGACCGGGAGACCTGCAGCCGCTCCGTGCTAGGCACGCCGTCAGGATTTTACCTCAGTATTTGTGCGCCAAAACCAGGAGTGGGACAAATAGAGGAAAAGTATAATAGAAGCATATGCACCACTTCTGCATTTATCACCCACTCCGGGTTTTGGCTACAAATACTGATGTAAAATACTGACCAAATCCTGCTAGTGTGACGGCAGCCTTACACGTCGCCACTTCTGGATTATCACCCACTCCTGGTTTACAAATACTGAGGTGAGATACTGACCGTGTGAACGTGGCCTTTGACTGGTTTGTACATAAACCCTTAGGTGGCACTGGGCAGAGGCTGGGGAAGTGCTCTGATTTTGCCCGGAGCACTTAAACCTCATTTGCATGTACATTAACCCCTTTACCCCCAAGGGTGGTTTGCACGTTAATGACCAGGCCAATTTTTACAATTCTGACCACTGTCCCTTTATGAGGTTATAACTCCGAAACGCTTCAACGGATCCCGGTGATTCTGACATTGTTTTCTCGTGACATATTGTACTTCATGATAGTGGTAAAATTTCTTTGATAGTACCTGCGTTTATTTGTGAAAAAAACGGAAATTTGGCGAAAATTTTGAAAATTTCGCAATTTTCAAACTTTGAATTGTTATGCAATTAAATCACAGAGATATGTCACACAAAATACTTAATAAGTAACATTTCCCACATGTCTCCTTTACATCAGCATAATTTTGGAACCAATTTTTTTTTTTTGTTAGGGAGTTATAAGGGTTAAAAGTTGACCAGCAATTTCTCATTTTTACAACACCATTTTTTTTTAGGGACCACGTCTCATTTGAAGTCATTTTGAGGGGTCTATATGATAGAAAATGCCCAAGTGTGACACCATTCTAAAAACTGCACCCCTCAAGGTGCTCAAAACCACATTCAAGAAGTTTATTAACCCTTCAGGTGTTTAATAGGAATTTTTGGAATGTTTAAATAAAAATGAACATTTAACTTTTTTACACAAAAAATTTACTTCAGCTCCAATTTGTTTTATTTTACCAAGGGTAACAGGAGAAATTGGACCCAAAAAGTTGTTGTCCAATTTGTCCTGAGTACGCTGATACCCCATATGTGGCAGTAAACCACTGTTTGGGCGCATGGGAGAGCTTGGAAGGGAAGGAGCGCTATTTGACTTTTCAATGCAAAATTGACAGGAATTGAGATGGGACGCCATGTTGCGTTTGGAGAGCCACTGATGTGCCTAAACATTGAAACCCCCCACAAGTGACACCATTTTGGAAAGTAGACCCCCTAAGGAACTTATCTGGATGTGTGGTGAGCACTTTGACCCACCAAGTGCTTCACAGAAGTTTATAATGCAGAACCGTAAAAATAAAAAATCATATTTTTTCACAAAAATTATATTTTTGCCCCCAATTTTTTATTTTTCCAAGGGTAAGAGAAGAAATTGGACCTCAAAAGTTGTTGTCCAATTTGTCCCGAGTACGCTGATACCCCATATGTGGCAGTAAACCACTGTTTGGGCGCATGGGAGAGCTCGGAAGGGAAGGAGCGCCGTTTGACTTTTCAATGCAAAATTGACAGGAATTGAGATGGGACGCCATGTTGCGTTTGGAGAGCCACTGATGTGCCTAAACATTGAAACCCCCCACAAGTGACACCATTTTGGAAAGTAGACCCCCTAAGGAACTTATCTGGATGTGTGGTGAGCACTTTGACCCACCAAGGGCTTCACAGAAGTTTATAATGCAGAGCCATAAAAATAAAACAAAATTTTTTTTCCCACAAAAATTATTTTTTAGCCCCCAGTTTTGTATTTTCCCTAGGGTAACAGGAGAAATTGGACCCCAAAAGTTGTTGTCCAATTTGTCCTGAGTACGCTGATACCCCATATGTGGGGGGGAACCACCGTTTGGGCGCATGGGAGGGTTCGGAAGGGAAGGAGCGCCATTTGGAATGCAGACTTAGATGGAATGGTCTGCAGGCGTCACATTGCGTTTGCAGAGCCCCTAATGTACCTAAACAGTAGAAACCCCCCACAAGTGACACCATTTTGGAAAGTAGACCCCCTAAGGAACTCATCTTGATGTGTTGTGAGAGCTTTGAACCACCAAGTATTTCACTACAGTTTATAACGCAGAGCCATGCAAATAAAAAATATTTTTTTTTCCACAAAAATTATATTTTAGCCCCCAGTTTTGTATTTTTCCAAGGTTAGCAGGAGAAATTGGACCCTAAATGTTGTTGTCCATTTTGTCCTGAGTACGCTGATACCCGATATGTGGGGGGGAACCACCGTTTAAGCGCATGGGAGGGCTCGGAAGGGAAGGAGCATCATTTGGAATGCAGACTTAGATGGATTGGTCTGCAGGCGTCACATTGCGTTTGCAGAGCCCCTAATGTACCTAAACAGTAGAAACCCCCCACAAGTGACCCCATATTGGAAACTAGACCCCTCAATGAACTTATCTAGATGTGTTGTGAGAACTTTGAACCCCCAAATGTTTCACTACAGTTTATAACGCAGAGCCGTGAAAATAAAAAATCTTTTTGTTTTCCCACAAAAATTATTTTTTAGCCCCCAGTTTTGTATTTTCCCAAGGGTAACAGGAGAAATTGGTCCACAAAAGTTGTTGTCCAATTTGTCCTGAGTACGCTGATACCCCATATGTTGGGGTAAACCCCTGTTTGGGCACACAGGAGAGCTCGGAAGGGAAGGAGCACTGTTTTACTTTTTCAACGCAGAATTGGCTGGAATTGAGATCGGACGCCATGTCGTGTTTGGAGAGCCCCTGATGTGCCGAAACAGTGGAAACCCCCCAATTATAACTGAAACCCTAATCTAAACACACCCCTAACCCTAATTCCAACGGTAACCCTAACCACACCTCTAACCCTGACACACCCCTAACCCTAATCCCAACCCTATTCCCAACTGTAAATGTAATCTAAACCCTAACTTTAGCCCCAACCCTAACTGTAGCCCCAACCCTAACCCTAGCCCTAACCCTAGCCCTAACCCTAGCCCTAACCCTAGCCCTAACCCTAACCCTAGCCCTAGCCCTAACCCTAGCCCTAACCCTAGCCCTAACCCTAGCCCTAGCCCTAACCCTAGCCCTAACCCTAGCCCTAACCCTAGCCCTAATGGGAAAATGGAAATAAATACATTTTTTTTTATTTTTCCCTAACTAAGGGGGTGATGAAGGGGGGTTTGATTTACTTTTATAGCGAGTTTTTTAGCGGATTTTTATGATTGGCAGCCGTCACACACTGAAAGACCCTTTTTATTGCAAAAAATATTTTTTGCAATACCACATTTTGAGAGCTATAATTTTTCCATATTTTGGTCCACAGAGTCATGTGAGGTCTTGTTTTTTGCGGGACGAGTTGACGTTTTTATTGAAAACATTTTTGGGCACGTGACATTTTTTTATCGCTTTTTATTCCGATTTTTGTGAGGAAGAATGACCAAAAGCCAGCTATTCATGAATTTCTATTGGGGGAGGCGTTTATACCGTTCCGCGTTTGGTAAAATTGATAAATCAGTTTTATTCTTCGGGTCAGTATGATTACAGCGATACCTCATTTATATCATTTTTTTATGGTTTGGTGCTTTTATACGATAAAAACTATTTTACAGAAAAAATTATTATTTTTGCATCGCTTTATTCTCAGGACTATAACTTTTTTATTTTTTTGCTGATGATGCTGTATGGCGGCTCTTTTTTTGCAGGACAATATGACGCTTTCAGCGGTACCATGGTTATTTATATCTGTCCTTTTGATCGCGTGTTATTCCACTTTTTGTTCGGCGGTATGATAATAAAGCGTTGTTTTTTGCCTCTTTTTTTTTTTTTCTTACGGTGTTTACTGAAGGGGTTAACTAGTGGGACAGTTTTATAGGTCGGGTCGTTACGGACGCGGCGATACTAAATATGTGTACTTTTATTGGTTTTTTTTTTTTATTTAGATGAAATGTATTTATGGGAATAATATTTTTTTTTTTTTTTCATTATTTTGGAATATTTTTTTTTATTTTTTTTACACATTTGGAAAATTTTTTTTTAACTTTTTTACTTTGTCCTGGGGGGGACATCACAGATCAGTGATCTGACAGTTTGCACAGCACTCTGTCAGATCACTGATCTGACATGCAGCGCTGCAGCCTTCACAGTGCCTGCTCTGAGCAGGCTCTGTGAAGCCACCTCCCTCCCTGCAGGACCCGGATCCGCGGCCATCTTGGATCCGGGGCTCGAGCAGGGAGGGAGGTGAGGAGACCCTCGCAGCAACGCGATCACATCGCGTTGCTCCGGGGGTCTCAGGGAAGCCCGCAGGGAGCCCCCTCCCTGCGCGGTGCTTCCCTGCACCGCCGGCACATCGCGATCATCTTTGATCGCGGTGTGCCAGGGGTTAATGTGCCGGGGGCGGTCCGTGACCGCTCCTGGCACATAGTGCCGGATGTAAGCTGTGATAAGCAGCTGACACCCGGCCGCGATCGGCCGCGCTCCCCCCGTGAGCGCGGCCGATCGGCTATGACGTACTATCCCGTCCAGGGTCAGATAAGCCCAGGGCACCTCGACGGGATAGTACGTCTAAGGTCACAGAGGGGTTAACACACCGATTTACCTCAGTATTTATAAGCCAATACCAGGAGTGGGTGACGTGTTTCTATTATACGTTTCCTAGGATTATTCCACTCCTGGTTTTGGCTACAAATACTGAGGTAAAATCCTGACCGTGTGACCGTGGCCTCCCAGCACTCTATAGTGTTTGTCACCTAATTACACATCTTTAGAATTATCCCTTTGACTGGTGAGTGGGGCGTTGTTTTCCCCAGACTTGTGGTCCCTGTGGCCGTGATAACGTTATTCCCAAGAGCCGACATCTCTCGCAGAACGCCCGGCTTTCTTCGCCCACGTCATTGCACCTCCGATACCCAGTGTACGCTTGCCAGCTCCTGAGGCGCACTGCGCGTGCCCACAATGATGAAGACGGGGTATTTAACAACACATATACGAATGGTGGTGGGTTGGAGGGCATGGGGGACCTGACAGGCTCACTTCAAAGGGAATCTGTCATTGTTGCCTCTTAATCTGAGAGCAGCGTACTGTAGAGACAGAGACCATGATTACACAGCAATGTGTCACTGGCATAGTGTATATTTGCTAAAATCACTTATTGGCAGGGGATTAACACTAGAGGACTGGTAAACCTGCTGCCATGTAGTCCTCCATATTACTGAGCTCAGTATAGCCTAGCCTCTACCTACCACAGATTGGCAGCTTTCTGCCTATGCACAGTGTACACAGAAAGCTGTAAATCAGTAGTGTGGTCGGAGTTATACAGAGCTCTGCATTCAGAGACCTGCTAGATCTGCAGCATCAGCCGAGTAAGTGACAATCTGTATCGGTGCTGGAATCAGGGTATCTGCCCCTACATCATGGTGCTATCAGATGGGGTAACAAAATCTCAGTGACAGATTCCATTTGTTCTCACAATGAGTTTTTGACTTTATATTTTGTCTGTGTAAAAAACGCAGCGTCTCACAGTTCCAGCAAAGTGGATGAGATGTCTCCACATCTCATGGCCACTCTTTTTACTTCAGCATGAAGTGACCGGCGGTGCCTGTATGTTATACAGTCCCTGCATGTGGTGCAGCTGTGGCAGAGCCGCGAGACATGCAGCCGCGGGGACTCGGACGGGTTATTGGAGCACGCTGAAGACATTCGATTAGCAGGTGTCGAATAGCACCTTATCTGAGTATTGCTCATCAGTGTTTCACCAGTTTCCAGCCACATAAGTGAATATTGTGGTCACTGTATGGACCGGAGGAGCGCGCACACAGGGCCGGCTCCAGCTTTTTGAGGGCCCCGGGCGAAAGAGTCTCAGTGGACCCCCCCCTTTAACATATACCACGATTCATGATGCACAGATACAGCAGAGAAATATAGCACAGCCACGTAGCATATAACACAGCCCATGTAGTATATATAACACAGCCCATGTAGTATATATTACACAGCCCACATAGCATATAATACAGCCATGAAGTATATAACCCAGCCCACATAGCATATAACACAGCCACGTAGCATATAACACAGCCCACATAGTATATAGCACAGTCCACATAGTATATAGCAGTGTGGGCACCATATCCCTGTTAAAAAAGAATGAAAATAAAAAATAGTTATATACTCACCTTCTGGCGGCCCCCGGATCCAGCCCAGACCTTAGCGATGCTCCCGCCAGGTCCGTTCCCAGTGATGCTTTGCGGCAATAAACCGTGATGACGTAGCGGTCTCGTGTGATCCTATGTCATCTGGGGTCATTTCGCTATGCATCACTGGGAGCGGAGCTGCCGAGAGCATCGCGAGGAGCGGGAAGGCTGCGGGGGACGCCGAAAGGTGAGAATAGCACAATTTTTTTATTTTTTTAATTATTTTTAACATTATATCCTTTTACTACTGATGCTGCATAGGCAGCATCAATAGTAAAAAGTTGGTCACACTTGTCAAAATGGGCCCCCCGTCTCACTAGGGCCCCGGCACTTGCCCGGGTACGCCGGGTGCTGACGCCGGCCCTGCGCGCACAGGCCAGGCTGCCATCAGTGCTGACCCAGTATCTCACTAGCCCATACACTAGGCGAGTTGATAATGACTTAGGGACAAAGATGAACTTGCCTCTTTTCTTTTTTGTGCTATTGGTCTGAGAAAAACCATGTTCCCGGCCCCATAGCCTGTAATGGGTATGTGCTCTGTCTGTGGAAATCCCAGACGTGTGAATGAGGCCTAACCTCGGATAGGGCAGCTTTACACTACAGTTCTTTAGTGGAGATGGACGAACCCGAACAGTAAAGTTTGGTGTCAAAACCGATAACTTACTGTTCGAGCACGGACATTGAACATGTACTTGACCAGGAATTCCATGTTACTGTTTGGGTACGGCCCCCCGAACACTGGGTGTTTGTCGCGCTGTCATGTGTATGGCAGCACAGCAAACACCTTCTGATCAGCGGTAAAATAATTTCCGCCTGTCAGAGAGCTGCGATTCCCATGCTGTCAAAAGACAGTGTGAGCGCTCAGCTGTGATCGGGGGTATAAACTTTACCTCCGATCACTGGTGTCAGCTGATGGGACAACTGCTCCCATCATCCGACACCTGCTGCCGCTAATAACAGTGAGAGCAGGAGTGGATGGGAGTATTCATCTGCCGCTCCTGCGCTATAAATAATAATAAAAAAAAAAACATGGGTTCCCTTGTATTTTTGATAACCAGCCAGACAAAACTAGGAGCTGGGGGCTGCAATCTTCAGCTGTCAGCTTCAGCAAGGCTAATTATCAAGAATAGAGGGGTCCCCGCTCTGTTTAATTATTTAAATAAAAAAAACGGTGTGGGTCCCCCCATTTTTGACAACCAGCCTTGCTAAAGCTCACAGCTGGGGGCTGGTATTCTCAGGCTGGTAAGGGGTCATGGATATTGCCCCCCAGCAGCCCACAGCTGCCCAGATACAGCACATCTATTAGATGCACCAATTCTGGCATTTTGCCCGACTCTTCCCACTTGCCCTGTAACAGTGGCAAGTGGGGTTCATAATTGTGGGGTTGATGTCACCTTTGTATTGTCAGGTGACATCAAGCCCACAGCTTAGTAATGGAGAGGCGTCTATAAGACACCTATCCATTGCTAATCCTATAATTATAGCCAGAATAAAGTCCTTTATGTGAAATAATACTAAACACTTTTTTCCATTTTTATTGAAATGCCTAATTCCAGCGAAGCCCTCGATCTCCTGTTATTCAACTAAAATTATAAAACAACAATATACCCATGCCTGTCCGTCGTTCTGTCCCACGCCGTAATCTATGTCTGGGCATAAACAGTTTTCAACCTTTCAACCAAGATGGAGCCAATATAACACCGCCCAGGCTAAAAACCACTGGTGAATGAGCTGCTGGGAACGCAGCCTCAGAGACCGGTGGTGACATCATTGAGGTTACGTCCGGTCACTGAGGCTCCGTTCCCAGCCGGGCTGAACTGCGGTGACCTCGGTGAGATCCCTGCTAGCACGGTCAGAAAAACTCTCACAGTGCTAGCGGGGATCTTACCAAAGGGGGCAATATCCATGGCCCCTTACCAGCCTGAGAATACCAGCCCCCAGCTGTGAGCTTTAGCAAGGTTGGTTGTCAAAAATGGGGGGGACCCCACGCCATTTTTTACATTTATTTAAATAATTAAACAGCGTGGGGACCCCTCTATTCTTGATAATTAGCCTTGCTGACAGCTGAAGGTTGCAGCCCCCAGCTCTGAGTTTTGTCTGGCTGGTTATCAAAATTAGGGGAGAACCCACGCCATTTTAATTATTTACAGCGCGGGAGCGGCAGATGGCGGTATTCATCTGCCGCTCCCTGCTTTCACTGTTATTAGTGTCAGCAGGTGTCGGCTGATGGGATCAGTAGTCCCATCAGCTGACACCAGTGACCGGAGGTGAAGTTTATACCTCCAATCACAGCAGAAAGAGCTCCCGCTGTCTTTTGACAACATGGGAACCGCGGCTCTCTGACCGGTGGGGAGGATTTCACTGCCGATCAGAAGCGGTGTTTGCCGTTCTGTCATGACATCGCAGCAAACACTGGATGTTCGGGCCCCCCATTCAAGTGATTGGGGTTTGAGTCCGGGTACTGTTCTGGTACCCGGACCCAAACTTTTTGTAACTGTTTGGCCGAACCCTATCATCCAGGTGTCTGCCCATCTCTATTCTTTAGTCATCGATACATTGGATAATCCCCCACACACTGCTGTGTACAGATGGCATACCCCGCTGGCATCCTCCAGCCCTCAGTGCTCCTACCTCAGTGCACGGCCCAGTAATGAAGCATGCAGGGACGCTGCTGCGGTTGTGGACGTAGATTAAAGGGAACCTGTCACCCCGTTTTTTGAGACCGAGATGCAAACTCGGCTTTGGGAAAATGGCCGCCGAGATCTCTTGTGCGCACGCGCGGCATCCCGCGGCCATTTTCCTGAAGCCCCGTGCAGCAGAGCACTACATCTGCGCACGCGCGGCCCCAGGAAGATGGCCGCCCCCACCGATGACGGGGTGATAGCGCAGATCGCGCGCTCCTTGTTCACGTGCCCACAGTGGATTAGTCACCTCAACGTGCGGACACCACTACGCCACCAACGTAAAGCTGAGGAAGAAACAGCGCTGTGAACACGCCCACCCGACCTGACCAGCCTGATTGACAGGCGAAAACGGCAACTTTGGTAATGTATTGCGCAGCGTAGGTGGGGAATCAGGGTACACTACATACACTATAGTAACGCACAGCGCAGGCCCTATTTAACAGTATTTATAGCTCAATCTCAAAAAACGGGGTGACAGGTTCCCTTTAATGTCTATTTCACATTACTGCACAAAGCTCAGTGTGCCCCCTGCTGTTTTATTTTTGATATTGCATCCTTTATGTCTGTCACCAAAATGTTTTTTTTTTCAATGTATATGGCTAATTCTTTTAAAGTGGCGCTGTCGTTCTCAAAGCAGTCTTATGGTATGTATGCCTGGAAATAGGAGCCTGGCAATCACATGGCATTTACATTCAGCAGTCTCTGGTCAGGGGGTCCGGTTATCAGTGATTTTCTGATATGCAGAAGAGGAAATAACGGACAGCACATAGTCAGTACACGGATGACTGCACGTGGTCAGTACACGGATGACGGCACGCGGTCAGTACACAGATGACTGTGCGGTCAGTGCTTTTCACGGATCTACATACTTGTAGGGTAATTCTGATCTGTGACCTGGATCAAAAACAGATGTCGTTTTCATTATTATTTCTCTTTTGCTGACCGCGTGGTCCACATGGATAGAACAAGTATGGGGACTCCGGCCTCCATCATGGAGCACATGCCTGTTCCGGTCTGTGGGGTTGTTAATATGTTTGGGGTTTTTGCAGATGGAGACAGGTCTGGTTACGGATCCGAATTGCCCATACACATGGGTCTGTGAGAATCATATAAAGCACAGGGATGTGGTCAGCGTGCAGTCCGGGACTAGCAGTGCCATGGATAGGTGACGCTTTGTAATTTTCTTTTATTTATCCGTACATGAAAATCACGGATTGTAAAAACTGACACATGGACCAGCACTAATGAGCCTCAAATCCAAAGCATCGGTGAAGCTTGGACTGTGCGACCTTGGGGCTCATTCAGACATCAGATTTTCTCATGCTTTTCAGATACCTCTTGTACCTATGACGGCCTATGTCCAATCTTTTCCTCTGACTAAGGCTGGAGTCGCACACAATGTATAAAAAATCTGTCCGATTTTGTCTGCTGAGAATCGCACAAATGTTCTCCGTATGGTGATCCGTATCTCATCCGTCAGGATGGGTTTTTTCCTAAAAAAAAGTATCCGTGTGTCATCGGTATCTCATCCGTATGGTGAGATTTTCTCACACACTTGCAAAATGAGCAAATAATGGCTGAGCCTTTCCTGTCACCTGCCCAATGGCTGAGAATTTCTCGCAAGTCACACTGACGGTCCGTGTGTAATCCGTATTTTTCTCGCCCCCATAGACTTGCATTGGCGTTTCTCAGCTGAGATACGCGGACAATCGCAGCATGCTGCGATTTCACTCACAACTATAATACGGACGAGAAAAAAGCGGAAGATGTGAGCTGCCCCATAGAGAAATACTGGTCAGATTTTTTATCGCATAGCACTCGTCCGTATTACAGACTAGTGTGATTCCGGCCTGAGAGTGAGGAGAGCTGAGAAGATGGCGCTCATCTTACATAAATGTTCCAGATAAGTGCGGACTGAGACATCGGAAAGCTAAAAACTCTGTGGCCGCCCTCCCCCCCCCCCCCCCCCCGCTTCGCCTCCCTGTTCCACAGCGCATGGACGGTACACTGGTGCCATCTGCGTGCTGTGTCTGATTTTCACAGACTCATAGATTTGTATGGGTCATTTTGATCTGTGACTCCAATCAAAATAGGATATGTCTCGGTGATTAATTTGCGGACATGCGATCTGCAAAAAACGGACATGTGAACGGAACCATAGACTTTACCATACGGATAGAACACGTACACAAAAAACGGATGTCTGAATGAGGCCTTAATGTGTTTTTACTATTTTATATAATATAGCGTTTTTAACTCTGTTTTTGGTCTTAAGTGATACTGTGGAAAGTGTGAATTAGAAAGGATTCCCGGGTGCTACAGAGTCCTGCAATAATCCATAGCGGATGTGGCCTTAAAGACATGAGCACCCTAATACCACAGTGACCGCTCCATAATGCCTGCAGGGCTGGGTCACTCGGGTGGAGCATGGGCACAGATGCTCTGTAGGGGGAAATGGTTGTCATGCCAGTCTGCCACACTATGTCCGTGCTCGGTCCTCATTTGGGAATCACCGATGTTACTGTATACCTTGCACATGACTAGTGTCTGCATGCACCAATATGTTACAGCAAAATAGCACGCCATCTATCTCTGTAACTTAGCTGTACAATACAGTTTTCGAACTCCACTTTTTTTTAAATGTGTCTTCTAATTGCAAGCATTCTGTTTAGCGAAGATAGTTTACTAAATTTTTTTCCTTCCATTTTTGTGACCAGAAAACATGCAACATTTTGAAATAACCACAAAATGAATGAGCTTTTTTTTTTACCTACAGTGCGGTTTTTTTTAACACATTAGTTCTCTGCGTTTTTTTCCCCCTTTTAGCTCAGTGAGGCGGAACAGCCAAGTTACACAACAGAAGGCACTTCTGACAATTTCCTGCATTTTTTTTTACTAAAGAAATAACACTAGATGCGAACATTTTCTATGGCCTTGTTTCCACATTGCATAAAAGCTTTGTTTTTCTGTGTGGAAAGTCCAAAATGGGTGTTAGGTCAAAGACAGTGGATGTGATCTCATGAAAACTCCTAGAAGGGAAAGAAACTTCAACATTTTCCAAATGGTAACATTGCCCAAGGGTCTTTCTAGGAGGCCAGATACCGTATATTGCCTATAACCAGTGCTGGTCTATGATATTATTAATTTTTAAAGCCTCATTAGTTCAATGGTCCTGTACATGTGAAAAAGTGTTGATATACAAAACACATATATAAATTTTAATTAACAAACGAACAGTGTCAGACTGGTACAGAATGGAAGAGGACCCGGACCTTATGGGACTACAAATGACCCGGTAATGGGTGACGGAGGCAGTAGTTCGAGGATTGCAGCACTCTGGGTGCAGTGATGTGACAGTGGGGTCATTGCAGGCTCTGTCTGAAGGTTCCAAATACAGGAGACAATCGGACATTTTGGGGTACTGAATTCCAGAGAATGGGGAGTGCTTGGGAAAAATCTTAGAGGCAATTGGATGGTGAAGGTAGGAGAGAAGAAGGTCTTGTGAGGACCAAATATTATTATTCCGTTTGTCTCATATAATGAGTTATCTGAGGAAGAAGTTTGATCATCTCCAAAACGAGTAATACAATAAAAACTCTTCATCTACCTGACCTTGGACATCTTCCACTGGCAGCACTCGGAATATCCTGCAAGTTTTTTCTGATTTTCATATGAAGATTACATTATAGATTATTGTCCGTTAGCTTTGATGGTTAGGAAGTTGTTAGTAATTTTGGTTAGGGCAGTTTCAGTGGGGGGGTGGGGACAGAAGCTGGATTGTAGGTTGTTGAAGAGCGAGTTAGATGAGAGGTCTCAGGAGGAAAGTTCAACGTCGTGGACATAATGGGAATAATGATATGGGGTGAGACAGCAGCTGAATGTAGAGGTTAGATTAAGTGATGGCTTCTTCTTCATGATGGACATTGTTGCATGTTTGAAAGAAGGGAAGACAGCAGAAGTTAATGGAAGGATGAAAAACTGGGTTAGGGCTGGTATATACAAGATGGTGAGGTTGTAGAGGAGGTGGGATGGGTTAGAGTCAAGTGCACAAGTGCGGTATGATTTGGCAAGAAAATTAGTAAACTTTTCTTTGGTTATATAGGGAAGGGCATTGGTCTGTTCTGTGGAAGCGTTGTGGTAGTTGAACACTAAAGCTGATGTGATCACTCTGGTTTTTAAAATGTGAGGCAAAGTCTTCTGCAGAAATAAGGGATGTGAGAAGGGACAGTGATGGCTGAAGAAGGGAATTGAAAGTGCTGAATAATTGTTTAGTGTTGTGTGATAAAGAATATCCGAGAGTTATGAAGTATTCCTATTCAGCCAAAGTGATGGCCAAATTGTGAAACTTGTTATGTGATAAAGTCTTCATGTGACGGCTTTTATTCTCCAGTGCTAGTGTTGCTCTGCTACTCTGGACACTTGTTTTTTTTTTTAATGAGCTGCTATGCCAAGGTTGTCCATTGATTTGTTGCCTTCAAATTGCAAGAAGTAAATAGATAAAATGACATTTGTTACAAATGTTACATATAGCGGGACCACACGAAGTCCTAGCCTGCCATCAGAGTTGGCACCTCGAGGAGTCACCCGGTGCTAAATATGGCTATGCCTTATACTCAACGATAATCACTTAGGCAGTATAGGGACAAATGACCCCAGTATTTTCAGTAAACTGAA
The DNA here is from genome assembly GCF_032444005.1 of Ranitomeya imitator. Lineage (NCBI taxonomy): Eukaryota > Metazoa > Chordata > Amphibia > Anura > Dendrobatidae > Ranitomeya > Ranitomeya imitator. Next base: position 197,676,632 of record NC_091284.1, on the reverse strand, counting down.
TCCAAGAAGAATAGTTTCTTCTTGCGGAGAGTGACATGTTAAGCATGTCGAGATGAGGAGACTTAAAGCCGCAATGCTCCTCTGGGAAATATGTCCTCTTCCTCTCTCAAGAGACAATTAAATTGAATAAAAGCTAAGTTTTAGGGCTTGCTAGTGAGGGTTTTTTTGGTATCCCCAATTTGTCTGAATATGTTACGGATGGAGCAGGCGAACATTGCGCTCCTGAAAGAGGGGACGGCAGAGCGGAGTAATATAGCAAGCTTTTAAGCTTGAAACATAGTATCGTATATTTTCCATTACAATCGTTGGGTAGATGCCCACTTTCACCAGCGGATTGACTCTTAACAAATGCGATCAGTGACAAACTAGAGAATTATCAATGGCTGCACATGTTTACGGTGACGATTGTTCAGGCCACCATTGCCTGGATATAAAGCTGCTAGAAATGCACATATCTGAGGCAAATCTTATTTACTTCAGCAATAATAAAATTCATAAAGGACAAAACAAAGAGAAGAAATGTGCATATTAATTCACTGCAGGTTTTATATAGCGATGTGTGATCCTTTTTTGAATTATTTATATGTCTGGTAAATAAATATGCAATTTGTTTTTATTTTTTTAGAAAATTAACAAACTGCAACATAGACTCTGTTACTATGAACCCATATAGAAATCTCTATTAATCTGATTTATCTTCTGTTTCAGTGACTGGATTCATTAACACACTGACCCCAAAATTCTATGTTGCTCTTACTGGAACATCATCCCTCATATCTGGGTTAATATTGGTAGGTATAAGTTGTTCCAAACGTTATAGTGTCACTTGCAAAATGCACCATCAGGAATTATTATAAAGCCAAGTTCACATTAATGGGTTCTTCAGGACAATATTGATAACTTTTTCACTGCAATGGGAACGGAGCTACAGTACCTGAAAATGGACACTACATGGTGTATCGAGCTGTGTTCTTCTGGCTCTGTACACTTCTGTGGCCAACAGTTGGGCAATTGGAGTGCTGTGTGTCTGATACCCCCCTTCAACCTGACATTGATGGCCTATCCTAAAGATAACGCTTCAGTTTTGCAGTCAACACACCTTTAATGACGGTTGTGTGGCAAAACTTTGTAGGATTTAAAAAGAAGCAGTTGGAGGTAATTTTAGAATTTCTTCTGTAGGAGACATTTATTGTGTAGCTTCTTGGAAATTGCAAAGGTAAAAGGTTTGTTACATAAAATTCCTTATTCGGCAAGCCTTATCTACTGTGCAGGTAATAACTGCTAGATCTATGTAGATCTCACCACTGGTACCTTGTAGGATACCGCTGGCTGCAAACCGTCACCAGTAGCAGCTGAATGGACCTACAAACATAAATTTTAAGACTATGGCATTAAAGATGTGAAATAAACTGAGTGTTGCAATGCGCCCTGCTATCTTCGGCAGCCCCCTAGACTTTGAATAGAGCAGCAATGGGCATGTGCGATCTGTCGCTAAAATCAACTGCTGCTGTTCTGTGTCCATTGATAGAGCAGCAGTGTGCATGTGTGACCTGCCACTAAGCTCTACTGCTCCTGTCTGCGGTCTTGTGTCCATGGATAGAGCAGCAGTGGGCATGTGTTACCTGCCACTAAGCTCTACTGCTCCTGTCTGCTGTCTTGTGTCTGTGAATAGTGCAGCAGAGGGCATGTGTGACCTGCCACTAAGCTCTACTGCTCCTGTCTGGTGTCTTGTGTCCATGGATAGTGCAGCAGTGGGCATGTGTGACCTGCCACTAAGCTCTACTGCTCCTGTCTGCTGTCTTGTGTCTGTGGATAGATCAGCAGTGGGCATGTGTGACCTGCCACTAAGCTCTACTGCTTCTGTCTGCTGTCTTGTGTCTGTTGATAGAGCAGCAGTGGGCATGTGTGACCTGCCACTAAGCTCTACTGCTTCTGTCTGCTGTCTTGTGTCTGTTGATAGAGCAGCAGTGTGCATGTGTGACCTGCCACTAAGCTCTACTGCTCCTGTCTGCTGTCTTGTATCCGTGGATAGTGCAGCAGTGGGCATGTGTGACCTGCCACTAAGCTCTACTGCTCCTGTCTGCTGTCTTGTGTGTGTTGATAGTGCTGCAGTGGGCATGTGTGACCTGCCACTAAGCTCTACTGCTCCTGTCTGCTATCTTGTGTTTGTGGATAGAGCAGCAGTGGGCATGTGTGACCTGCGACTAAGCTCTACTGCTCCTTTCTGCTGTCTTGTGTCTGTGGATAGAGCAGCAGTGTGCATGTGTGACCTGCCACTAAGCTCTACTGCTCCTGTCTGCTGTCTTGTATCCGTGGATAGTGCAGCAGTGGGCATGTGTGACCTGCCACTAAGCTCTACTGCTCCTGTCTGCTGTCTTGTGTGTGTTGATAGTGCTGCAGTGGGCATGTGTGACCTGCCACTAAGCTCTACTGCTCCTGTCTGCTATCTTGTGTTTGTGGATAGAGCAGCAGTGGGCATGTGTGACCTGCGACTAAGCTCTACTGCTCCTTTCTGCTGTCTTGTGTCTGTGGATAGAGCAGCAGTGTGCATGTGTGACCTGCCACTAAGCTCTACTGCTCCTGTCTGCTGTCTTGTGTCCGTGGATAGTGCAGCAGTGGGCATGTGCATGTTTGACCTGTCACTAAGCTCTACTGCTCCTGTCTGCGGTCTTGTGTCCATGGATAGAGCAGCAGTGGGCATGTGTGACCTGCCACTAAGCTGTACTGCTCCTGTCTGGTGTCTTGTGTCTATGGATAGTGCAGCAGTGGGCATGTGTGACCTGCCACTAAGCTCTACTGCTCCTGTCTGCTGTCTTGTGTCCGTGGATAGAGCAGCAGTGGGCATATGTGACCTGCCACTAAGCTCTACTGCTCCTGTCTGCGGTCTTGTGTCCATGGATAGTGCAGCAGTGGGCATGTTTGACCTGCCACTAAGCTCTACTGCTTCTGTCTGCTGTCTTGTGTCTGTGGTTAGTGCTGCAGTGGGCATGTGTGACCTGCCACTAAGCTCTACTGCTCCTGTCTGCGGTCTTGTCTGTGGATAGAGCAGCAGTGGGCATGTGTGACCTGCCACTAAGCTCTACTGCTCCTGTCTGCGGTCTTGTGTCCATGGATAGTGCAGCAGTGGGCATGTGTGACCTGCCACTAAGCTCTACTGCTCCTGTCTGCGGTCTTGTGTCCATGGATAGTGCAGCAGTGGGCATGTGTGACCTGCCACTAAGCTCTACTGCTCCTGTCTGCGGTCTTGTGTCCATGGATAGTGCTGCAGTGGGCATGTGTGACCTGCCACTAAGCTCTACTCCTGTCTGCTGTCTTGTGTCCATGGATAGTGCAGCAGTGGGCATGTGACCTGCCACTAAGCTCTACTACTCCTGTCTGCTGTCTTGTGTCTGTGGTTAGTGCTGCAGTGGGCATGTGTGACCTGCCACTAAGCTCTACTACTCCTGTCTGCTGTCTTGTGTCTGTGGTTAGTGCTGCAGTGGGCATGTGTGACCTGCCACTAAGCTCTACTGCTCCTGTCTGCAGTCTTGTGTCTGTTGATAGAGCAGCAGTGGGCATGTGTGACCTGCCACTAAGCTCTACTACTCCTGTCTGCTGTCTTGTGTCTGTTGATAGTGCAGCAGTGGGCATGTGTGACCTGCCACTAAGCTCTACTGCTTCTGTCTGCAGTCTTGTGTCCGTGGATAGAGCAGCAGTGGGCATGTGTGACCTGCGACTAAGCTCTACTGCTCCTGTCTGCTGTCTTGTGTGTGTTGATAGTGCTGCAGTGGGCATGTGTGACCTGCCACTAAGCTCTACTGCTCCTGTCTGCTGTCTTGTGTGTGTTGATAGTGCTGCAGTGGGCATGTGTGACCTGCCACTAAGCTCTACTGCTCCTGTCTGCAGTCTTGTGTCCGTGGATAGAGCAGCAGTGGGCATGTGTGACCTGCCACTAAGCTCTACTGCTCCTGTCTGCAGTCTTGTGTCCGGTCCAGAACAGAAGACAAAATCCCGCAGCCTAACAAATATCTATCCAAATAATTTAGGTTTTCAGATGCCTCAAGCCTTTTAGAATGATACAATATAATATGTTAATATTATAATTTAGCCATTATTTATTTGTAGCACAGATGAAATGCTTTGCCAGTAGTTATCTAGAAGGCCTCAAGGTGGCGCCTCAGACCCAGAAATAAGCAGCTTTATTGCGGCTGGGGATGGTACACGGCTCCCTAGTTTCATGTCTTTTACTGTTGTAAAGAAGGCAATTTAAGGAGTTGTCAGGATGTTTTAAGAAATAGATGAACCTTTTATCACCGTCCATGAATAGAGACATTAACAAGGACTTTAAAAAGTGTCCTCTTACCTCACTGTTCTCTAGTGCCGTGAGACCTCCTAGGCAATAGTTATAAATAAGCTGAGGAGTGTAGAGTTTTGCTTTCTATAGAGGATTTTGAGTGGTGTCGAGAACAGAGGGGTGGTCCACTGAGCTGTAAAACAATAAAACATTTATCAAATGAAACCTATATAAGTGTGAAAAGGATACAGCCTCTGAGAATCTCTGTACAGTGGACACTGAGAGCCCACTACACCGTAATACGGAGCTAAGGAGATTGTGTACCACCATGCCATCTGTGCGTACATGGCAATGCCACGGGCAGAAGCCATTAGACACAGGGATATCTGCAAATTCCGTTTGCATTATTTTTTTTTATGTTTTTATTCTTAAGATTCCTTCTTTATCAGGATAAAACAAACCATATTTAGTCAGCATAATTAAATTGTAAGTCATACTGGCAGAGATGGGAGGAGCGGAGGGTGCTCTCATGATAATTGGCTGTAATTACCCTATTACCGCTGTTCTCATGTGGAAAGGGGAACAGAAGGTTATTTCACTGTATACGGGGATATTGGTTCCATACTACTGGAGCAAGAAATTTACTGCGCTCTCATTTTCTTAATAATTAGAGGAAGGGTCTGCAGGCAAGAATAAAGAGCCTGTGAAGTAGATACATTGTTGAAGGTGTAATCAAGGAGCACGTTCTTATTGATAAAAGCAAATGTAGTGGAGATCTTGGGGAGATCAGTGCCCTCTTCTCTCTGTGGTGGAGGGCAGCAGTTATAGGAGGACCCAGTGTCTATTACACGGAGCAATATAGTGAGAATATTCACACATTGGGGCAGATTTACTAATACGGTGTGATAGACAGCATAAACTTTAGACAGTCAAGACCCTCAACTTTATTACAGAGACATAATGTATGTTGGATGATAAATTTATCATCACCCCCCCCATTGTGACGCAAGATGCTAATTGGCTGCCATGGCGGCTGTGGACCACCTATAGACCCGAATGTCGCCATCTTTGTAGTACCATGGACTGGGCTTCCTAGGGCAATGTGACTTTTACTACGCAGTTGTGGCCAAAAGTATTGACACCCCTGCAATTCTGTCAGATAATACTCAGTTTCTTCCTGAAAATGATTGCAAACACAAATTCTTTGTTATTATTATCTTCATTTAATTTGTCTTAAATGAAAAAACACAAAAAGAATTGTCCTAAAGCCAAATTGGATATAATTCCACACCAAACATTAAAGAAAGGGGGTGGACAAAAGTATTGGCACTGTTCGAAAAATCATGTGATGCTTCTCTAATTTGTGTAATTAACAGCACCTGTAACTTACCTGTGGCACCTAACAGGTGTTGGCAATAACTAAATCACACTTGCAGCCAGTTGACATAGATTAAAGCTGACTCAACCTCTGTCCTGTGTCCTTGTGTGTACCACATTGAGCATGGAGGAAAGAAAGAAGACCAAAGAACTGTCTGAGGACTTGAGAAACCAAATTGTGAGGAAGCATGAGCAATCTCAAGGCTACAAGTCCATCTCCAAAGACCTGAATGTTCCTGTGTCTACCGTGCGCAGTGTCATCAAGAAGTTTAAAGCCCATGGCACTGTGGCTAACCTCCCTAGATGTGGACGGAAAAGAAAAATTGACAAGAGATTTCAACGCAAGATTGTGCGGATGTTGGATAAAGAACCTCGACTAACATCCAAACAAGTTCAAGCTGCCCTGCAGTCCGAGTGTACAACAGTGTCAACCCGTACTATCCGTCGGCATCTGAATGAAAAGGGACTGTATGGTAGGAGACCCAGGAAGACCCCACTTCTTACCCCGAGACATAAAAAAGCCTGGCTGGAGTTTGCCAAAACTAACCTGAAAAAGCCTTAAACATTTTGGAAGAATGTTCTCTGGTCAGATGAGACAAAAGTAGAGCTTTTTGGGCAAAGGCATCAACATAGAGTTTACAGGAGAAAAAAAAGGCATTCAAAGAAAAGAACACGGTCCCTACAGTCAAACATGGCGGAGGTTCCTTGATGTTTTGGGGTTGCTTTGCTGCCTCTGGCACTGGACTGCTTGACCATGTTCATGGCATTATGAAGTCTGAAGACTACCAACAAATTTTGCAGCATAATGTAGGGCCCAGTGTGAGAAAGCTGGGTCTCCCTCAGAGGTCATGGGTCTTCCAGCAGGACAATGACCCAAAACACACTTCAAAAAGCACTAGACAATGGTTTGAGAGAAAGCACTGGAGACTTCTAAGGTGGCCAGCAATGAGTCCAGACCTGAATCCCATAGAACACCTGTGGAGAGATCTAAAAATGGCAGTTTGGAGAAGGCACCCTTCAAATATCAGGGACCTGGAGCAGTTTGCCAAAGAAGAATGGTCTAAAATTCCAGCAGAGCATTGTAACAAACTCATTGATGGTTACTGGAAGCAGATGGTCTCGGTTATTTTGGCTAAAGGTTGTGCAACCAAGTATTAGGCTAAGGGTGCCAATACTTTTGTCTGGCCCATTTTTGGAGTTTTCTGTGAAATGATCGATTTTTTTTGCTTCATTCTCTTTTGTGTTTTTTCATTTAAGACAAATTAAATGAAGATAATAATAACAAAGAATTTGTGATTGCAATCATTTTCAGGTAGAAACTGAGTATTATCTGACGGAATTGCAGGGGTGTCAATACTTTTGGCCACAACTGTACACCGTGGTATTGCAGTATATAGTACAAGCATTCGTAGGTTTAAGTTCCCTAGAAGAGCGAACAAGTGAAAAATAATAAAAATGTTGTGAAAATTATTGAAAAAGCAAAAGCATTAAAGTTTGACTTTATCCCCTTTTCCCAATCCAAAAATAAAGAAGTTAAAAAAAATAAACCTATTAGGTTTCATCGCGTCCGTAAAAGTTTGGTCTCTAAAATTAATTAGCACATATTATAACCAGTGTAAAGAAAACAAATCAAAATGTCACGATTGTTGAAAAAATGCGATAAAAAATTGAAAATCCCACAAAAATATTGCCATGCAAAAATCAATCAGAAAATTGATTTACAAACTATTTGTTAAAAAACAATGTTCTGATTTTTTTTTTTATTCATGTGCCACATAATAAATGTACAATTTGTGAAATAATTTCAAAGCATTGACCTTAATGAATCTTCCCCTTTCCATTTTTAGAGTATGTGCACATGATGTCTTTTTCAGGTAAATTCTGTCTGAAACCCACCAGAAAAAATGCTAAGAAAATGGCAAAAAGAATGAACTTGGCACGCACGCACGCACGCACGCACACCCACACACCTGATGTCCACTTTTATACATCAGCTAGGCAGTAGTGTAGTATGTATGTAGTAATATGTGTTTTTTGCGTTTTAGATTTTTGAATGGTGTTACTTCCGGAAATACGGCACATCTTTCATCGAGCAAGTGTCTGTAAACCACTTACGTCCTTTGATGGGAGGGATCGATCCTGGAGTCTCTGCGGACGGTTTCTTCCCTAACTCTGGAGACCATGAGACTAGACAAACTCTGTCAGGTGACCATCTGTGGCCGATAATGGCACGTGCATTTCCTCACACACCCTGTTCACATCCTACAGATGGATGGAACAAGATGCCATGATGTAATTGGCATCACAGAATACAGTGCGTAGACTTGCTGGCCCTGAAAAGCAGAAGCTCCACAGTCTAGTTTCCATCTGGGGTCACGGGTGTAGGGTGAAGTGTTGACTCAGTGTTGCTTAGCTGGCAATCATCATGTCTTCTCTCCTTGAGACATCAACAAATAAATTATGAAGTAAAGGCTGATTCATGATAACTTTGCCGTAAAGAAAATAAGTAGCATAAAAATATAGGTTCTTGTGAAACATAAACACTGTAACCCCATTCTGGAGATGGGCTCCATCAGACCTTCATGGTACATAGACAATGTCTAAGGATGGGATACCCATTCATAGTAAATGTCCACCTTTAAACAATACGATCCGTCAAGTTCAACCTTTCTTTACAAGTTATATATTCTCTATCACTAGATTATTTGGAACCCACAATGACATTTGTTGTGAGAAAACAATTGATCGGGGGAACATTCACTTTAAACACCCTTTTTTATTTTAAGCAGGCTATTATAGATGTGGAAATGACAGGTCTCTGTGTAGCTCCAGGATGACTGCACACACATAGCATTTTGTAAATGATAAGGACACCCTTGTGGGTACTTTCTTCTATACTTAAATGCATGTATTTTGGGCTCAAATCATTTTTGCATATGAGTCTCATTAAAGTTTTGCAATTTTTGGTTTTCTCAGGCTTTTTACTTCCTTACGTATTCCTGGCTGCAAAATGAGTTCAATGAAAAACTGCAGAAGTTGATCTGACTGGGAATAGTCTTTTTATGAAGTATTCTGTACAAACTTTATTACCAGAAGGTCTAGCTGAGCTTTGAAGTGGTCATCAGTTGAGAGAAGCTCGGTAAAAGACAGATAAGGGAGTTAGAAATTCCCCATCAGAATGACCCACTAATAGATTCTCAGTTAACTCATTGTGATGCCAGTAATGTGCAGGGTAATAAAGAGCCTAGAAAAGCCAAACACTGCAAAGTCTTGAATGAAACCTAGTTGCAGAAATTATTTTTGGCACCTATTAAAGAAAACACATCGTTATTGGCACCCATGAAGTTTAAGTACATTAATGTGGAATATCTCCTGAAAAAAAAGAATCAAGTGAAACGAAAGAACAAATGATAAGCAAATATTTTAAAACAAAAAATAATGGGAGGGAAAAATAGAAAAACATAAAGCTTGCTGTGACATTGGAATTGGCACCCTTTTGCATTAAATTAATATGGAAACACATTTTGACTCGCCTGTGGTAAAATCACAAATGAGAATCAACTGTGATTAATTGTCGGTGCCCATGTGACATCAGTTAGCCAATGAATGATGAATTCAGTGTTTTAAAAAGCCACATGGTAGGCCCTGTTCTTTGCCACATTGGTGAAGACAAAGGAGCTGTCTGATTAAATCAGAACTGCTATTATAGCAAACACAAGGCTTCCAAAGGGTATAAGGCCATCTCCAAAGACCTTGGTATCCCAGTTTCAACAGTTCACAATGTTAAGAAGTTTGCCAAGCATGGTACCGTCAAGAACCTCCTTGGATGTGGGTGAAAGAGGAAAATTGACAAGATATGTGTCACGATATATAGCGACCCCATGGGGGGTCGGTAGTGGACAGCACGACCAACAGACAACGGAATGGAAAAGGGGGGACGAAGGCCCTATCAATAGAGAAATGAAGGAATGGTCACCTCCTGTTCATACATAGTGATGAGCGAGTATACTCGTTGCTCAGGGTTTCTGAGTATTTGTGAGTGTTCGGAGATTGCTTTTGTTGACGGAGCTGCATGATTTGTGGCTGCTAGACAGCTGGAATACATGTGAGAATTCCCTACCAACCGCCACATGTACTCATGCTGGCTAGCAGCTGTAAATCATGCAGCTGCGTCGACAAAACTGAAATCTCCGAACACTCACAAATACTTGGAGACCACCCGAGCATGCTCGGGAAAACCCAAGCAATGAGTATACTCGCTCATCACTACTCAAACCTTAGCCTGACCCTGCACTCTCCTAAGCGGGTCCTTTCCCCCCCCCCCCCACCTCCGTCAGGAACCTCGTCCCTCACTGTCACCTCACACTGCCCTGGCTAGTGCACTGGCCGGCAAGGAGAGCTAGCCTCACCACTGCAGATAGTATCACACAGGGGATAGTGACAAACACGAAAGAGACGAGGAGAAAACCCCACACTTAGCAGATGACACAGAAGTCGGACTCCAAACTCCAGAAACAGCAGACACCAGAGAGCTGCCACTGCAAGGTTGGTCTCCATAGAAAAACTCTATCACCAACAGTCAGCTGATGTGTCAGGTGACCATTTAAAGGATGGTGGGGGAGTGGTCACCACCACATCAGCTGACCCAACAGCACTGCAGTTACACCAGATTGCCAGTGGGGGGAAAAACTGACATTAACCCCCGATGGTCCTGAAGGGAAAAAGCAACATTCATAACAGAGTGGAACCAAAGCTGCCACAAATCCAAAAATGGAAAATGGATCGTGACAGTATGTCGTCAAATGGTGGAAAAAACACCACTTAAAATATCCTGACCTGAAGGCCAACCTGGAACAGTCTTGGGTCATGGTTTCAACTAGTACCATGTGCCGCACACTAAACCAAACAGAGTTTCATGGGCGAAGGCCAAGGAAGAAACCATTGTTGAAGAATAGACATAAAAAGATACAACTGATCTTTGCCAAAGAGTACATTGACAAACCACAATCTTTCTGGGAAAATATTCCGTGGACAGTGGAAGCAAAAATAGAGCTTTTTGGCAATGCAATGCAACAGTTTGTTTGCAGATGATGCAATAAAGCTTATAAGGAAAAAAAACACACTACTAACAGTTATGCATGGTGGAGGATACATAATGCTATGGGGTTGCTTTGCTGCACTTGGCACTGGAGACCTTGACTGTATCACAGGAATCATGAAATCCGAGAATTGTCAAAAGATTTTAGAGGGAAATGTCCTATCCAGCATAAGAAAACTTGGTTTGTGTCGAAGATTATGGGTCCTTCAGAAAAACAATGACCCAAAGCACACATCCAAAAGTACATAGGAATGGTTGAAAAAGAAAAGATGGACAGTTATATTATGTCTAGCAGTGAGTCCTGACCTCAATCCCATTGAAAATCTTTGGGATGAGCTGAAATCTGTCATTGGAAAAGAACCCTGAAAACATTCAAGAGCTTGACGAAACTTCAAGGGAAGAGTGGGAGAAAATACCAGCTGAGAAGCTTATAGATGGCTACAAGAAACGTTTGGAGGCTGTCATCAATGCCAAAGGGTGTGCAACCAAGTATTAATTATTGGTGCTTTTATTGCTGCACATGCTTTTTATTCTGTTTCTTCTTTGAAATTGCAACATGTAAGTTGAAAAGCAATGTTTTACTGTTTTACTTTGGACCACTGGTTAAAAAATCCTGAGGATATAACTTTGGAACATTTCCATTTATTTCTGAAGATATGGTCTGTGAAAAAAATTAATGGGTGCCAATAATGGTGAGCAGCACTGTATCTCATAAGTTCTTACACGTTGGCAACTCACTATCAAGGATGAGATACATCGTGGCTATTTTATAGCAATATTTCCACAGAGATCGCAGCTACAGCTAAAATTCTTTGATTTAGGCCACGTTTACACGTTCATTATTTTGTCAGTATTTCACATCAGTATTTGTAAGCCAAAATCAGGAGTGGAACAATCAGGAAACGTCTAATAGAAACATATGCACCATTCACAAATATTGATGTAAAATACTGACCAAATACTGAATGTGTGAATGTGTCCTTATAGTCCCTACCCAGGCTTAAATATCAGGGGTTAAGGTGAGAGCTGCAGATGTGTGGCAGCCGACTCTCCTGACTCGCACCTTATCCCGGAATATCGCGAGCTGTGTCATGGCTACAGCGGTGATTTAAAATCAGATCCAAATAACTGCTGTAGCTGTGGTCCAGGCTGATACAGTGTATAAAAGAAGCACTCCAATCATCATTGTCATCTTCTTAATATATTGCAATCCTCGGACTAGATAGCACTGTGTACTTACAATTGCTCAGTTTGCCTTCTTAGGCGAAGTTCACATTTGCCTATATGTGTGCAGCGTATCATCTGTATACGCAAATGCATGTTTACGCAGCGTTTTTATCCGCATCAGCTTACGCATGACGGCAAAAAAAATGCTGCATATGCATGCATTTGCGTTTTTTGCCTGCGTTTGCGTTTCTTATGAGCATTAGTTCGATATTTCCACGAGGGTGTGTCTCAATCAGTTCCTGGACATGCGCAGGCTGAAGTACGCAAGCGCATCAAACGCAAGGACATGCGTGCGCATGCGTTCCCATAGACAGTAATACGTTTTTTAACGCATCAAAAAATGCAACATGTTACGTTTGCCAGACCCAACCGCACACCAAGAAACGACGCATGCAAACACATGTCCAAGCGTACACCATGTTAAATATATGTACACATGACGTATGCGGATGTATGCGGATCAAACGCTGCGCACACAGAGGCAAATATGAAACCAGCCTTACTCAGATATGGTAATTCTTCTCTTTTCTCTGCTCTATGTAGAACCAGGAAGTCTCTTGTTCCTGCATTTATCATTCCCCTCTTTAAGTTCTGGCACAGCTGCTGCTCCTCCTCCCCCTGGCAGGGACTTGCAGGGAAAATAGACTTTCTGTTTCTGCATACAGCTGAGAAAACAGAAGAATTAACTTCTTTAATATCCCCCCCCCCTTAAGCTCCATTCACACTGGCCTCTTCAGAGCTAGGGTCTGGTTGGGGTCATCCCCGAGATCAGGAAGTTACCCCTTATTCCATAGATAAGAGATGAGTTCCAAACATGTACAGTATCAACCCCTTTTTATTTGCCAGGAGAGATGATTTTCTTTAACATTCAGGACATTTTGGCATTATACATGTTCCAATAAATAACCAGTTATATAGCGTGTCTATATATACTATTTGTGTGTCTTGTCTTTTCAGAGTGCAAAGTGTGGCGGAACCCTCTTAATCTTTTCAGAGGAGCAGAGTACAGCAGGTGATTGTCTTTTCTGTAGCCTATATTTCACTTCTGCACACAGTGGGCGATGAGATATTCGATAAGTACTTTATAACAACCAAGCAGCTCTACCTTTTTCCAAAGCCATGTTAGCATTGATCAGGTTGGCTACCGCGGGCATCACTGCCTTCGACCTATTGCTACACATCAGTTGGTGTTTTCAGTGTTACTCTAGGGAAGAGAGCAATGAATCTTTCATGCAGCACGTGAAGTGTAGAGAAATCCCAGCAGCCAGGAAACCATACCTATTAGTGATGTTCCTGCTGACATCTACATTTCCAGGGTTTATTGAGTTGTCTGTGTATGCTCTGCTGGCTTTACATTCCACACGTTTGCGCGCCCAGATAAAGAAACTTAATGTGATGCATGAATGAGTCTGTTCAGATGGTTACGATTAAGCTTTTTATGGTGGCTTTACTAAGGTTACATGTTGTATTGTGCGGTCATTAGCCTACTCTGCCTCTTCTGTATGCTCACAAGTATGTGCTGGTACATGTAGGTATAAGGAGACATTGGAAATCACGACGTAAAAAGAGAAAATCAGGTTTGTAATATAATAATAATAATCTATATTTTTATATAGCGCTAACATATTCCGCAGCGCTTTACAGTTTGCACACATTATCATCGCTGTCCCCGATGGGGCTCACAATCTAAATTCCATATCAGTATGTCCATGGAATGTGGGAGTATAATGATATTCTAGTTTTCCGACACACATGCTACTACAGCTCCTGCCCATGGTAAGCCCACTGACTGAACTCACAGCGATACCATTTGCTAGATTAAGGGAATGGGTTATTGGAAAATGATCTATAGTTTAAATCGGACTTTTATATTAAAGGGGTTGTCCACTTTCTGAAAACTTTTGGCTATAAGATTTGGTAGTTATTAGAAATCAAATGAAGTATTACTTATCTTTTCTGGGTCCAGCGGCCGCTCTCTGCTGCTTCCCTGGTCGCTATTGTTTGTCTCTTGATTTTAAGCTTTACAATAGAGAAAGAAGGCATTACCTTCTATAGCCGGTTAACTTTCCATCCCCACATTTTTTCAACCATGTAAAATTTCTACGTCATGTAATTCAAACTGTGGTCCATCCTAGTCAGATGTCAGGATGGATTGCAGCCTAATGAAACACAGTATCATAAGCGCACATATCAGTGAGGTGCTGGAGAAGGGCTTTGACAGGAGAAGAAATAAATCTTTTCCTCGGCTGCATTTATTTTGTCTTCTGTCACAGCCCTTCTCCGGGAGCTCATTGTTATGTGTGCTCAGTGTGCCTACGATACTAGTTTTCTGTCAGTTGAGACACAGGTTTTAGGAGCGGTGTTTCTTCAGACTGCTGCCCGTCTTGACACATGACTAGGATGGGCTGCCATTTGAACCACTTGATGGAGGCCCCACGTGATTGATTCCACACACGGCAAAGTCCAAGATTGACCATACAAATAAAACTAGCAAAGCCATGGACCAGGTTAGTGTACAGAGTCCAGGGCTGACAGGAGTGGATATAGTCTCTGGACATCAATGCAGGATATATTGGAGCAATAAATAAAGGACACCCAAATTTGTGTCTAAACTGCCATGAAAAAAGCAGAAAAACTGCCTGTTTTGATAGATGAGCGCATTAATATACTGTATATTTATATTGTAGCATATATACAGAAGATGTGCTCAGTAACGGGTCATGTTAGGTGAATCTTCGACTTTCCTCCCTTCATAACTCGATGGTTTGTCTGAAGTCAGGATTTCTTCCACTGGCTGCTTGATTAACTGTGAGACAGGGCCTTATTTAACCACTAAAGCTCGTTTCATGTCAATTCACTCAACACTGCTGAAAATGAGTAGCAGTTGTAAGTCTGGGTATCCTAAGCGGTGCTCGAATGGACCACAGAATTCCGCTGGATTTCCAGGCTAGCCACAGAGTTACCGGGCACAATCTGTGTTACAGGATGACTCAGACTATGGCTAAGCACTGTAAATGTAGATGTGACTAGTGCATATTCATTGTGCTTATATTTTTATTTTGTGTGCAAGGCATAAAAAGATATGGCCATCATTGGGGACTTTTGTTTTACTGAAATACATGTATTTTGGGCTAAAATTAGTTTGTGCGATTGGATTTAATTAGAAATGTAGCATCATTTAGCTTCATCAGGCTTTTCCCTGCACACTGCTGAATGAGTAAGGGCTCGTTCACACGTCAGTCTTTCTGGAATGATTGCTTTCCACGTTTTTCACCGAAAGATTATTATAGCTATCCGTGTTGTGGGATTGTTCACATGCCCAATTTTTTTGTTTACAAAAGCACAGAGAATTATCTGATACTGATCTGAGTGTCAGGTCAAACTGGCCTATGCAAGTCTATGGGATTGTGAAAAAAATCAGACAGCGCTCAGATGCCATCTGTATGGTGTTCGTTTTTCACGGACTGTTTGATAGGAGGAGCTTGAGAACCCTCCATCAGTTTTTTTTTTTTTTCACGTCGAAAGCGGGTGAAACTCTGACTCAAGGTACACCTGGCATTAGGACATACAAGAACGTCATGGTAACTATGCGGGCACAGGAGCTGGTCCCGCACGATCTCCGCCAAGAGCTCGGCTTAACTAACAGCTGAGCTCCTGCTGTAACAGGCAGAGAAAGTTTCAGCACCGCCCCTGGCTGTTCAACCCTCTAAATGTCATGATCAATAGCTTTTTACACTTAGGACTGCGACAGGGGCAAGGAGGCATCCTCTACGACTAAGAAAGAAGGTTTTATCTTAATCTCAGATGCAGATTCTTTACAGTAAGAGCAGTGAGATTATGGAACTCTCTGCCACATGATGTTATAATGGTTTATTCACTACTAAAATTCAAGAGGGGTATGGATGCCGTCCTTGATAAATATAATAGGTGATCGGCACTAAATTCTGTGATGGAACGCTGATCCAGAGAACTAGTCTGATTGCTGTATGTGCAGTTGAGAAGATTTTCTTCCCATATTATAGAGCTATTCGTGTCTGCCCCATGGGGTTTTTACCTTCCTCTTGATCAGTGTATTGGGGTCTAGGTTGCTCTTGATGTCTACCTTCAACCTTAAGGCTATGTGCACACGTTCAGGATTTCTTGCAGAAAATTCCTGAGAAAAACCTGAAAATTTCTGCAAGAAATCTGAATGGGTTTTTTTGTGCGTTTTTGCCGCATTTTTGGTGCGTTTTTTTCCGGACATTTCCCAATGCATTTTATAGTGGGAAATCCGCAAAAAACCCGCAAAATTAATGAACATGCTGCGTTTTTTACCACGATGCGTTTGTTTCGTGGAAAAAACGCATCATGTGCACAAAACATGCAGAATTAATTCAAAATGATGGGAACCTTATTGTATGCTGTTTTTTTTGCGGTTTTATAGCGTTTTTATCGTGAAAAATCAGCAACGTGTGCACACAGCCTAAGACTGCAAAACAAAATTGTATTTACTGTGTGTTTTTGTGTAAAGAAAAAGTCAACTTTTTACCCCTATACCTTTAAAAAAAATTGCTAATAAAAGGGTGGAGCTTACCTGGAAGCGCATGGCCAATCACAGATTACTATAATTTCTGACAATGAGTGTAAATTATAGTGCTCGTCAATGCCTCCCCATAGCAGGCGTAGGTCTATAATTCTCACCGCCAAAGATGGGACAAAATTAGTAAGGGTAAACACATGCCTCTTGATAAATTCGGAGCATCTTATTTCACTGGCGTGTAAAAAGTTAAATGTCCCGCTGTGTGGGAAGCAGCCCATAGGCTGACATCACTCACGTTCTTTGTGTAGGAGTAGATACACAAGGTGAGACGTGTCAGTATTTTCTTTATATAATATTCTTCTCTATGGCAGTACTCAGAAGCCTTACTGTAACTCGAGCCCCCCACGTGCTTTGCAGCGGTGGGCTCTTGCTGCTCCATGAAAGGTTTTCATCCACTGTGTTGTATGTTAATAAATTGTGCATGTGAGAACTGTAACTGTTCACGCTGACAAGTGTGGCTGTGTAACTCATTGTATCGCCCGGTATGAGCTAATCTATGCTCTTAGCTGCTAATTTGTTCCAGCACTAGCTGTCTGCATAGCACTAGCAAGTCAATGGTGGACATGTAATAAGAAATGAGAAATCGCTTCACTGAGAAATGGCGTGAAAACAAGTTTTGCACACATTCTTGATACTACTTTATTTAGGGTAGAGTAGGGAACTAGTGTCTAAAAGATGGTTTCAGAGTAATTTCCAATATTTTTGATCCCACAAAACAAAACTGAAGCAACCCAAGTGTAAAATCCATTTCTGAACTCACCACTAGTACTTCTGCATCTGTCGCTAGGCAGAACCTGGGGTGGTACAAACTTGATTTTTGGGACTTGTGGTGCCATCTAAGCATGAAGCTTTTGGGTTAATACTTTAACAATGTTCATCTAATTAGCTCCTTACTGTGAGACTTGGGCAGGGCCACATTCTATTTAAACCTTATGTAGCCTGTCAATGTTGGCAGTTATAGTAGTACTTACCCTGGTTTGCTGACTGGATTTGCTCTTGCCTCTTTGTACTTCTGGGTTTCTGTTCCTGACCTTGGTTTATATTTTAACTACCGTATTTTCCAGTGTATAAGACGACTTTTTAACCCTTGAAAACCTTCTTAAGTCGGGGGTCGTCTTGTACGCCGGGTGCAGACACCAATGTGTATATGGTGGGTGGGGGGAGTGGTCCCGATGACGAAGAGCGGGACGTCTCACAGGAAAGTGTGAGTGGAGTATCCCCCATTACCTCATTGTAGCTGCAGCATGGGGTCTCTGTGCTGGGGAGCGGCGGCGGCTGCTCCTCTTTGTGCTGTGTGGGTGCTGTGGGGCGGCGGCTCCTCATCGTGCAGCGTTGGGGCTCTGTGCTGTGGGGCGGCGGCGGCGGCGTATCTTAGTGCAGAGTCAGTCGGGGCTCCTCCGGCATTTCCTCAAAGCCCGGAGGCCCCGGCAGCTCCATTGCTGCGATTCAGTGGCCTCCGGGAAAATGGCCGCTGGGGGCGGCGCATGCTCAGATTCAGATCTCATCTCCTGAGATCTCGGGACGAGATCTGAATCTGAGCATGCACCGACCCCCAGCAGCCATTTTCCCGGAGGCCACCGCATCGCAGCAATGGAGCTGCCGGTGCCTCCGGGCTTTAAGGAAATGCCGGAGGAGCCCTGACTCTGCACGAAGATACGCTGTCGCCCCACAGCACAGAGCCCCGACGCTGCACGAAGAGGAGCCGCTGCCCCACAGCACAGCACCCACGCGGCACAAAGAGGAGCAGCCGCCGCTGCTCCCCAGCACAGAGACCCCACGCTGCTACAATGAGGTAATGGGGGATACTCCACTCACACTTTCCTGTGAGACGCCCCCTCTTCGTCATCGGGACCACTCCCCCCCCAAAAGGCACATTAGTCACCGGGCCTGTAAGACGACATACGTCGTATAACAAGACCCCCGACTTTTAAGAAGATTTTATATTTTAACTGGAAAAGTTGGGGGGTCGTCTTATACCCCCAGTCGTCTTATATACACCGGAAAATACGGTACTTGACGGTTTCCTGTTTTTGTTCCTGACTTGGACAACCCTTCTCGCTGCCAGAACGCTCCACCGGCCAGCAGCCACTCTGTGCACATAACCCAGGTGCCCTGCAAAAGTCCCGATTCCTGTATAGGGATAACAGGGTGAAAGCTCACGACACAAAAAGAGGACTTAGAAATCCTCCCAAAAATGTAAAAAAGTCACAGAGAAAAATGCAGAGATGTTTAGCTGCTGAAGCCTCCAACTGAATGCACTAGAGGCCAACAGTTTACAGAGCCATCTTGGTTGAAAGCAAGGATTCCTCTGGGATCTGATAGAGAGTGGCTTGAGCAAAGCGTGTCTGGAAGCCGGGAAGCGCTAGTCTACCACCTGTAGTGCGCCTTTACACCAAGGTTAAGGCTTTGTTTTAATCACCTCAAATCTGTATATTGGGTTGTAGACCAAGCATATTTTACCCAACAGATGCCAAAATAATGTCCTTTTTTTCCAATTTCTGGTTGGCTTTGAGTGGCAGACTTATTTTTATTTTTGCAGTATTGTATATATTTCTGTGCAGTATAGTTGACTTATCTATTCTTTGAAGAGGCATCCCACAAAACAAAACCTGTGGGTTACTTATATATCTCGATCTATCTCTCGACTGTGCTTAGGTGATGGAGGAAAATCTGATTGTATACAATAAGGTTGATGGTTACATGAATTGTGTCCACTATGTGACTTCAGCTGTTAAAAAGGGTGGTTAGTGTAGACTATACTGTATAAGCTAGTGACTGTTTCCTCCTAGTAAGTGCTTGAATGGACATGCAATCTCTACTGTATTACTGCTTTTGTCCTTGTGTGTCTTCTGTTTTCATCATTATCATGTTTTTCAGGTATACTTGGGTAACTGGAAAAGAACCACTCACGTATTATGACATGAATCTGTCTGCACAGGACCACCAGACGTTTTTTACTTGTGACACAGACTCTTTAAGGCCATCTGATGCTGGTAGGGGTTTCATTTCTGTGTAAAGGCATTGTGTGTCTGTGATATGTCTGTGTATAATATGTATTAATGTTACATCGTTAGTGAACTAATGCTAATGATGCATAACTTTTGTACAGCCCAGCTCCCTATAGTAAGGCTCTGACTTTGGACTGATGGGACAATCTGCCGATTCTATCATTAGTCAGTGTTGTGGCTTTGGTTATAGGTTGGAGCCACAATGCAGGTGTGAACACAAGCTAATGACTGATGATACTGTTCATCTGATGCTACAAAAGCTGGCCTGCAATAATAAGTCTTTGCCTATGTTCACATGTATTGTTTTTGCCTCAATGTACATTTTTGTGGTGTTTTTGTTGTGTTTTTAGCAGCGGTTTTCGGTAAGGAGTACGTGTGCTTTGTCTACAGTACATGTTTAATAAAGTTAGTTTTATTCAGCAAAATTGTTTAAAATGCACAACAAACGCACTGTTGCATTTTATTTTCACTTTATCATGGGTGAAAAAAAGGTGCAAAAACCCTGAAAGAGTTGACATGATCCAGATAAAGAAAAAAAAGCCGCAGTTTTCTAATTCAGTCAGGAAAAAAAAAGTGAAAGTGTATAGCTTTTGCTGGAACTGTAAAATGCAGCTTTTAATTTGCATAAAAAAGTGGCAAAAAAAAAAGCTTCAAAAACGCATGTGAACATAGCCTTAGGGTATGTGCACACGTCAGGATTTCTTGCAGAAATTTTTCTGACAAAATGGACATTTCTGCCAAAAATCCGCATGCGTTTTTTTTTCGCATTTTTTGGTGCGTTTTTTGTGCTTTTTTTCCCAAATGCAGAGAATAGCGGGAAAAACGCAGAAAATCCGCAAAATTAATGAACATGCTGCTTTTTTTACCGCAATGTGTTTTTTTCGCGGAAAAAAAACGCATCATGTGCACAAAACATGCAGAATGCATTGTAAATGATAGGATGCATAATGTATGCGTTTTTAATGAGTTTTTATAGCGTTTTTACCACGAAAAAATGCGTAAAAAACACGAAAAAACCTGAAAGTGTGCACATAGCCTTACAGGCAAAAGAGAAAAGAGATGCCAATTAACCCTCCTCTTGAAGAAGGCAAGCTGTCCCCGAGTGCCCCCTGTACGTGGCTGTCCTGCAGGTTATTGTCTCCCCCATTTCTATCTCGTGTAGAAAATGCTCTCTGACATGATTGTGTGCAAAAATATGTTTTTTAAACTTTATACTTCCAAGACTTTATTTTTTGTTCATGGCTTTTTTCCTACTGTGTGAGACGGAGAATTGCAGTCAGATCCATATTTCCTCCTATAGTGATATCCAGTCTCCGATTCATACAATTCCTATTAAAGTGAAGCGTTGCTCTCCGGAGACTACATGGGAATACATGATAGCCATTTCATTGTTACGTGTATATCCGTGAGAGAATGTCATGTCTGGGCCTCTCACTAATTTATTCCTTTTATTTGCATAATAAATCACTGAGCAGTGAGCACATTAATCCTTTTACCTGGGCATTGTGTGAATTCATTCATCTTATCCAGGAAATGTTAGCGTTCAGCTAAAGGGCGACTGTCAGAGTTGCTTCGAAAGGCTATATTGTATCCCATTTGAAGCCAAGACTAATATTTTGTCTCTACAGGAAAACTCAAACATTTTCCACACAATCCTTAATTACACAGTAACTATAAAAAAAAAAAAAAGTTGTACAAGACGCACGGAATAAGAAGAATGGGAATTTCTATGAATGCTTATCTGTGCAGGATGGGTCGTAATAAGAGGAAACCTGTCGGGACATTTTTAGGACTAGCTTTCACATATGATGCAGGCAGCAAAAACGAATCACATTAATAAAAAATAACAATGGTTTAAATACCAGGAATAGAGGGATAATATTTCCTATGTATGGCCATAGAATAGTAGAATAGAAAGAATGGCTTTGGCATACAGCGGTCCTAAATAGAAAAATGCTGAAATCGCTTTTTCAATTATAAAGCTACTAGCTGAAGAGCCCGGCGTTGCCTGGGCATAGTAAATATCTGTGGTTAATTATAGCACCTCACGTCTCTTATTTTCCCATCATGCCGCTCATTTTCTCCCTCACTTCTGTCATTCCCCCCTAACACTTGTCATTTCGACCTCACATCTGTCATTTTCCGATCACTCCACTATTTTCCCTCACTCCTCTCATTTTGCACTCACACCTTTTCATTTTCACCTCACACCCCTCATTTTCACCTCAGTATATACATGTATGTCATCTCCCTCATATAAAGTATACACCTGTATGTCTTCTCTTGTATATAGTATATACCTGTATGTCATCTCCCCTGTAAATAGTATATACCTGCTGTATGTCATCTCCTTTTGTATATTGTATATACCCATGTGTCATCTCCTCCTGTATATAGTATATACCTGTATGTCATCTCTTCTGTATATACTATATACCTGTATGTCATCTCCTCCTATATATAGTATATACCTGTATGTCATCTCCTGTATATAGTATATACCTGTATGTCATCTCCCCTGTATATAGTATATATCTGCTGTATGTCATCTCCTCCTCTATATACCTATGTCATCTCTTTTATATAGTATATACCTGTATGTCATCTCCTCCTGTATATAGTATATACCTGTGTCATCTCCTCCTGTATATAGTATATACCTGTATGTCATCTCCTCCTGTATATAGTATATACCTGTGTGTCATCTCCACTGTATATAGTATATACCTGTGTGTCATCGCCCCTGTATATAGTATGTACCTGTATGTCATCTCCCCTGTATATAGTATATACCAGGTTGTCATCTCCTCCTGTATATAGTATATACCTGTATGTCATTTCCTCCTGTATATAGTATATACCTGTGTCATGTCCTCCTGTATATAGTATATACCTGTATGTCATCTCCTCCTGTATATAGTATATACCTGTGTGTCATCTCCCCTGTATATAGTATATATGTGTGTCATCTCCTCCTGTATATAGTATACCTGTGTCTCATCTCCTCCTGTATATAGTATATACGTGTCATCTCCTCCTGTATATAGTATATACATGTGTGTCATCTGCTCCTGTGTATAGTATACCTGTGTGTCATCTTCTCCTGTATATAGTATATACCTGTGTGTCATCTCCTCCTGTATATAGTATATACCTGTGTCATCTCCTCCTGTATATAGTATATATCTGTGTGTCATCTCCTCTTGTATTAGACCGCGTTCACACGTTATTTGGTCAGTATTTTTACCTCAGTATTTGTAAGCTAAATTGGCAGCCTGATAAATCCCCAGCCAACAGGAAGCCCTCCCCCCTGGCAGTATATATTAGCTCACACGTACACATAATAGACAGGTCATGTGACTGACAGCTGCTGTATTTCCTATATGGTACATTTGTTGCTCATGTAGTTTGTCTGCTTATTAATCAGATTTTTATTTTTGAAGGATAATACCAGACTTGTGTGTGTTTTAGGGCGAGTTTCATGTGTCAAGTTGTGTGTGTTGAGTTGCATGTGGCGACATGCATGTAGCGACTTTTTGTGTGTCGAGTTGCATGTGACAGGTTAGAGTAGCAAGTTGTGTGCAGCAAGATTTGCGCATGGCGAGTTTTGCGCGTGGCGAGTTTTATGTGTGGTGCGTTTTGAGTATGTGCAAGTTTTGTGTGAGGCAACTTTTGCATGTGTTGCAACTTTTGTGCATGTGGCAATTTTTCCGCGTGTGCAATTTTTCCACCTGTGGCGAGTTTTCCATGAGGTGAGTTTTGCACGGGTTTTGAGTTTTGCGTGAGCCTAGTTTTGCATGTGGCGAGTTTTGCGGGTGGTGAGTTTTGAGCGGCGACTTTTGTGTTTCGACTTTTATGTGGCGAGGTTGGTGTATGTGTGGTGAAATGTGTGCTGAGGGTGGTATATGTGTTCAAGCACGTGGTAGTGTGTGGTGCATTTTGTGTGTGTTCATATCCCCGTGTGTGGTGAGTATCCCATGTCGGGGCCCCACCTTAGCAACTGTACGGTATATACTCTTTGGCGCCATCGCTCCCACTCTTTAAGTCCCCCTTGTTCACATCTGGCAGCTGTCAATTTGCCTCCAACACTTTTCCTTACACTTTTTCCCCATTATGTAGATAGGGGCAAAATTGTTTGGTGAATTAGAAAGCGCGGGGTTAAAATTTCACCTCACAACATAGCCTATGAAGCTCTCGGGGTCCAGACGTGTGACTGCAAAATTTTGTGGCTGTAGCTGCGATGGTGCAGATGCCAATCCCGGACATACATACATACATACATACATACATACATACATACATACATACATACACACACACATTCAGCTTTATATTTTAGATGTTAATAAACATCTTCAAGTCGTGCATCTGTTTCATATGATGTCACCATATCGCAGCGATCGCACATCATATTTTATAGTGGGTTAAAAATGCTCCTCTAACCATTTATTTAAGAGTATTTTCCAGCACGGGGGAGTACTAATTTTCAGTAACTCAGATCTCTATTTATTTGCGATGTATTCCCGTCTCCTCATGTCTCGTGTGTGGAGCCTGCCGCCTCGTGTCTTGTGTGTGGAGCCTGCCGCCTCGTGTCTTGTGTGTGGAGCCTGCTGCCTCGTGTCTTGTGTGTGGAGCCTGCCGCCTCGTGTCTTGTGTGTGGAGCTTGCTGCCTCGTGTCTTGTGTGTGGAGCTTGCCGCCTCGTGTCTTGTGTGTGGAGCCTGCCGCCTCGTGTCTTGTGTGTGGAGCCTGCTGCCTCGTGTCTTGTGTGTGGAGCCTGCCGCCTCGTGTCTTGTGTGTGGAGCCTGCCACCTCATGACTTGTGTGTGGAGCCTGCCTCCTCATGTCTTGTGTGTGGAGCCTGCACACAAGACATGAGGCGGCAGGCATCACACAAAAGACATGAGGCGGCAGGCTCCACACACAAGACACACACAAGACATGAGGCGGCAGGCTCCACACACAAGACATGAAGCGGCATGCACCATGCACAAGACACGAGGCGGCAGGCTCCACACACAAGACATGAGGCTGCAGGCTCCACACACAAGACACGAGGCGACAAGCTCCACACACAAGACACGAGGCGGCAGGCTCCACACACAAGATACGAGGCGGCAGGCTCCACACACAAGACACGAGGCGGCAGGTTCCACACACAAGATACAAGGCAACAGGCTCCACACACAAGACACGAGGCGGCAGGCTCCACACACAAGACACGAGGCGGCAGGCTCCACACACAAGACACGAGGCGGCAGGCTCCACACACGAGACATGAGGAGACGGGAATACATCGCAGAATGTGCTGAGGGATATTTCTTCCCTGTGGATACATTACGCCATATCAGGTCATGTTCCCTGGTCCAGAGATGTTGTCCCAACTTTGGTCTCCGGGGATACATCGCGCCATACCAAGCAGTGTTCCCCTCACTGAAAGTGACGTCTGCTGCTACACCACACCTAATCCTGCTGGGACCGATCATTCCAGGTATGTGTACAAACATACCAGTGAGTCCACCTCGCACCTCCCTTAGGAGAGCAGACTGGAATAGTGCCAATCGATTTGACACAATCAAGTTCATATCATCATTCCAGAAGGTAGATTGAGGTATTTAAAGTTGAATAACTTAAGGGTCCAGAAGGCCATTTTGAGACTCCAACTAGGAGTCTTAACTGGGCTTACTGTGGTTTTATTCAGCTTAGCACAGCCATGAGGCGGCAGGCTCCACACACAAGACATGAGGCGGCAGGCTCCACACACAAGACATGAGTCGGCAGGCTTGTGTCTTGTGTGTGGAGCCTGCCGCCTCGTGTCTTGTGTGTGGAGCCTGCCGCCTCATGTCTTGTGTGTGGAGCTTGCCACCTCATGTCTTGTGTGTGGAGCCTGCCGCCTCATGTCTTGTGTGTGGAGCCTGCCGCCTCATGTCTTGTGTGTGGAGCCTGCCGACTCATGTCTTTTGTGTGGAGCCTGCCGCCTCATTTCTTTTGTGTGGAGCCTGCCGCCTCATGTCTTGTGTGTGGAGCCTGCCGACTCATGTCTTGTGTGTGGAGCCTGCCGACTTATGTCTTGTGTGTGGAGCCTGCCGCCTCATGTCTTGTGTGTGGAGCCTGCCGCCTCATGTCTTGTGTGTGGAGCCTGCCGCCTCATGTCTTGTGTGTGGAGCCTGCCGACTTGTACTTGTAGGTCTGTTCTCACTACTGTCTCAAAACTTCTCTAACCTTTACTAGTAATACTGCTGTTATGGGTAAGGATGGCTTCCGCATGATGCCATTGAAGGCCGTTACAGGAAGATAAAAACTGATAAACCACCTATTGCCCCAAATCTACCCTTCTGGTATAGATTGTAAGCATAACGCCCAAGCCCATATTCCCAAAAGGAATGGGCAACACTTCATACAACAGTAAAGCATACTGAAAACACAGATAAATAAACTGTGTTCAAAGGAGTGTCTGAGGTATATTAAAAACACTTATTTTATTTACAACTAGTTAAAATACAAAAACAAACATGAACAAACAATAAGGTGCCTCAATACAACCAACAATGTGTAAATGCGGTCAGCATGAGCAGGACACTTTTCGTTTAAGAGCAGGAATCAGGTAAAGCATAACGTTGTCAGGTCATACATATAATTCACTACGATCCTCCCAGAACCATTAACTATTTATGAGAAGCAAAATTAGGGTACTTAATACATACTAACTGTCTATTGCAGTACTATGAGTACCTATTGAAATTTAGCCTAGAGCCAATGCCATAGAACCCCCTATATTGCTTAATACTCAAATTGCGGCAACATGGAAACAATCAGAACCCAGCTGATAATACAGCAGAACGGGAAGAAGCAGAACGCAAAACGCGCGTCGGGGCTGGTCAGTACAGCGCGCCATTTGGTTGAGCACATTGGGAGAGACACGGAGCAGGTAATATGTGTAGGGCACGGGGTGTATTATCAGCTGGGTTCTGATTGTTTCCATGTTTCCGCATGTCTTAAACGAAAAGTGTCCTGCTTATGCTGACCGCATTTACACATTGTTGGTTGTATTGAGGCAGCTTATATTTTGTTCATGTTTGTTTTTGTATTTTAACTATTCGTAAATAAAATAAGTGTTTGTAATATACCTCTGAGACACTTCTTTGAACACAGTTCATTTATCTGTGTTTTCAGTATCCTTCTGGTATAGAGTAGTAAGATGGACTTGATTGGGCTAAGTGGAGCTGCACTATACCGATATTCCCTCTTAATGGAGGTGTGAGTTGGACTCACTGGTATGCGACTGATAAACAATCAATATCCCAGTCTTTCCTTCTAATGAATTGAGTTGCACACTAGAAATGGTTATACGGGATCTGGTAAAAATATTGGAAAACCAGTGCATCCTCACGGTTGAAGTCGGAAAATGGACTAATTGGAAATTAAGTCGATAGAGGCATTATACCCAATAAGTATTTTGGTGTTGAAATCATGGCGGATTCAACTAAGTGGTGAGTTGGTTAAATATCCAGTCAATATGCTTTTGGATGACAAAACGGCAACTCTGTAATAAATCTGTAAAGGGAGTAATTTATGGATGAGTTAAAATGTCCCCTTACCTTGAGACTCCTGTGGGGAAGGAGGAACATCTTTGCTAGTTAAGACAAATGCCTTCGCACTGAGGTATGACCATTCTGCTTATTATTCAAACAGACTGATGCGTCCGTAAAGTAAATGGTTGACGGAACAGGGTTCTAACAACTTGGTTTAAGACCATCTGATATTTGACCAATATATGAGGTCTATATCTACAAGGGGCGTTCATTAAAGATTTCCCCTGACCAACTTCCCATGGACTGAGAGCAATGAAACTTGGCACAGTTATTAGTCTTTCTCTACATTGGTGCCACCTAGGGACCCTTGCTTGTAGAAGTCGACAGGTTGCTCCAAACACCACATTGTGACTTCAGAAATCAGAGTATCATCATCTGGAAAATGCTTGCCCTTCAAAAATAACTTCATTGTTGGACAGAGGTGGAAGTCCAATGGTTCAAGGTCTGGTAAATCAGGGGGATGCAGTTGAATTTCAAAGCCACATGAGCATCCTTCCATTTGGGCAACATGTGAGTTGTGAACTGGTGCATTGTCTTGCAGAAGGCAGACACTTTTGGTGAGCATGCCGCGTCTCTTGGTTTTGATGGCCTCCCGCAATTTCCACAGCAGTGAAGTGTAGTATTCCCCAGTGATCATGGTACCCTTTGCAAGGAAACCCATCAATACAACTCCGTGCTGGTCCCAAAATACTGTGAGCATGACCTTGCCTGCCGAGGGTTGGGCACGTGCTTTCTTTGGAGGCAGTGAGTCATGATGCTTCTATTGCATCAACTGGACTTTAGTCTTAGGATCATAGTGATGGACCCAGCTTTCATCTGTGTGATCAATCTGTTGAAAAAGTCCTCCTGGTTTCCATGGCACAGCATCGATAGAGCCTGGGAGCATTTGACTCGTTCCTGCATCTGGAAAGGTGTGAGCAGCCAGGGAATCCAGCGAGCGGATACCTTATGCATGTGAAGATGGTGTTGGATGATTTTCTCCATGGAACACACACAAATCTTGACATTTTGGGCTTGGTGGCAAATGGTTACGCAGCGATTTTCCAAAATGGTGACCTCTGCTTGCTGGATGGTGTGTTCATCAATAGCAGAGTGGGGTTGCCCTGGATTTGGAGCTGTCTGCACCGAAGTCCGACCACATTTGAATTTACGATGTCAGTTCTTGACTACATCATATGATGGGGAATCGTCACCATAAACCTCTTTCATCTTATCGAAAATTTCCTTTGGTGTGCGGCCTTTCAAGTAAAGAAACCTGATGACTGCTCTGTATTCCACTGGGTCTATTATCAAACCTCACACCACTTCAGCACCTGTAAAATCAAGACCGTTATCAGTTCTGAGTGGCAAATTGGCACGTAACCTATAGATACTTACCGTATATCATTACGCATGTGCAGTTTCCGTGTCCTGTGATAAATAAAAGTGGATCAGGGGAAATATTTAATGAACACCTCTCGTATTTCTGACTGGGTTACTTCTTAGGGAAAAAAGTAAAAGGAGTATATCAGAGGTGATGGTTATCACTTGGTTTTCTTAGATTAGTTTTCGAGCATAGAAACTATTTTGCGTTTGAACTGTTTTCAACTAACAATCTGCATGGTTGGATTGTATTATTCGCATCCATTTACGTTGTAGAAGTGATGCCATTATAGAGAATAGAATAAATTCTATGATGTCTATATGATAATGGATCATGGCGGTTCTTTATACAGAATAGCTCAGATCTCTTTTTTGCCTGTTCTAGCTGTATCAGCTGTTAGTACATGTCTAGGATGCAGTAACCAGAAATTCCCCAAGATAGAAATCTCGAGCAATAGGTGTTCGTTTCGGCTTAAGTACATTTCTTAGGAGATTTTAACTGTATTTCCTAAGGGAACACACAGGAAAGAAAAATTATTGTTAAAGTCATATTATAATAAAGTACTAAATAATCCTGATGGTTTCTGGAACCTTTTTAGCATTCTGGGATGCTCAATCTACACTTGATAGCATAGAATTGTGTAGATATTGAGCCATCAGATGATTATTGACACTGGAAGCGTTTCTTATGGTCCAGATCTGGCCTTAGGTGGATAAATTAATGGAAAAGGTCAGCAATCAAGGTTCTTTGAATCACTTTACTTATGCTTCCATTAATATGCTAAGTCTTAGTACCAGTTTCTATATACTTCAGTTGTTGGTTAGGTGATTTGAGTACAGAATATCTAATTCAAATTAGAGGAAGATAACCAAGATAAATATAGACCCTCTTAAAAAAAAATAAAAAAAATTGAAGCTTTTGTAAACAGTAGAATAATTCCTTTTTTACTCGTTGCCACTTTTTTGTTTGAGCTCCAAATCGATATTTGGACATTATCTTCATTGTGAAAGTTATGGATATCATTATCATTATGGATATCATTGTGGCTACTTTCGCACTAGCATTTTTCAATACGTCGCAATGCGTCGTTTATGGGAAAAAACGCATCCTGCAAAGTTGGCTGCAGGATGCGTTTTTGCCCCATAGACTAACATTAGCGACGCATTGACACACGTCGCATCTGTCGTGCGACGGTTGCGCCGTGTTGTGGCGGACCGCCGGGAGCAAAAAACATTACATGTAACGTTTTTTGCTGCCGACGGTCCGCCATTTTCGACCGCGCATGCGCGGATGGAACTCCGCCCCCACCTCCCCGCACCTCACAATGGGGCAGCGGATGCGCTGGAAAAATGCATCCGCTGCCCCCATTGTGCGGCGCATTCACTGCTAGCGTCAGTACGTCGGCCCGAAGCACTGCGACGGGCCAAGTCCGACGCTAGTGTGAAAGTAGCCTAAATCTTCCTCCCCGAAACACTATCCGTTGAACTGGGATATTCTGGGGATCTTTCTTCAGGTTTAAGATCCTACAGGGGTGCTCCCTCCCTATCAGAGGATTTCTTGGTCATCATCTCTCAGGTGCTGTCATGGGTGTGAGGGAAAAAGGATAATTACTTAATGGTAATTTGATTTTCCTGTAACCCATGACAGCTCCCTAATTTTCTCTCCCTCTGGCTTATGGTGGTTGGTGGTTCTCAATCTTCTCTTCTCACAATGAAGAATAGGCTTGAGTGAATGTATAAATAATAACAAGAATAATGATTATAATTTGGGTGACTCATACTTGACTTCTTGGAAACCACATTGAAGGGGGAAGTGATAGTTGCCTATTTATTTTGTGCTCTTGGCTTCCTGTCCAGTAATGGGGCGGATCCTACTCTCGGTGCTGTCATGGGTTTCAGGAAAATCAGATTACCGGTAAGTAATTATCTTTTTTTAGTATGTGCATATTTTTAATAAAGGTATTTTCAATCATATTTCCTGCCCCTTTTTCCGGTTCTAAAATTGTTTTTGTTTTGTGACATCCTGTTAAGTTGACAGGTATTTTCTGAAATCCTCCAGTGTGCTAGTGAAATTGGTATTAAAACTGATCTATATAAATCATTGTGTACCATAGTGGGTGACTATAAGAATGCTAATTTATAATTTTGTTTTTTTTTACTATTTTTATTTTTTACTACAAAATGCACTTGTCCTGTTTCTCTTTTTTTCACCTTTTTTTTCTTTTAAGTTAGTGAGATGTTTTAGAGATTCGGATACCTCTGCTCATAGTTATCTAACGTCTAGGTTGTTTGTTTTATCATTCTTTTTAGTATTATCGTTCTTTCACATTTATTTTCCTTTAATAGTTATGCAGAAAGCATGGCGTGAAAGAAGCCCTCAGTCCAGAGTAAAAGCTGCATACCAAGCTCTTGAAGTATCTAATGAGTAAGTTTTAAAAAAAACCCCAGGTAACTCTGAGATTAAACTTATAGGGGTATTCCTATCTCCAAGATCCTATCCCAATATGTAGTACTTGAAATAATAATAATATTAGCAGATACCTCCAATTAGAAATGTAGCATAGTTGTTCTGATTCATGATGTCTTTCCTCATGTGCAGGCATTGCAGGACCCAAGGTATCCATGGGTACAATCGCTGATACAGTGACCGTTAGCTAGTTTCTGGTGGTTGTAGCCATGGATACCTAAAGTCCTGCAATGCCTGTACATGAGGAAAGAGACATGGCGAATCAGAAAAACTATACTGCATTTCTTATTGCAGGTATTTGCTAATATTATTATTATTATTATTACACCTACTATTTCCGTAAATCGAATTTGTGAGGAAAATTAGATGAAGCTGATGAATTTAAGCATGGAAAGACCCTCCAAGGATTTCATCACAACACTGCCGCTGACTGAAATTGGAGGCAGGGATCTTGTCACCAGAACCTGGCACTTGTGCGATATCAGACTTTCTGCTAGTGACAATACGCAATAATAACACAAAGAATTGTATTCTAAATACTTACACATTTTCTAATGTACTCTAACATGTCTACATTTCTAAACTTCGTTTCTGTGAGCTGTACACAATGGTCAGTCTTCTCCGCTTTTGCATTAAAGGGATTGTCTCACCTTGTTACATGTGCAACATTGCAAAGTGCCTGTAAAAACAAGAAATTTAGCAATTTACAACTTATTAAAAATCCTCTCTTTTCTCAAAAGTGGAGTGGATTTTTTTTTTAATTCAATGGTTTACTGTTTGTTGTCTAGTTTACCCACCACTGCTGCAGAAGTGGCCGGTATTCTGGGTTGGGGGCTTGCAAGTTATGCACCGAAATTGACCAGATTGCTGAATCCTGCCATCTTCAGTGCCTCTGTACGTATCTGATTCTTCAGAGGCAAAGCTGTCTTTCCTTGCAGAATGGTTCAGGCCACCTGGGCAAACGTACCGGTGGTCCAAACTGTCCATCATTAGCAGCGCACCATTCCTCAGCAAGCAGGGAGGCAGGAGAACGGTGTGCTCCTGTATAATGAACTTGGCAACCCCTTTAAGGAAATCTCTACAATTACCATTTCTTACTTTATCATATAAAGCTTTCCAATGTTATTTCCTCATACAGTTGTGCCACTGCGTACATTTTGTTGGCTGAGGAAGAAGCAACCACAATTTCTGATGCAGAGAAGTTGTTCCAACAAGCGCTAAAAGCTGCCGAATCGGCGTACAAGAAGTCTCAGCAAATGCAGCACCTGAGCTCCCGTCATGAAGCACAGTATAGTAAGTACACACATTGTTTCCAGATAATCTTTGCATTAAAGTTGACATATTTAGAAAGCTTCTGTTCACTCCAAGCCCACCATACACATGAACACCGGTGAAGTGTTCTCAACAGGGAGCAGGGTAGAAGCCGCCGCTAGACCCCTTTTACAGCGGCTTTTCTACCAAAGCTAAACGCTCAGTCTTGTTGAAGTCTAACATGCCTGATCCTGCTTTCCCCTGACTTTTGGTGTTAGGAGAGTTGGGACAACCCCATATGCAGTAGATGGGTTTAAACCAAAATTGTTTGGGTTGGTCAGCTTTCTTCTAATGTGTGTGATGGCATTATAGTGCATATGTATATCTCTTTGCTAAAGAAGTGCAGTTTAGCATTTTTCCCCAGTCCTGACAAATCTAGAACAGATGTGTGATACTACCTTCTTCTATAATGGTCGTTCACATATCATTTTAGAGAGGTATTAGAATATTTCATTTATGTCTTTGCAGCCAGATGCGGTATTCATATTAACATTGCTCTTCCATTTTAAAAAAAAATGTTGCCTATTTTTCATGTTCCGTATACCGGAAAAATATGGTTCCCTTCAAATACACTACAAAAAAAGATGAATGGAACTCTTCAATCACACTTCAGATGTTAATCAATGAAAGATGTCCAGTAAGGAGAGAAGTGGAGAGAGGGATCTTTGTAGCGCTGCTGAAGACACCAGTGGATTTTAGCGGTGTATAAGGTGGAAATATTACACTGCTTCATCAGGACAACCACACGCGGTGTCTGCAGCAGCGCAACAAAGATCCAGCTCTCCACTTTTCTCCCTACTTGACATCCCTCCTTGGATCTGCAGCAGCCATTTTATCTGCGTTCGTCCAGTGTTGTGGGTAAGACAACCATACCAGGTGAGCACATCCCTGCTCTCCTCTCCTTCCACTTTCATAGTGGATAAGACCTTATATTGCTCTATTGTTTTCCAGTATTTCCTTGCAATCAGTGAAAGATGTAAGCTTTGAACTAAAGCTAAATATTTTCACTAAATTTGCCTTTATGTACACAGAAAGGGACATGAATGTGTTGGTTTACGCAAAAAGAAGGCTGGCCATGTGTGCAAGGAAGCTAGGGAGGATCCGAGAGTCTGTAAAAATAATGAGAGATGTAAGTATCACTTGTCCGTCTCACAAGTCATTTTTGGAAAATTGTTTTATAATAACATTTTTATGACTGTAAAGATCCTGTCCAGAGGAAATATTATACAGAGCCGCACTATACATGAATGTGCTTTTAGAAGCTTCCAAAACTCATCTGTGAGCTTTCCAAATTGATCGCATCTTCACAATTAATAGACACATTACAGGAATCCGGGGGTCTTCTGATATTCTGGAGGTCTTCTCTGGCCTTAGGTAGACATAGCATATAAGCAGCTGAACTCTACATTTTTGGTGATCTTGCAGGCACAGAAGGCTGCAAGTGAAATCACCTGACGGAGAATGGCTGTGATTGACAGCAGCTCTACCACATCAACAAGAATGGCCTTGAACCTAGTATCTTCTGCCTTTAGATGCCCTAATTAACAGCTACCATGATTCCTAAGGGATGTCAGCTCCTACAAAGATTGCCTGATTTGTCCATGTGCCAACAGAACAGTCATATGCTGATGGTTATTAGGCTGTGCCGTAGACATGGCTTAGTTTTCACTGACGGGCAATTGAGAATTACAATTCCTTGTATGTTCAAATGCAGTTGGACAAAATAGTTATGTAACGTTTCATAAACTGATAAAAAATGAAATCACAAATGAATAGGCTAATTTTCCCTTGAATATTGTTTGTATCTAGTAAAAGTAATAAAACATTTGAAAACCAAACCTATTTGTTATCATCATATAACAAAGCATTGGGTTGACAAAATGCCATCTTTAGATGTACCTACTCTTCCTTCAGTTTTGGAATACACACCCAAACCGCTAACATCTGCTAGATAGAGGTGACCCTCTGTACATTGCACAGATTTTATATTTCCCCACAGAGGGGCACCAGATGGGAATCTACCCCACAGACCCATGCCCAAAATGCTGACCTGAAATGCAGGAAAGATATATATCTTTGTACCGTGTTAGCCAGTGGATAGAAAAATATTTAGAATTGACAGTCCTCAGTGGTTGATACCTTTTAATGACTAACTGACAAGATGGTAACAAATTGCAAGCTTTCGAACATACTCAGGTCTCTTCATCAGGCATAGACTAATAGAAATTCTGAAGAATCACATATTTATGCGCAACACATCACAGATAAATGCCATAGATAAGACAGGTGATGTGAAGCAGAATTACCATTATGTAAGTGATAAACAGAGAGAAAGAAGAGTTTTGGAGTATAAGCTGATGATGACCTTTGACACTCTCAGTGCAGGAATCAATGTGTCGCATGGATTTATGTCTTTTTTACATTAACTAAGGAATTTGCTTCTCAGACCATGTGGGGTCATCATAACAGAACCAGACCCCAATCAGAGGACACTAAAACATTAACACCTGTCTTATCTATGGCATTTATCTGTGCTGTGTTGTGCATAAATATGTGATTCTTCAGAATTTCTATTAGTCTATGCCTGATGAAGAGACCTGAGTAGTCTCGAATGCTTGCAATTTGTAACCATATTTTCAGTTAGACCTGAAATGCAGACACTTATCTTTGCCCAAATTCATCTTATATTACTACATCCAAAAAGTAAACTATGTCCCCTTTGATCTCACTTTCTGCAATCTTTGGGTACCTTTAAATTCAGGAATACTAAAAATAACAAAACATTACTTCACTGTGTAGCAGCCACAGTAACAAAAAAGGCAAATTTGCATATGTGGATGCCTGGTGGGTGCCCTCCTAAACTCTGGAGCTTGATTTATTAAGAATGGTGTTGTACTTTCAGTCTTAATGAAGGGTCGTGGTGTAGAAAGTTTCACCTAATTCTTTAACATGTTCATCTTGTCACTGGCATGTTCCTCCGTGCACCTCTCCAGAATTGTTGCAGGGACTGGAGAACCTGTGTGGTACCAGTTATGGTCCTAGGTAGCTTCAGAGCAGCGCCTACAATCTGTAGATCAAGGCTTCTTGCCTAGTAAACCGGCAAGTGGGTTAAAGGGACCCTGTTTGTTTATTTATGGAGCCCAAACTATGGGCGGCATCAATCTTAGCCTGGCTGCATGATACATCCCTTAGACGGCTTTTGAAAGCGCCAGCGTTTCAAAGAAAAATATACCAGGCTGCAGTCGTGCCCATGGGTTGGGTACAATGAATCTGCTGACAGGTTCCTTTTAAAAATCCCTAATTCTTTTGAGAACAAAGCTGATTTTAAACAAGAGGTAAATGGCAAAGTTTCTTCTTCTTAGAAGCACTATGGAATCATATCCATTTATGATGATGAGACACCCTCTTAAATGTGCTGAAGTGGAGTACATCAATGGGGTCTTGTCTGCTACGACTGCACAACACCTATAGAGAACTCTTCAATGCTTTCTGCAGAGAAGACATGTTGGCCACTGTCCTGGGCAATGTAACAGTTAAGAAATCTTGAAGGTTGATTCAGCCTAAAGTTGTGACTAAATGCATAATTCTGTCTCCTATACAGTCATATGCACCATGCATTTTTCCAAACACGAAACTATAATTAAAGTGATTAAAGAAATCCTAGATGGCTGTTTGGATTGTGGAAAAAGATTACAGAAACTCCAATAACTAAGCTTATTTTACAGAAGTCCCCCATCTGCCTCTGTAATGCTATATCGCAACTGTCAGCTTAAAAGGAATATTGTACGTGGAACAATTCCTGTGTGTAACTTATTACAGGCCTGATTGATTGTCACACTGAAAAATGATATATGAAAACCAGTCATTAATAACAAGCAAAGCATAAAATAAATTTACTGGAGCTAAGCAATTACTAATCAGATTGCAATGTACCCTAATTAGCTTCCACTCGCACCAGGAAAACTGAATAATTGCACGGGAATGTGAAAGTAATGATATATTTGTTTTATCTAATTGATGTATTTACTTGCAGCTAATGAAAGAGTTTCCTCTGCTCAGCATGGTAAATATCCATGAAAACTTGCTGGAGGCTTTGCTGGAATTGCAGGCATATGCGGATGTTCAGGCAGTGCTTGCTAAATATGACGGTAAGCCGACCTTTGCCCAAGAGGCACACTGCCCATAGATTCCATTTAAACAATGTAGCAAAATATACAAAACCAGACTTAAAAGGCTCAAACAGCATGTGGAGGTAAACATCATTTATCCCAAGACTTAAAGGGGTTGTCCGGTCTGCAGTCACTCTACGTGAATCTTACCACTGCATGCACTGTGCGCTGTGAGAATTCATCATTGCCGGGAGCGGGCAGTCTTATAACCGCACGTTTGCGATTCGCATATTTCCATCCACATTCCGACTAGACTTTATCAGCACTCGCTCAATACACTTGCATAGAAGTAGGCCCTGCTCATCTAGTCGGAATGTGACCGCATATATGCAGATCCATACTTGCGGTCACACACCTGCTATTCCCACGCCAGCACCAGAGAATGAGTGACGGCAGACTTGATGATGTTTTGGGTTGTCATTATGATTTAAAAAGAGAAAACACACTAGTTTGACAATAAATGGCTTCACCCAACCACTAACCATGAGTGGTGAAAAGGTTTCCGTGTTATCATTCATATTCTCTGAAAAAAGGTCAAGAAAGCAAAAATTCTGCCGGGGTATGTAAACTTTTGAGCACAACTGTACAAAGCAACAGGTTCCCTTTTAAGAACAAATGCCGGTTTTAGCTGACCGATCACAGATATTCATCATCTGATATAAAGTTCACTGTGTTTGAATTTTTTATTTAATAGTCATTCTCCATTCAATGAAAGATCCTTCATCCGTGAACAACCTGATTCGTTAATAAGTCAGTAACTCCTTCCCGACATTGGATGTTCAGGTGCATCGTATCTTGCCGTGCGTTCGTCCTGTCGATTGTGTGGGCACAGGAGTGGTGCCCACACTATCACCACCGGGAGCTCTGCTTAAATAATAGCCAAGACCCGGCTGTCAAAGCCAGGAACATTGGCTAAAAGACTATTTATCAGTGCAGCACTGACAGGTATATTGCATAACAAAACTGGTGCATTGCAATGCATTACACCAGAGATCAGGGTAAAGAAAAAGATAAAGTCTCATTGAGTGACCAAGTATGAATGAGGAAAAAAAATATAAAAATATTTTTAAAAAATATTGCTCTCAGAATATAGCAATGCAAAAACAATTCTTTTTTCTAAAGAATTGTTTTTATTGTGTTAAAGCACCAAAACATAAAAAAATATAAATGTGGTATTGCTGTAATCTGGATCAACATGTTAAGGCATGTTAGGTTAGGCTATGGGTTGAACTAGATGGACTTAGTCTTCCTTCAACCTTAATAACTATGTTACTATGTAATCATACTCACTGGAAGAATAAAGCTGCCTTTTCAATTTTACCACATGGTGAACAACATAAAAAAAAATCCTGAATAGTTGTTTTTTGTTGATTTTTGCCTCCCAAAAATTGGAATGGAGAGCGATCAAATAATATTATGTGCCCAAAAATGGTACCGATAAAAATTTTAACTCATCCAGCAAAAACAAAAAGACCTCACTTGACTTGGCACAAATATAAAAATATTATAACTCTGAGTATGACGATGCAAAAACTTTGTTTTGGAAAAAAAAAAAAATTTTTTAGTGTTTGACAGCAGCCAAACATAAAAAATTTATAATCAGGTATCTCTGTCGACCCGAAGAATACAGCCGCCTTATCACTTCTACCACACGAGAAACTGCATAAAAACTAAATAAAGGCAATTCTTGACCTGCTACTGATTTATTCATTCTGCCTCCAAAAAATTGCAGTAAGGCTCAGCCCACATTTATCCTGCGCTGAGCGCTTACACCGGAGTTTTCATGTAAATCTCTGAACCACGTAATTCAAACAGAACCTCCTGTGGAAGATGCCCTATAATTTAACAGATGGAAACACTATGGAAGCCGTCTGGCCTGTGATCTGACGGTGTCCGTCTTTTTTTGGCGTGCATAAAAGCACGGTTGGCCACAGTTTACTGAAAAGGATAACGCTGAACAGAGGCCAGACGGAGTCCAGAGTAACTCTGCTGCTTCATTATACTGAATGGATCCCTCAGGGGTTTCATCTGTCACGTCACTCAGAGATTTAGATGGAAACCTCGATATAAGTGCTCAACATAGACCACAGGATAAATGTGATCCAAAATATTCCCAGTAATAGCTTCAAATCCATCCTCAAAAAAAGCCCCCACTCAGGTCCGTCATCTGTCTATGGAAATATAGGGGGCTTCCACATTACTGGTAGCACAAAGGCTCTGGAAAAGTGTTATGGCTCCTCTCCCCCCAAAAGAAATCCAACAAATTCTGTGCTCTCAAATGTCCCCCTTTCTTCTGAGCCCCAGTGTGCCTAAACCATAATTAGCATCCACATGTTTGGCATTTCTATAGCGATGAGAGGACACTTAATTTTCGGGTGTATATCTCCAGGAGCATGAGCTGAGCATAATATACGGCCACAACAACGTACTGGGCACTACAATGTACTGGCACTAGACTGGCAGCTTTGCAATTTTCCCTTGGCAACATCCACTGCTGCTTGTTTCTGAAAAACACCCGTGGAGGCAAAATTGTCACTGCACCTGCAGATAATATCCCAGAGGAATCACATTTCTAAAATTGGGTCAGTCGAGTGGAAAATGTGCTCTTCTGATACTTAGGGGCTCTATATATATGGAGTCTGCAAACTATTCTGCAATAATTTGTTCTCTGAGTGTCAAATAGCGCTCTTCCCTCCCGAGTCCCAACATGTAGCCACATATGGGGTAAGTTTCCATTACATGTGGGATATCTGTGTACTCAGTTGAAATTGCACAACAAATTGTATGGTCCATTTTCTCCTGTTACCCTTTTGAAAACAATTTTGAAAAAATTTGGTGCTAAAGCAACATTTTTGCAGGAAAAAATGTGTTTTGCCATTTTCATGGCTCAAAGTTATAAAATTCTGTGATGCACTTGTGTGTTCAAGGTGTTCGCCACACCTCTAGATACGTGCCTTGAGTGGTCTAGTTTCCAAAATGCGGTCACTTATGGGGGGCTCTCATTTTTTTTATCAGGGGCTTTGCAAATGCGACATATGCGTCCGCTTTCTATTCCAGCAATTTTTGAGCTCCAAAGGTTTGAGCCCTGCTGTATGCCCAAACAGTAGTTTTACCCAACATGTGGGCTATCGGCGAACTCTGTAGAAAATGGACATTACAATTTGTTCTGCAATTTCTCGTGTTACCCTTGTGAAAATGAAAAGTTTGGGTCTTAAGCAACATTTTTGCCTTTGAAGCCCTTAAAGGGTTAACAAACTTCTTGAATGTGGTTTTGAGCATTTTGAGGGGTGCAGGTTTTAAATGGTGTCACTTTTGGGTATTTTCTGTGACATGGGCCCCTCAAAAAAATTGGTTTTCTAAATTTTGTTGGAAAAATGATAAGGTATTTAGATTATGGTATATGATGCTGCTATATATGCAAGCATATTGATACATAAATAAGATATATGCAAAAGTAATTGAGAAGGTGCACTGAAGTTTTTGACCAAGGGTGCATTGAGTGCTCGGGCTTGGTTTGAACAGTCCTTTTGTGTCGGCAGACTCTTGCCATTGGCAATTAGCAGTTAGTTCAGTAGTTTTGGAAATCTCTAATTAAAGGGGTGCAAGGCTTGTTTTTATATTGAAATCGTGAGTATCTATCACTTTGGAAATAAGTTTTTAGCATCAATGTGTTGTTACGTTATAGTGCAGTACCTTCTTATGACCTGTGGATGTCACTAGTGCAATGGGAGTCTGTATGAATGAGAAAGATAACACTTCTAGGTCATAGAGCATTATTTTACACCATTGCTCCTGAGAGAAACAGCCTTTATTATAGCCACGTGAAATCGTCCCGTTGCATCATGTTTCTCATTGGTAGGATAGTAACACTTGCCTTACAAGTCATTGTATACCCTTCCTTAGGATAGGTTCACATATGGTGCAGTAGTTGTTGATTATAAGTGCTATACAGTTTCTTTACAGGAAACCTAAATGTTTG
Source organism: Ranitomeya imitator (assembly GCF_032444005.1). NCBI lineage: Eukaryota > Metazoa > Chordata > Amphibia > Anura > Dendrobatidae > Ranitomeya > Ranitomeya imitator. The sequence goes on along the minus strand of NC_091284.1, from coordinate 197,636,192 downwards.
AGCAGTACAATATGAGTACCGTATATGAGATTTTTATAAAATCCCTATTCACATACTGCAGAGGATTTCTGCGTGGTCAGAGGACATGTTGGGGAAATGTCCACTCACAACGAGCTTTTGTCAAGTGTGTAACGCATTGTGTTGTAAAGAGAAAAAAGACTGAAGTGTTTGGAAGCCTATTACACCTCCCGCTGAAAAAAGGATGTAACTGGTAGCTGTAAGCAACGCTGCGAGACGTCCCGTCAGCACTCTGCATTTTGCTGTCGTTTTTATGGGTGGAAAGAGACCACATCTCCTTTTTCCTCGTGCTCCATTATCACCTCTGCGTTTTTCTGGAGAAGGATTGGACAAGCCAGAAAGCACCAGAGTGACCACCCATACCTTACCTGTCCGTCCCCAAATAGTCAATTCATGCATGTTCATTGTCTATATGTCAAATCGGGCATAAAAAAAGAGATGGTCTTTGTGAAATGCATGTCACACATGACAAGAGGTTAGCAGGCTGTGCTCAGGATTAGCTGAGCTGAAAGAGAAGTCCCAGGTTGAAGCCGGGAGGACTGAGAGGTTGCACTGCTGTGGGGAACACTCGGGAATTAGAAGCAATCCCTATATCAAAGCCAATATGCATGGTTATATTTATAGTCTGCCCAAGCAGTCACAGATGTTTGTCTCTATTTCCCTTTCTCTCACAGACTCCTTTCCGGGACCCTCTTTCTTTTATCGACTGCTCTCTGTACCCCTTTTTCTTTTGCAGACTGCTTTCAGTGCCCCTCGTTCTCACACAAACTGCATTTTTTCTCACAGACTGTTCTTTGTGCCCCTTTCCCTTACAGAATGCTCTGTGATCCACTTTCTCTCACAGATTGCTGTCCATGTCCCTCTTTCTCTCACAGACTGCTCTTCGTGTCCTGCCCCACTCTATCACATAGGCTGCTCACTGTGTCCCTCTTTCTCTCACAGACTGCTTTCCGTGCCCCACTCTCTTACAGACTGCTCTACAGGCCCTGTCCCTCTCACAGACTGCTCTCCTTGTCCCTCTCTCTCACAGACTTCTCTGTGCCCGTCCATCTTTCAGACTGCTCTCTGTGCCCGTCCTCTCACAGACTGCTCTCCGTGCCCGTCCTTCTCCCACACACTGCTCGCTGTGCCCGTCCTTCTCTCACAGACTGCTCTCCGTGCCCGTCCTTCTCTCAAAGACTGCTCTCCGTGCCCGTCCTTCTCCCACAGACTGCTCTCTGTGACCCTCTCACACAGTCTGTGTCCCTCTCTCACACAGACTGCTCTCTGTGGCCCTGTCTCTTACAGACTGGGCTATTTGTTCCTCTCTCTCACAGACTGCTCTAGGTGTCCCTCTCTCACACAGACTGCTCTCTGTGGCCCTGTCTCTTAGACTGCACTATGTGTTCCTCTCTCACAGACTGCTCTAGATGTCCCTCTCTCACACAGACTGCTCTCTGTGGCCCTGTCTCTTAGACTGCACTATGTGTTCCTCTCTCACAGACTGCTCTAGGTGTCCCTCTCTCACACAGACTGCTCTCTGTGGCCCTGTCTCTTACAGACTGGGCTATTTGTTCCTCTCTCTCACAGACTGCTCTAGGTGTCCCTCTCTCACACAGACTGCTCTCTGTGACCGTCTCTCACACAGACTGCTCTCCGTGACCGTCTCTCACACAGACTGCTCTCTGTGGCCCTGTCTCTTACAGACTGCTCTCTGTGGCCCTGTCTCTTTACAGACTGCTCTCTTTGGCCCTCTCTCTTACAGACTGTGCTATGTGTTCCTCTCTCACAGACTGCTCTGGGTGTCCCTCTCTCACACAGACTGCTCTCTGTGACCCTCTCTCACACAGACTGCTCTCTTTGGCCCTCTCTCTTACAGACTGCGCTATGTGTTCCTCTCTCACAGACTGCTCTAGGTGTCCCTCTCTCACACAGACTGCTCTCTGTGGCCCTCCTTCTCTCACAGACTGCTCTCTTTGGCCCTCTCTCACACAGACTGCTCTCTGTGGTCCTCTCTCACACAGACTGCTCTCTGTGGCCCTCCTTCTCTCATAGACTGCTCTGTGTCCCTCCCTCAAAGACCACTCCTCATAGCCATCTCTGTTGTGCAGACTGTTGTGTAAATGCCCTCTCGCACACAGTTGTCCATTCCCCCATCTCTATTCTTACCCCTATGCTTCCCCTGTGTTGTACTGATGTCTCCCCTATCTCAGGGACTGCTCCTGATGAGCCCCATATAGAGAGCTAAGCTGCGTAGATATAAGAGCTGTTGTCCTGACCATCATTATGCTGACCGCAATGCTTACCAATTCACGGATATAGGAAAAATAATACCTTCTATCTCTCAAAAGCTACCAGGTCTCATTTCTTCTTTTTCTGTGTTATTGCAGATATAAGTCTTCCAAAGTCTGCTACTATATGCTACACGGCAGCATTACTAAAAGCCAGAGCTGTGTCTGACAGGTTTGTACAATTTAATGTCCATTTTATTTCCCTGATGGAGCAGGAGACTTTCTTCATTTACACCAGCATTATATATTTGTATTTTTATATTTTATTTTATCATAAGTATTTCTTTGCCCTGCCATAATTCTCTGCATTGTATTCGGGAGCTATAGGTGGTATAGTGCTGGGTAAAAAAATGCCAGAACTTATGTGCCCCTTACACGGGACAGACTTTAGAAGGGATTAAGGGTCCTTTTATACTGTGTGGGTCAGCAGTCGTTTAATATCCTTTTTACACATGCCGACTGCTTCAGATGCACACTGAACGATCTTTAATACATAGTCAGTGCACATAGGATGCCATTGTACTCGGCAGCACAAATCCTGTTTATACAGGACAGTGCGCTGCCGAGATCTGTTATGCAATCCAGAAGATCAATTTATCTGATGACGAGTATTTTGCTCATTCGTCAGGTGATCAGCAGCCTATTTCGACTTTCCAAGATCATTGTAAAAGAAACATTCTATTAATCGTGCAGTGTAGATGGACTTTAAAGGGAACCTGTCAGCAGATTTTGCTGCTATAAGATGCGGACACAGCCTTTCAGGGCTTACAGTATCTACAGCTTTCTATAATCCTGTAGATAAGCCCCCTGTCCGACCTGCAAGTGAAGATAAGTTAATAAGTTATATTATACTCACCCCGGGGAAGTGGGGGGGGGGCGTTCCGGTCCGATGGGTGTCACAGGTCCGGGTTCGGTGCCTCCCATCTTCTTGCCACGCCGCCCTCCTGCTTCTTCATCACTCCCCGGCATCGCTCCTCATGCAGGCGTACTTCTTGAGGGCAGAGCAAAGTACTGCAGTGCGCAGGCGCTGGGAAAGATCAGAGAGGCCCAGTGCGTGCGCACTGCAGTAGTTTACTCTGCCCTCAACAGGGCAGAGAAGTACGCCTGCGCAGGAGCGCCGTTGCCAGGGAGTGATGAAGAAGCAGGAGGGCGGCGTTGCAAGAAGATGGGAGGCACCGGACCCGGACCTGCGACACCCATCGGACCGGACCGCAAGCCCAAACCCCCCATCCCCCCGGGTGGGTATAATATAACTTATTTTTCTTCACTTGCAGGTCGGACAAGGGGCTTATCTACAGCATTATAGAATGCTATAGATAAGCCCTGATAGACAGTCTCCGCATCTTATAGCAGCAAAATCTGCTGACAGGTTCCCTTTAACTTAGATAGATTAAACTTAATGTATACCTGATTATTGCCAATACAAAACAATATAAAAAACATTCCTCGTTTGAGCAAGGCTATGAGTGAAATTGATATGCTAGTACAGTGAGAACCTGTGAAAGGTGGTCGCTAGTGATGAGCGAGTATGCTCGTTACTCGGGTTTCTCTGAGCATTCTCGCGTGGTCTCCGAGTATTTGTGAGTGCTTGGAGATTTAGTTTATGTTGGCGCAGCTGCATGATTTGAATACATGTGGGGATTGCCTGTTTGTTAAGGAATCCCCACATGTATTCAGGCTGTGTAGCAGCCGCAAATCATGCAGCTGTGCCGACATAAACTAAATCTCCTAGCACCCCGAAATACTCGGAGACCACCCGAGCATGCTTAGAGAAACCCGAGTAACCAGCATACTCGCTCATCCCTAGTGCTCACTTTACAGTTACTTATTTTTTTTATAAAATTGCATCTAATCCTCACACTTCGTTACACTTATGTAAACAAAATCGTAAAATGATCTTGCATGTAAAATTGGAAAATTATTTCCACTGGGTAAAACAGTGATCCAGCAAATTTCTGATTTTTTTTTTGCGTTTCTTCACATACAGCAGGTGAAATAAATATTGATCACGTCACAAATTTTCTAACTACCATAAATATATTTCTAAAGGTGCTATTGATGTAAAATTATCACAAAATGTCGGTAAGAATCCATACACTCCCTACAGGCAAAGAAATTAAACCATGGATGGCCATAAATTATGTGTAATAATGAGAAATGGCACAGTAAAAAGTATTGAACAGAGTTACTGAAATTTACTTAAGGGTATGTTCACACTGGGTGTTTTTGCTGTGTTTTTTCTGCAGCAAAACCTGGTTTGTTGGCAGGAAAGAAGCTGTGGCAAAAACGCATGTATTGGTGCTTTTTTGTTTGTATTTTTGTGTGTTTTTTTCATGCGTTTTTGTGGCTAACTTGTGTCTCTTTGTGTATGCTAATAAAGTTGAGTGCCCCCAGAGGAAAAAAAACTACTTCCTGTAGAACCATACCTCTAGATCCTTTAAAAAGCCAGCAATTCATCTGTCGAGTACAGTAAAATGACAGTGTGACATGTTAGACTAGAATAGAAATATATACATAGAATACATAGATATACAGATGTCAGTGACACACACACACACACACATATATATATATATATATATGTATATATATTACATAGCTAGATGGAATAAAAGCTGGCAATTCATCTGCCGAGTACAGTATTATCACATCGTGACAGGTTAGAATAGAATAGGTATATACACATAGAATATATAGATATAAAGATGTCAGTGAGACATACATATATATATGTATATATAATACATAGAGGAAAAGCCGGCAATTCAGCAGCCATGTACAGTGGAATCACAGCAGGAGCCGACAGGATAGAAGTGATGGATTACATACAGTAAATACATATAGAATAGGTATATAGATGTCGGTGACAAATACAATTAGTACAGTGTGTGCAGCTTACTGTACATGTATTTAATTATTAAAAGATTTTTTTTCTGAAAAAAATGGCTTGGACTCCCGTGTAATTTTTGCAACCAGCAAAAGGAAAGCCGATGGCTGGGGGCCGATGTTTATAACCTGGGAAGGGGATAATACCCATGGAGCTTCCCAGGCTATTAATATCAGCTCACAGCTGTATACTTAGCTTTTACTAGCCATTAATATTGGGGACCCTAAACAAACAACGTAGGGTCCCCCTATCATTAATAACTAGCAAAAGCTATGCAGACAGCGGCGGGCTGATATTAATAGCCTTGGAAGGGGCCATGGATACTGCCCCCCCAGGCTAAAAACATCAGCTCTCAGCCGCCCCAGAAAAGGGGCTCTTAGCCTCGCTCTTCCCACTTGCCCTGTAGCGGTGGCAAGTGGGGTAATAATTGGTGGGGTTGATATCACCTTTGTATTGTCAGGTAACATCAAACCCCGAGGTTAGTAATGGAGAGGTGTCAATAAGACACCCCCATTACTAACCCCATAGTCATATTATATAAAAACACACACACCAATAATAAAGTCCTTTAATTGAAAGAATGACACAGACTCCTGCAATACATCTTAATTAAACCATACTTACGACCTCACCCATTCCACCGACGCCATTGTCTCCAAGAGAATTAAAATAAAAAATAACCATATCTGTCAATTACACTCATCTAACGCTTAATTCCTCCAAAGCCCTCGTTCTCCTGTAATAAACCAAAAATAAAAAACAACCATATCCCTCACTTGTCTGTTGTTCTGTCACATGCCGTAATCCATGCCGGGGCCGCAGCAGAACACACGGGTGATTGCTGCGTGTTGACTTCCTCAAAGTGGTCAGTGTTGCGGCTGTTGCTCCGACCGCGGAAGGTCGTCTGGGAAGCGAAGGACGTACCGCGGTGGTCACTGACATGGCGGTAAATCCGGGAGCCCCAGTGGGACGTTAATGAAGGCAGAGGAGGCGGAGTCCGGCGCGCATAATATTGAGTGACAGCTGGGAGGCGTTTGTATCCAGGGGAAAAGACATGCCTCCAGGACAAATTCGAGGTATCGGGGACAAATTATAAAAACTATTTTAGCGTTGAAAGGGACCACAACTAAAAGAGCCACCTTGACAGAATGCAGCATTAGTGCTATACAAGGTGGCTCTTTTAGTTAAAAATGCCTGGGGGGGGGGTGACAGGTTCCCTTTAAATAAAAAATTGTTTTGTTTTAATTGAAATAAAATACTTTATTCTGGCTGTGTGTTAATTTACAATACAACTATAGGATTAGCAATGAATAGACGCCTCTCCATTACTAATCCGTGGACTTGATGTCATCTGACAATACAAAGGTGACAACAACCTGCAAATATGAACCCCACTTGCCACCGCTACAGGGCAAATGGGAAGACCCGGGCAAAGCGCCAGAATTGGCACATCTAATAGATGTGCCTTTTCTGGACAGCTGCAGGCTGCTATTTTTAGGCTGGGAGGCCAATATCCATGGCCCCTTACCAGCCTGAGAATACAAGCCTCCAGCTGTATGCTTTAGCATGGCTGTTTGTCAAAAATGGGGAGCCATGCCGTTTTTTTTAATTATTTATTTAAATAAGTAAGTGGGGACCCTTCTGTTATTGATAACCAGCTTTGCTAACAGTGACAGCTGAGGGTTGCCCCCAGCTGTGAGTTTTGCCTGGTTGGTTATCTAAAATACGCTGCAAAAAAGTCAGCCTGCGTATTTGCATAAATTTTTCACCATCAATTCAAGTCAATGGGTGAAAAACACTGCAAACGCTGAAAGAAGTGACATGCTCTATGTAAAAAAAAAACGTAGCAAATCACAAAATCCTGATGAAAGAAAAAACAATATGTGTAAATGAGATTTCTGAAATCTTATAGACTTTGCTGGTACTGTAAAAAGCAGCTAAAATGAGCATATAAAAGCAGCAAAAACACCCAGTGTGAACATACCCTTATATTCCTTTTCAGGTTATAATTGTAGCAAACAGGCGCAGTAGAACATAGGCCATGTTCACACGATCCTTTTTTTCATGCGGAATTGCCGCGATTTTCCCGCTGCGGGTCCGCAGCTGTTTTCCATGCAGGGTACATTACATTGTACCCTATGGAAAACAGGAACTGCTGTGCCCACAATGCGGAAAATAAAAAAAAAAAGCCGCGCTGAATAGCTGCGGGAAAAAAGAAGTACCATGTCACTTCTTTTTTCGGAGCCGCAGCGGTTCTGCACCCATTGACCTCCATTGTGAGGTCAAACCCGCAGTAAAACCCGCAGATGAAAAAAATATCTGCGGGTTTTACTGCGGTTTGTGGTGCAGAACCGCTGCAGCAGGAAGTGCGGGGAAGCGGGCGGAAGTGCGTGGGCGGAGTGTGGCTGCCCCCCCGTGCTCCGATCCCGCCCCCCCCGTGCTCAAATCCCACCGCCCCGTGCTCCGATGCCCCCCCCCCCCCAGTGCTCCGATGCCCCCCCTGTGCCCTAATCTCCCCCCCTTATACTTACCCGGCGTCCCGGTGTCCGTCCGGCCGTCTTCTCCCTGGGCGCCGCCATCTTGCAAAATGGCGGGCGCATGCGCAGTGCGCCCGCCGAATCTGCCGGCCGGCAGATTCGTTCCAAAGTGCATTTTGATCACTGAGATATAATCTATCTCAGTGATCAAAATAAAAAAAAATAGTAAATGACACCCCCCCCCCCTTTGTCACCCCCATAGGTAGGGACAATAAAAAAAAAATTTAAGAATTTTTTTTTTTCCACTAGGGTTAGGGTTAGGGGTAGGGTTAGGGGTAGGGTTAGGGTATTTTCAGCCATTTTAACCCTAAAAAACTTCCTAGAAAACACACAGACTCTGCATAGAAAACTGCATAAAAAAAAGGATCAAAAAAAGGATCAAAAAACGCATCAAAAAAGGACAAAAAAAGGACCTGCGTTTTCTGCCAAGAGCTGCAGTTTTTTAAAAAACAGTCCTGAAAAAAAAAGGATGGAAATCAGGAACGTGTGAACATACCCATACACAGCCCAACGTATGAAACAGACATCAGTGATGACGTCTCGTTTCATGGGCCAAGAGAACAAGTGCGTTACCGCGCCATGTTGACATTTCATTTCAGGCCGGCAAATGAAGCAAGGGGAGTGATGGGATGTCCATTCCTCACCCCCCTCCTTGCCCCATCCCCTGATGACGGTACATTTCAGGGTGGCAAATGAAGCAAGGGGAGTGTTGGTATGTCCATCTCAGCCCCCTCCTTGCCCCATCAACCGATGATTGTACATTTCAGGGTGGCAAACGAAGCAAGGGGAGTGTTGGCATGTTCATCTCATTACCACCCCCCTCATAACCCAATGATTCTTTGTTTCAGGGTGGCAAGCAAAGAGAGGGGAGTGTTGGGATTTCCCATTCCCCCCAATGACGATTTGTTTCAGTGCGGAAAATGAAGAGAGGGGAGTGTGGCCAGTCGTCTCATTAGTCCCTAATTAAGTATAAGTAAATGGTAGACAATTCACCAACAACCAACACAACCACATGATAGAGGGATTAAAAAATTTTTTTATCATGTAATATTTAAATCAAAACCCCCATGTGGATACTTTATTCATAAACGGACACATCAAATTACTAACAAACCTAATTCCACAAGAGAACAAAGATATACTAGTCCAATTATAATGTATATGATCTTTATTGAAAAATTAATAAAAAAAGTCAGATGAAGTCAAGACCGAAACGTCCTTTGGGGTGGGCACACACTAACTTGTTCCCTCACCTCCAGCTGTGCACTCTGCACTTTAATAGTAAGTATTGGACATATATATTGTAGCGCTGTAAACCATAGTAGCATGGCCCAGCGAAGGCATTGACAGTGTGGTCATGCAACTGGGGTAGTGTGAAGTGCATAGGTAATGGGGGGGAAAGGACCCTGTTTGATGTTTAGATTAGCTTATATTGCGACATACTAAATTGGTATTTGGTGGGGTATACAGGGGGGTGTTTGTGCCCTTTACGACTGCATTTTTTTAGTTGTAAATAAACATGCATCTGTCAACTCTTTTTTATTAATTTTTCAATAAAGATCATATAAATTTTAATTGGACTAGTACATGTTTGTTCCCTTGTGGAATTGGATTCGTAAATGGTAGACAGTAGTGGAGCCAAATCTAAAATCTATTGTAGAATTTCTGTGTGATTCGAACAAAAATTTACCTTTATTTATTTAATTTTTTTAAACTATTTTGTACAAGCCCAATAATTCTAAAAGAAAACTTGTCTATGCAAATACGGGAACATGATGTTCTGACAAGGTAATAAAAACGACACAGAAATAAGGGACTGCACCATTGTACTTTAGTACAACGTCTTGGACAGCAGTACCATGTGTGCACATCATACCAAAACTTGGCATTTTGTAGTTGATCTCTATGAATTTCTGTTGTAGATTCTCACCTGAAACCGCTTCTAGGAGAGGACTCAGTACATCAGAGATGAATGCTGTGGAGGCCATTCATCGAGCAGTAGAATTTAACCCTCATGTCCCAAAGGTATGTATTAACAATCTATATTTAGAAATTATATCATCAACATGTTCCACAGCGCCGTACAATTCAGAGTCCATATTCACAAACACAATCCAGCATTACAACTAATGAGAAATTACGAGAGGAGCGAGGGCCATCCATGAAGCATCTGGAGAAGATTGAAACAGCAAAAATATATCTCTGGACCAAGTTAGCTAGTAGATAGAAAGCTATTACAATTTGAGATTTCTCAGTGGTGATACCTTTTAATGGCTAAAGGTACCTTCACACATAACGATTTCATTAACGATATCGTTGCAACGTCACGCTTTTTGTGACGTAGCAACGATATCGTTAACGAAATCGTTATGCGTGACAGCGACCAACGATCAGGCCCCTGCTGGGAGATCGTTGGTCGCTGGGAATGATCAGGACCTTTTTTTGGTCGCTGATCACCCGCTGTCATCGCTGATTCGGCGTGTGTGACGCCGATCCAGCGATGTGTTCACTGGTAACCAGGGTAAATATTAGGTTACTAAGTGCAGGGCCGCGCTTAGTAACCCGATATTTACCCTGGTTACCATTGTAAAAGTTAAAAAAAAAAAAAAAAAAAGTACATACTCACATTCCAATGTCTGTCACGTCCCCCGGCGTCAGCTTCCCGCACTGACTGTGTCAGCGCCGGCCGGCCGTAAAGCAGAGTACAGCGGTGACGTCACCGCTGTGCTCTGCTTTACGGCCGGCGCTGACAGTCAGTGCGGGAAGCTGACGCCGGGGGACGTGACAGACATCGGAATGTGAGTATGTACTGTTTTTTTTTTTTTTTTTAACTTTTACAATGGTAACCAGGGTAAATATCGGGTTACTAAGCGCGGCCCTGCGCTTAGTAACCCGATATTTACCCTGGTTACCCAGGAACTTCGGCATCGTTGAAGACCGTTTCAACGATGGCGAAGTCTTTCCCCTGATCGTTGGTCGCTGGAGAGAGCTGTCTGTGTGACAGCTCCCCAGCGACCATACAACGACTTACCAACGATCACGGCCAGGTCGTATCGCTGGTTGTGATCGTTGGTAAGTCGTTTAGTGTAATGGTACCTTAAGGGTGCTTTCACATTGTATTCTGTGTCCTTGCCGGGGCATGAATCCGAAATCACCCTACAGGGTCCACAACCCAATGTGAATTAACCCGTAACTGAAAAGATGGTAACAAATAGAAGCTTTCCAGCCTACTCAGGTGTCTTCATCAGACATCGTATAACACAAAATCTGATGAATAGATAACACAAGTGACGTGAAGCAGAACTATCCGTATAGGAAGGGGAGAACCGCTTGTGCCTGTAAATATTGGAGCAGTTCATAGATAAGGAGTGTGAAAGTTTTATTGTCCTTTGAGGTAATTTGATCACATGTATGGTTACAGAGGCAAGACTTCATAGAAGAACCAACATGGCAGCCATGGGAGAATTCAGTAGACTCATAGCTTCCTTGGCAATCCATGGGTACCCCAAAATTGTGTCGCATGGACGCACTTGCGCCTCAGCTGTTTAAATGCTGCTTTCTGTGATTGACAGCGGCATCTAAATGGCTAAACAGCAGCGATCTCAGTTTTCTATTATCTGCTCGGCATGAAGTGGCCTCCGCTCCATACATATCCTGATAGGGACGTACAATCCTATCAATGTCCTCAAATGGGGTAAAGTGAATGTGAGCACAGTGCAATAGGACACACGACCTGTATGTAGAAGTGTCACTGTTCCCGGGAGACAGCAGCCATGTCTTTCTAATCCTGGACAACCCTATAGAATATACCACCCATGACTGTCTCCTCTTCATTCATCTCTCCTCTGTATCTTACACTCGGTGACATGCAGCATATGGGCACTACAAGCCGTGGAATCTAGTCCACCAGCATAATATTCAGCACAGACATTGTATTTCCCTCATCGAGTACATCAAACAGATCTGCCCCTTACATGCCTGCTAAAAATAACCTCTCAAATTTCAAGAGCTCAATGACAAAGGGTTTCACGTCTGTCTCACCGGCCCAAACATTTATTGCTGCCCAGACTTGTAAGGAAATGTATATTTTTGGAATAAATGTGGACAAAGGCGCAGAGACCAGAGCAATTTGTGACTTATGCTTGGTATACACACAGTTAATAAATGCCAGGATTGGAAAACATTCCATTGTTATTTATTTTCTTCTTTCGCAAATGTGGTGCAATCATGACTGTGTATAAATATCAACCGGAATATTATAAATGGGCCAATCTGGGTTATTTACGCTTTTCATAAATCATAATCTGGCCATGTCTTCCTTATGGATGATTTGAATAATGATGATGCTATTTTTACCTTCTGAAATATCTGGAAATATGTTGCTCCTTGTTGATTAGGACATACTATTCATTCCTGGACCCACTTTGCATTGTTCTTCATCTAAACTTACTTTTACAGAATATGGTTGATGTCAGTGAGGCTATGTGCACACGTTGCGGATTGCTGTGCGGATTTTTCCGCACTGTTTTTGCAAAATCCGCAGGTAAACCGCACTGCGGATTACTCGCGGATTTACTGCGGGTTTTTGTGCAGTTTTTGTGTGGATTCCACCTGCGGTTTTACACCTGCGGATTCCTATTGAGGAGCAGGTGTAAACCGCTGTGGAATCCACACAAAGAATTGACATGCTGCGGAAAAAACGCGCGGAAACGTATGTGCACTGCAGATTTTGTTTTCCATACGTTTACATGGTACTGTAAACTCATGGAAAACTGCTGCCAAATCTGCTGCGGATCCGCAGCAAAATCCGCAGCGTGTGCACATAGCCTGAGGCTTCATTCACACTTCGGTGACTTTTCTTGTACTCCTAAAATATTCAGATTTTCATCAGTTTTTTTTTTCATATTTAAAAAAAAAACGAAGGCAGCTCCTCCATCTACTATCAAGTCTATCTCCTTTCAAACTGTCTGTGATTTTTTTCATGGACCTGTAGTCTTACATTGGCTAGTTTGGTTTGTGACTGGGATCACAGAGACATGTTTCTGTGTTTTGTTGCCTAACAGTGAATCTACAAAAATACATATCAGCAGGCTCATAGACTACAAGAGGTAAAAAGTCTATCCATGAAAAATCCAGATGGCACTCATTCATGAAATAGTGAGGCCTCAGACACAAAAAAAAAAGCCAATAATACTTCTAAGGACTGAATGTGAGTCGTCCAGGCTCCTCCATCTGGGCTCTGTGTGCAGTATGTCAAATTTTAGTGGGGGACAAAAACTGATTCTTACCTCTCCTAAATTCCCCCAAAGCGCTCGCATCATATGTCAAGTTAATATAGTGTATCTATGTCCTAAGATCACATATGAAGATTGTCAAGCTTACCCACAATCTCTTGTTACCAGGGGAGAACCATCTACATTTAGACTAAAGAAGGATGCATTTACCTAAGGAGTAGATGCCAAGTGCCCCGTTGGTTCCAGCTGCCCCATAGCTAAGCTCCTTGGGATGCTGCCTGTCGATGACGGCACACAAACCAGCTATACCCACTGTAGCCTCCTGACATGTGATAACAGGCATCACCCCAGCACAGGTAACAAGTGTGGTAGACTACAATTTCTACCATATTACCACTGTGTGGAAGCAGTTGTCTGAAGTTAAGGCAGCGTGTGTCTGGAAAGGATGTCAGGAATGATTCAGTCCATTCAGCATATCCCATATAGAAAGCAACTAATCTAATTCGAGTTAAAGGCCTAAATAATATGAGACAGACTGGTTACTAGAAGATATCTCTCGCAGTTGTTAGGCAAGTTATGCTTAACAACCTGATTGTCAGACATGACAGAACCCTTAAAAGGAACCTGTCACCAGGTTTGACCGATATGAGATAAGAACACCACTTTTCAGGCCTGATATACAGCATTCTTTAATGGTGTATATGTGCCCCCAACTCGACCTGCAAGACAAGGAAAAGACCCTCTAGTTGTTGGAGCTGAGCTTCTGTTCTGATCTCAACTATTACGGTATAACCCATTATCTGTGGTCTGTCTGTCTATCTATCTCATATCTATCTCATATCTATCTATCTATCTATCTATCTATCTCATATCTATTTATCTATCGATATATCTATCTATCACATATGTCTATCTATTTATCTAGTATCTATCATGTATCTATCCATCTATCTAATATCTATCACATATCTGTCTATCTATCTACGTCTATCTACCGTATTTATCTGTCTATCTTTATCTATGTCGCTCTATCTGTGTCACTATCTAAATCTCTGTATCTACGTCTGTCTATCTATGTCTATCTCATATCTCACTTCTCTCGCTCTGGTTTTAAACTTATTTCTGAGACAAAAGAAATTAGATAGTTTTTTTATTATGTCTGTGATTTTATTGCATTTCTTTATGCTGTCTCAAATCTAATATACAATTCTTAAATTTATAAGTAAAGAAAACATCATTGTCCGTGGAAAGCAAATATTCTAATCTTCACTGATTGCAGTTAGGTTATGTTTCCCCATCATTCAGTGTAATGAGAATTAGGTTATTCATTCCTGTTTAATTTTAATAAAGCATTAAAAAATGCAGGCAGATGGGTAATTGCTGGAAGAAATTGCTGTTCCCTTGCATGAATGATCAAGACTGAGGCAATTTTGTAGGTGACTCCTTGTCTTCTCTTTGTTCATTGGCATTCAAGAGACGATACAATTGGGTAATCGTATATACTGTATATGTTACGAAATGTCGTGCCTAGCTACCACATCCTCTTACATGCTTTGTGAGACTTCTATGAGTTCTGATGGTACCCTGACACTCATGAATTTGAGTGATGCTAACAAGAAAAAAACATTGCAAATTCACTTTTTGTGGCCTCGCAAGGCTGTTTTGGAAGAATAAAAAAAATAAATCCATACTTATTGTTCCTTTTTCGTCTTTGTAGCCATTTTTGCATCCAGAATCGCTACTAATAACGTGTACATAGTCATTCATTAAAAAGGCTTATCTCATCATAAACCACCCTGTTCAAAGGGCAAGTGCTGACTGCCGTAGGTATCCATCCCAGAAGCCCTTATAAGCAGTTAATGTTGCTAAGAAAACGTGGCCGCTGCATGAAAAATGTAGTATTACATGTCAGCTATTCAGATGTAGTGGTTGACTCATGTTCACAAGAACAGAAACTATCTCGATCTCATGAAAGATGGTCCTGAGACCCAACCCTCTTTGATATCCATATGCCCCATCACTTCATGTGGACAAGGGTTGTCATCACGAAATAGTCTCACTCACATACATTTTAGTCTTAGACTTTATCAGTGCAAGCTATGGAAACCATGGCATCGGTATTTTCTACCTCTAAAGTACTATTGGTATTCATTATCAAAGTACCTATTAACCTTAGAAAAATACGCAAATCATTGAAAAAAATGCTCTACCTTTTGAGATGTTATAGAGGGCTATTTGTGCTCCCAATCCATTGTAATCCATTAACTCATAACTCACCAGTTACTGGAGCTCCTTCACAGAAATGCTACTTTCTGAACCGATTTTCCTTGATTGATTTAAGCATTTC
Source organism: Ranitomeya imitator (assembly GCF_032444005.1). NCBI lineage: Eukaryota > Metazoa > Chordata > Amphibia > Anura > Dendrobatidae > Ranitomeya > Ranitomeya imitator. The sequence continues at coordinate 197,620,899 of NC_091284.1, read as the reverse complement.
CAGATGTTTGTTTGCTAAATGTATCATCTTGATTCATATTCGATATATACAGTGGGGCATCTTAAAAAGATGAGCGGCGTCTGTAATTTACATCATAGGTAGACCTCAACTATGGGAGACAAACTGAGAAAAAAAAATCCAGAAAATCACATTGTCTGTTTTTTAAAAATTTTATTTGCATATTATGGTGGAAAATAAGTATTTGGTCAGAAACAAAGTTTCATCTCAATACTTTGTAATATATCCTTTGTTGGCAATGACAGAGGTCAAACGTTTTCAGTAAGTCTTCACAAGGTTGCCACACACTGTTGTTGGTATGTTGGCCCATTCCTCCATGCAGATCTCCTCTAGAGCAGTGATGTTTTTGGCTTTTCGCTTGGCAACACGGACTTTCAACTCCCTCCAAAGGTTTTCTATAGGGTTGAGATCTGGAGACTGGCTAGGCCACTCCAGGACCTTGAAATGTTTCTTACGAAGCCACTCCTTCGTTGCCCTGGCGGTGTGCTTTGGATCATTGTCCTGTTGAAAGACCCAGCCACGTTTCATCTTCAATGCCCTTGCTGATGGAAGGAGGTTTGCACTCAAAATCTCACGATACATGGCCCCATTCATTCTTTCATGTACCCGGATCAGTCGTCCTGGCCCCTTTGCAGAGAAACAGCCCCAAAGCTTGATGTTTCCACCACCATGCTTTACAGTAGGTATGGTGTTTGATGGATGCAACTCAGTATTCTTTTTCCTCCAAACACGACAAGTTGTGTTTCTACCAAACAGTTCCAGTTTGGTTTCATCAGACCATAGGACATTCTCCCAAAACTCCTCTGGATCATCCAAATGCTCTCTAGCAAACTTCAGACGGGCCCGGACATGTACTGGCTTAAGCAGTGGGACACGTCTGGCACTGCAGGATCTGAGTCCATGGTGGCGTAGTGTGTTACTTATGGTAGGCCTTGTTACATTGGTCCCAGCTCTCTGCAGTTCATTCACTAGGTCCCCCCGCGTGGTTCTGGGATTTTTGCTCACCGTTCTTGTGATCATTCTGACCCCACAGGGTGGGATTTTGCGTGGAGCCCCTGATCGAGGGAGATTATCAGTGGTCTTGTATGTCTTCCATTTTCTAATTATTGCTCCCACTGTTGATTTCTTCACTCCAAGCTGGTTGGCTATTGCAGATTCAGTCTTCCCAGCCTGGTGCAGGGCTACAATTTTGTTTCTGGTGTCCTTTGACAGCTCTTTGGTCTTCACCATAGTGGAGTTTGGAGTCAGACTGTTTGAGGGTGTGCACAGGTGTCTTTTTATACTGATAACAAGTTTAAACAGGCGCCATTACTACAGGTAATGAGTGGAGGAAAGAGGAGACTCTTAAAGAAGAAGTTACAGGTCTGTGAGAGCCAGAAATCTTGATTGTTTGTTTCTGACCAAATACTTATTTTCCACCATAATATGCAAAAAAAATGATAAAAAAACAGACAATGTGATTTTCTGGATTTTTTTTTCTCAGTTTGTCTCCCATAGTTGAGGTCTACCTATGATGTAAATTACAGACGCCTCTCATCTTTTTAAGTGGTGGAACTTGCACTATTGCTGACTGACTAAATACTTTTTTGCCCCACTGTATACATATAACCACTAACCCACAAGACTACTGCAGGCGTTGGTACAAGATCCTTTAAGATTTCTAAGTTGTGAGCTAGGTCTTCCATAGATCAGGCTTCTTTATCCAACATATTTTACAGATGCTCGATCAGACTGAGAATAGAAATTGCTTGAGGAAAAACAAGTACAAGTTGTTGACTCCTAAGGGTTAAGTTCACACAGGGCATTTTTGCTGCGTTGTTTTTCTGCAGCAAAACCTGATCATCTTGGCAGGAAAGAAGCTGCGCCAAAAACGCAGGTTTTGGTGCCTTGTTTGCGGCCTTTTTGACACGTTTTTGGTGTGTTTTTTTTCTCTTTGTGCATTACAATAAAGTTGAGGGCACACAGAGAAAAAAAAAACAACTTGCTGTAGATTGAATGAATAAATAGATTGATAGAATAGATAGATAGAATAGATACATTACCTGCGGTATCCTCCAGCGGCATTTTCCCATGGTGCAGAGGTAAATTCAGGTCAGTCTTTGAGGGAGCGCAGGAATGGCAGAACAATAAAAAGATGACAAAACTGTGTGGTGTTTTATTTCATTAAAATACTTTTTTCTGCATGTGTGTGTGTTTATTTAACCCTTTAATTACTATAGGATTAGTTATGGATATGTGTCTTATTGATGCCTCTCCATTACTAAGCCGGCTTAATGTCACCTTATAATTGCAAGGTGACATAAACCCCTCATTACCCCGCTTTCCACCACTACAGGGCAAGAGAGAAGATCCGGGCAAAGCGCCAGAATTGGCGCATCTAATAGATGCGCCTTTTCTGGACAGCTGTGGGCTGCTATTTTTAGGCTGGGGGGGCTATATCAATGGCCCCTTACCTGCCTGAGAATACCAGCCCCAGCTGTGAGCTTTAGCAAGGCTGGTTGTCAAAAATTGGGGGGACCCCTCTCCGTTTTTAAAAATTATTTAAATAATTTAAAAAAGCGTGAGGACCCCTCTATTCATGATAACTAGCCTTGCTGAAGCTGACAGATGGGGGTTGCAGCCCCCAGCTGTGAGTTTTGTTTGGCTGGTTATCAAAATTAGGAGGGACCGCACGCCTTTTTTTTTTAATTATTTATTTATAGTGCAAGAGCTGCAGATGAAAACTCCCATCTGCCGCTCCTGATCTCACTGCAATTAGCAGTGTCAGATGATGGGATCTATAGTCCCATCAGCTGACACCAGTGATCGGAGGTAAAGTTTATACCTCCGATCACAGCTGAGTGCTCCCCACTGTCTTCTGACGTGTGGGAGCCGCGGCTCTCTGACTGCCTGGGATGATTTCCCCGCCGATCAGAAGCGGTGTTTGCCATGCTGTCATGCATATGACAGCGTGTCAAACACTAATGTCGGACCCCCCATTCAAGTGAATGGGGGTCTGCTGCTGGATGACAGGCTGCATGGAGGCATCATGCAGCCTGCCATCTAGATGTAGCAGAGCCGAGTGCGACGTCACATCCTGCGCTCCTTGACTTTTCTGGAGCAAATATGCTGCAAGAAAAGTCAGCCTGCGTATTTGCAGCGTTTATTCACCACCCATTCAAGTCAATGGGTGAAAAACGCTGAAAGAAGTGACATGCCCTATGTCAAAAAACGCTGCAAAGCACAAAATACTGATCACACAAAAACGCAATGTTTACATGAGATTTCTGAAATGTCATAGGCTTTGCTGGTACTGTAAAAAAAACAGCTGAAAATTAGCATAAAAAACGCCTCAAATGCGCCCTGTGTGAACGTACCCTAAAGTCTCCCAAAAAAGGTTTTGCAGTGTAGCAGGGTTCATAATTCTGCTGAAAGAAGTCTTTGCCTTTATCAAATGCATGCCTTGAAGGGGTATTCTAGAGGTGTAGAACAATGTTTAGGTAGGTGGTACAGGTGCATCTCACAAAACTAGAATATCTTCAAAAAGTTAATTTATTTCAGTTCTTCAATACAAAATGTGAAACTCGCATATTAGATAGTCATTACAGAGTGATCTATTTCAAATGTTTATTTCTCCTAATGTTAATGATTATCGCTTACAGCCAATGAAAACCCAAAAGTCATTGTCTCATTAAATTTCAATACTTTATAACACCAGCTTGAAAAATTATTTTAAAATCTGAAATGCTGGCCTACTGAAATCTATATTAAGTAAATACTCTCAATAATTGGTCGGGGCTCCTTTGCCATAAATTACTGAATCTATTATTATTTATTCATATAGCACCAATAATTCCATGGTGCTGTACATGAGAAAGGGGTTACATACAGAGTTATAGATATTGTTTACAGTAAACAAATTTACAATGACAAACTGGTACAGAGGGGAGAGGACCCTGTCCTTGCGGACTTACATTCTATGGGACGTGGCATGGAGGTGATCAGCCTGTGGCACTGCTGAGGTGTTATGGAAGCTCAGGTTGCTTTAATCGCAGCATTCAGCTCATCTGCATTATGGGGTCTGGTGTCTCTTATCTTCCTCTTTACAATACCCTCTATGGGGTTAAAGTCAGGTGAGTTTGCTGGCCAATCAAGCACAGTGATATTGTTGTTTTAAACCAGGTATTGATACTTTTGGCAGTGTGGACAGCTGCCAAGTCCTGCTGGAGAATTAAATGTCCATCTCCAAACAGCTTGTCAGCAGAGGGAAGCATGAAATGCTCTAAAATTTCCTGCACTGACTTTGGTCTTGATAAAACACAGTGTACTTATACCAGCAGATGTCATAGCTCCCCAAGCCATCACTGATTGTGGAAACTTCACACTAGACCTCAAGCAGCTTGCATTGTCTGTCTCTCCACTCTTCTTCCAGACTCTGGGACCTTGATTTCCAAGGTCTAGTGTGAAGTATCCACAATCAATGATGGTTTGGGGAGCCATGTCATCTGCTGGTGTAGGTCCACTGTGTTTTATCAAAACCAAAGTCAGCCCAGCCGTATACCAGGAAATTTTAGTGCACTTCATGCTTCCCTTTGCCGACAAGCTTTTTGGAGATAGAAATTTCATTCTCCAGCTGGACTTGCCACCTGTCCACACTGCCAAAAGTACCAATACCTGGTTTAAAAACAACAGTATCACTGTGGTTGATTGGCCAGCGAACTCATCTGACCTTAATCCCATAGAGACACTATGGGGTATTGTCAAGAAGAAGATGAGAGACACCATACCCCACCATGCAGGCGAGCTGAAAGCTATCAAAGCAACCTGGTCTTCCATAACACCTCAGCAGTGCCACAGGCTGATGAACTCCATGCCACGCCGCATTGATACAGTAATTGATGCAAAAAGAGCCCCGACCAAGTATTGACTGCATTTACTTGGATATGCATTTCAGTAGGCCAACATTTCAGATTTTGAAATCATTTTTTCAAGCTGGTGTTATAAAATATTCTAAATTACTGAGATAGTGACTTTTGGGTTTTCATTGGCTGTAAGCCATAATCATCATCATTAACAGAAATCAAGTCTTGAAATACATCACTCTGTTTGTAACGGCTCTATCTAATATATGAGTTTCACTTTTTGTATTGAAGAACTGAAATAAATTAACTTTTTGATGATAGTCTAATTTTATGAGATGCACCTGTATGTATCAAGGTCATATTCACATGAATACTAAGATCCAAGGTTTCCTAGCAGAACAAACTCAGTTCATCACACAGCCATTCTTAACTTGCCTCATTCTCATAGTGCATCATGGTGTCATTTGTTCCTCAGGTAAGCAACGCTAGCATACAGTGGGTACGGAAAGTATTCAGACCCCTTTACATTTTTCACTCTTTGTTTCATTGCGGCCATTCGGTAAATTCATAAAAGCTCTTTTTTCACATTAATGTACACTCTGCAACCCATCTTGACTGGAAAAAAAACAGAAATGTAGAAATTTTCGCAAATTGAATAAAAAAGAAAAACTGAAATATCACATGATCATAAGTATTCAGACCCTTTGTTCAGACACTCATATTTAAGTCACATGTTGTCCATTTCCTTGTAACCTCCTTGAGATGGTTCTTCTCCTTTATTAAAGTCCCACTTTGTTTAAACTGATAGGACTTGATTTGGAAAGGCTAACACATGTCTATATAAGACCTCACAGTGCATGTCAGACCAAATGAGAATCATGAGGTCAAAGTTACTGGCCAAGGAGCTAAGAGACAGAATTGTGGCAAGGCACAGATCTGGCCAAGGTTACAACAGAATTTATGCAGTATTCAAGGCTTCTAAGAGCACCGTGGCCTCCATAATCCTTAAATGGAAGATGTTTGGGACCAGCAGAAGTCTTCCTAGACCTGGCCTTCCAGCCAAACTGAGCAATCATGAGAGAAGAGCCTTGGTAAGACAGGTAAAGAAGAACACCAAAATCACTGTGGCTGAGCTCCAGTGATACAGTAGGGGGATGGGAGAAAGTTCCACAAAGTCAACTATCACTGCAGCCCTCCACCAGTCAGGCCTTTATGGTAGAGTGGCCCGACAGAAGCCTCTTCTCAGTGCAAGACATATGAAAGCCCACATAGAGTTTACTAAAAAACAAATGAAGGACTCCCAGATTATGAGAAATAAGATTACTTCTCCAACAAGAACAACCAAGTGACCGGCACTGAACCACGCTGACAACCGATGGAAACTCCGCAACTGTGATCTATTGAGCAGGACAAGTGAAGTCTCCACATGAATGAGGGGAGGTGCTATGCATATGCAAGAAATAGTCCAATATCATTTCATGAGCAGGAAAAGAATGCAGCACTTAACCAACGATCTTCATGAAACAAGTGTGTCCTTTATTCATTGAAAACAGCTTTGCAGGACATAACGCGGCATCGGCAGGAGAGTGTTAGGGAGTGGGAGTGAGGAGAGACCGGACGACGGCCGTTTCGCGCTACGGCGCTTCTACGGGTCCATGTGAGTAAAACAGGTGATGTCATTTCCTTATAAAGGATTAGACTCACCTGATACTATTAAATACAATGTGTGGTTAAAAACAACGCAGTATCTCAATACAGAACAATACATTACAAGGACATTAAATAAACACTGCCATGTCTAGTTGATCGTTAAGACCACCCGGTCCTTGGGCATTTGTTTTAAGGATCCATTTAGCCTCGCGCTGCAGGAGTAGTCGGTCATGGTTACCGCCATGCTGTGGAAATTTAACTATCTCTAGACCTGCAAAGCGCAACTGACTAGGGTCGCCGCTATGCTCATCTACCATATGTTTCACAAAGCGCACACGTCCCTTTCCTGTCAGAATTGAATTATAATGCTCGCTAACCCGGACTATAGGTGGTCTAATCGTCTTGCCGATATAAAATCGGTGACAGGGGCAGAAAATAACATATACTAAGAATCTACTCTTACAGGTTATGAAATCCTTTACGAAATGTTCAATCATCCCTACTCGCAAGGGATTGTCGGTTTTGTGCAAGTGACAAACACTGCAGTTGCCGCATATATAATTGCCTCGCGGCAAAGTTTTATTTATCCAACTGTTCCTTGATGGTAAGAGTCTATTTTTTACAATAAGATCACCTATATTGACAGAACGTTTATATGCGAACAGAGGAGAAGTCTCTGACAGGTTTCTGAAATCAACATCTTTTTGCAGCACGTGCCAATTTTTTCGTATTGCTGCCTGTATATCCTTATCTAATGGGCTATGTTTAAATGTGAACGTGAACCTGCGGTTTTTATTGCGGTTTTCAATCACATTATTTGTTTTGATTTCGGGAGAAAACTGGAAAAAAAGCTTATGGTGATACAGATAGAAACCAAGGAAAAGAAGAAAGAAAAATTCCTTTGGGATAAGAGAGATTTTGAAATGGGTCAGATTTTTTCGTGGAACAAAAATAATCCTAGGAAAGCTTTCACTAAAAACCGCTCCAGAAGGTTTACAAAGAAACCAAAACCTATGAGAGACGGCTGGATTACTGACTCTGATTCCAGTACTGCTGAGGATCTTAGTGAAGAGATCCCTTCCACTTCAGCAAAAAACTCCCCCCCCCCCCCCCCGATCCCTTTAGGGGGAAAAAAATCAGACGGGGAGGGAGAAAAAAGCGCGTTAAAAAAATGCAAGCAGGTATCATGGAGGCAGTAGATGATTTAAGCGTCACGAGCGAAAACGAAAATGCCTTACAAATCATTAATTTATCGAAAAAAACTCTCACTATACATCAGGAGTAGGTGCTTTCACAAGAATTAAATTTTTGTCTCCCGGAACCATTTGATTTATGTGACTTTAAAGTGGACCTTTTTAAAAGCATCAGAAAATTACATCTTTATAAACATTTTTGCAAGAATAATGATGGGAGGGTTTCTGTGCCGGTTACAACTGATTGTCCAGCCACGATTGGATCTTTGGGATTCATGGCTTATCCGGTCATGGATCCGAAAGATATAGAAATGACAAATGTATTAGTGGGGTTGAGCAATGATATTCAGGATCCGAGTGAAAGTGTCCCCATGTCTCCTACATCTAATTCAATCGATCTGGTTTTAGGAGGGGTTAAATCTAGATGGATGCCGCCGATTTCACCTGGTAATACAATTGATCTTTTCCAGGATCTAGTCATTAAAGATATAGAGGCAATACTGTACAGAAAACCCCCTAAAAATCTGTCAGTACAGGAAGAAAGAGCCTTGAGGAAGATACAAGCGTGGGACAATGTTATCGTCCGAAAAGCCGATAAAGGCAGTAACATAGTAATATTAGAGAGATCTTATTACATTGAGGAAGCATTATCACTGCTTAATGATTCAGATACGTATACCATCTTGGAGGGCAATCCTACTAGTAGATTTAAAGAAAAATTGAGTCTATTGAGGAAGTATGTGGAGAGGGGGACTTTAACAAAAGGGAGAGCAGAAAAATTATTGCCAGAATTCCCAAATTTTGCGCATTGGTATAGCATCCCTAAAATTCATAAAAATGCGGAAAAACCGCCGGGTCGACCGATAATCTCGGGAAAAGAATCTTTAACGGAACCCCTCTCACAATTCTTGGATTGGTTACTGAAACCTTTGTTGTCTAAGATCCCCTCCTTTGTAAAAGACTCAGGGAATTTTCTGTTAGCTCTTAGGGACTTTCAGTGGCAGCCAACTTTTGCTCTAGCATCGATTGACATCGTTAATCTCTATACAAGAATCCCGCAACAAATGGGATTGGAGGCAATTCATCGCATCTTAATGAATACAGAAAAAGACCAGAATTTCATTTCTTTTGTGTTAGACAGCCTCGAGTTTGTTCTTTCGCATAATGCATTTAAGTTCCTGGATAGATGGTACCTCCAAAAAGTTGGCACCGCGATGGGGACTCTGGTGGCATGTGTCTTTGCGAATCTGTTTTTAGCAGCGTTCGAGGAGAAGTATGTCACCGGACCCCAGAACCCATATCTTCGTCATATACGGTTATACTTGAGATTCGCTGATGATATTTGTATAGTGTGGGATGGTGGAGAATCCATATTCAATGAATTTGTGATGTTCTTAAATAACAATAATGAGGAAAATATGAAATTCACTACAGTATTTGGTAATAGAGAATTAGAGTTTCTAGATGTTAAAGTCGAAATTAAGGATGAAACCATTATGACAAAAGTCCACAGGAAAATTACAGCCACGAATAATATTCTACACTTCAAAAGCGCTCATCCAAATCATGCGAAGCACAGTTTCCCATTCAGTCAGATGGTTAGACTGAGAAAAATTAATAACAATGAGGAGAGTTATAAAAATCAAGTTGGGGAATTAAAAAAATGGTTTTTGAACAGGGGGTATCCGGCATGCGTTCTCCAACAAGCAGAATCCAGGGCGGCTAGGTTGTCCCAAAGTCATCTTTTGGAAAAGGGCAGAAAAAGTAAAATTAAAACAAATAATGTGATTGAAAACCGCAATAAAAACCGCAGGTTCACGTTCACATTTAAACATAGCCCATTAGATAAGGATATACAGGCAGCAATACGAAAAAATTGGCACGTGCTGCAAAAAGATGTTGATTTCAGAAACCTGTCAGAGACTTCTCCTCTGTTCGCATATAAACGTTCTGTCAATATAGGTGATCTTATTGTAAAAAATAGACTCTTACCAACAAGGAACAGTTGGATAAATAAAACTTTGCCGCGAGGCAATTATATATGCAGCAACTGCAGTGTATGTCACTTGCACAAAACCGACAATCCCTTGCGAGTAGGGATGATTGAACATTTCGTAAAGGATTTCATAACCTGCAAGAGTAGATTCTTAGTATATGTTATTTTCTGCCCCTGTCACCGATTTTATATCGGCAAGACGATTAGACCACTTATAGTCCGGGTTCGCGAGCATTATAATTCAATTCTGACAGGAAAGGGACGTGTGCGCTTTGTGAAACATATGGTAGATGAGCATAGCGGCGATCCTAGTCAGTTGCGCTTTGCAGGTCTAGAGATAGTTAAATTTCCACAGCATGGCGGTAACCATGACCGACTACTCCTGCAGCACGAGGCTAAATGGATCCTTAAATGCCCAAGGACCGGGTGGTCTTAACGATAAACTAGACATGCCAGTGTTTATTTAATGTCCTTGTAATGTATTGTTCTGTATTAAGAGACTGTGTTGTTTTTAACCACACATTGTATTTAATAGTATCAGGTGAGTCTAATCCTTTATAAGGAAATGACATCACCTGTTTTACTCACATGGACCCGTAGAAGTGCCGTAGCACGAAACGGCCGTCGTCCGGTCTCTCCTCGCTCCCGCTCCCTAACACTCTCCTGCCGATGCCGCGTTATGTCCTGCAAAGCTGTTTTCGCTGAATAAAGGACACACTTGTTTCATGAAGATCGTGGGTGAGTGCTGCATTCTTTTCCTGCTCATGAAATGATATGAGAAATAAGATTCTCCAGTCTGATTAGAAGAAGATAGACCTTTTTGGTTATAATTCTAAGCAGTATGTGTGGAGAAAACCAGGCACTGCTCATCACCTGCCTAATAGAATCCCAACAGTGAAACGTGGTGGCATCATGCTAGCGGGGTGTTTTTCAGCTGCTGGGACAGGACGACTTATTGCCATTGAAGGAAACATGAATGCGGCCAAGTACAGAGATATCCTGGATGAAAACGTCTTCCAGTGTGCTCTGGACCTGGCCGAAGGTTCACCTTCCAACAAGACAATGACCCTAAGGCTAGGGTCACATTGTGTTAGCGCAATCCGCTAGCGCTAAACGGATTGCACTAACGCAATGTTTTCTATGGGGCTGCGGTCGGGGTCGCGGTAACGTCCCCGCTCTCGCAGATCCCCGATCTGCGAGCGGGGAACGGACCGCGGGCGCGTCTCGGCAGCGTCCGAGGCGCGCCAGGAATCACCGGTGCGTCGCTAGCGCGTGCCGAACATGGCACGCGCTAGTGAAGCGCGTTCCCATTGCCTTCAATGGGCGCGTTAACGGACGCGTTGCATGACGTTAATTTCGCCGTGCAACGCTGTCCGTTAAACGCGGTCCCATAACGCAATGGGAACCCAGCCTAAGCACACAGCTAAAATAACAAAGGAGTGGCTGCAGAACAACTCTGTGACCATTCTTGACTGGCCCAGCCAGAGCCTGACCTAAACTCAATTGAGCATCTCTGGAGAGACCTGAAAATGGCTGTTCACCAATGATCACCATCCAACCTAACGGAACTGGAGAGGATCAGCAAGGAAGAATGGCAGAGGAGCCCCTAATACAGGTGTGAAAAACTTGCTGCATCATTCCCAAGAAGACTCCTGTCTGTACTAGCGCAAAATGGTGCTTCTACTCAGTACTGAGCAAAGGGTCTGAATAATTAAAGCCATGTGATATTTCAGTTTTTCTTTCTTAATAAATTTGCAAAAATTACTATATTTCTGTTTTTTCAGTCAAGGTGGAGTGCAGTGTACATTCACAAGAAAAAAAACAATTTTTTTGAGTTTACCAAATGGCTGCAATGAAACAAAGAGCGAAAAATTTAAAGGGTCTGAATACTTTCCGTACCCAATGTACATATGATATACAGTGGGATGTAAAAGTTTTGACACCCCATGTCAAATTACTGTTATTGTGAACACTTAAGCAAGATTAGTACGCATGATGTCATCTATGAAAGCTGTAATCCAAAATTCTCTCTCACCCATTTTAAGACCTTGAAAAACTCGAGGTGTGTTTAAGATGGTAGAGTAATGGGTCAAGGACTAAATTAAATAAAAGAAGAGATAGAGGGCAGCAGTGGTGAGTTCCTTGGAGAATTAAGGCCACTCACTGTCCAGGTCACTGCTTTCTGAGCAGCTTCCTAGCACTCTACAATATGGCAAAGCATTTTCAAGTTGCCCTTTCCTCAGTTTGAAATATAATTAAGAAATGGCAGTTAACAAGAACAATAGTGGTCAAGATAAGGTATGGAAGACCAAGCGAAATTTTAATGAGATATGCTCAAAGAATTGCTAGAGAGGCAAATCAAAACCCCCACTTGACTGGAAAATAACTTCAGAAAGATTTAGCAGACTCTAGAGTTGTGATACATTGTTCTACAGTTCAGAGACACTGAACTTCATGGAAAACTCATCAGAAGGAAACCTCTCCTTCGTCCTCACGTTAAAATTCAGCATCAGAAGTGTGCAAAAGGACATGAGCCTTATGGAAACAAGTCCTGTGGACCGATGATGTTCAAATAGAACTCTTTGGCCAAAATTATCAAAAGGTATGTGTAGAGAATAAAGGGCACAGAATTTCAGGAAAATAACATCTAGCCTACCATTAAAAATGGGGGTGGTTCAGTCATGCTTTGGGTTTGTGTTGCAGCCAATGGCACAAGGAACATTTCAAGGGTAGAGGGAAGAATGGATTCAGTGAAATTTCAACAAATTCTTGATGCAAACATAACACCATCTATAAAAAAGCTGAAGTTGAAAAGAGGATGGCTTCTACAAATGGAAAATTTCCTAAAAACACACATCAAAATGCACAATAGACTACCTCAAAAGGCATAAGCTGAAGGTTTTACAATGGCCCTCACAATCCCCTTATCTGAACATCATTGAAAATTTGTCACTGGACCTCAAAATAGCAGTGCATGCAAGACGACCCAGGAATCTCACAGAACTGGAAGAATTTTCCAAGGAAGAATGGATGAAAATCCCTCAAACAAGAATTGAAAGGCTCTTGTCAGGGCAACATAAAAAGCGTTAACAAACTTTAATCCTTTCAAAATGGTGCGCAATATGGTACTAACAATGCAGGGTGCTAAACTTTTGCATCAACCCATTTTGCTTTTTGTAATCTTTAAAATGTAAAAGATGATTATACATACAGGTCTGGCAAAATTAAGAGACCACTGCACAGTTTTATAAAAATCAGCTTCTCTACATGTCTGACAGCAATTCCATTCCTTTGTCAGTTGAATTCCAACCAGAAGACACCTCATTCTACTTAATGTGCTTCTGATGAGTTGATCACCTGAACCAAATCTTATTTAACGAAGGAAAGTATAAAAAACGCTCCTGTGGTGTTCACAATCCTCTTGCAATAGGACAAGCTGGATGGCAAAACAAATGCTAGTAATATCCCAAAAGTAATAGGAATGAAAATAACTTTTAACCATGCCAAAGGAGTTGAAAAGAAAAGTCTTGAGTGAAGAAAAGAAGGGCTCAATTCTGGCTTTACTAGCAGAGGAATATAGTGAACGTCATCTTGCCTCTATCCTTAAAATTTCTAAGACGGCAGTCCATTACAGCAAGGTCAAGCAGCAGACATTGGAGACAAGAAAGCTACAGACTGGCAGAGGGCAAAAACGACTCTCCACTGACCGGGATGACAGTCGTCTTATTCGAATGTTACTCAGCAACCGCAGGATGACATCAATTGACCTACAAAAGGAATGGCAAATGGCAGCTGGGGTGAAGTGCGTGGCAAGATCAGTTCGTAACAGGCTCCTTGATGCAGGACTCAAGTCATGTAAAAGTAGAAAAAAGCCTTTCATCAATGAGGAGCAAAGGACAGCCAGGCTGAAGTTTGCCATGGACCATAAGAATTGGACCATAGAGGACTGGAGTAAGGTAATCTTCTCTGATGAGTCTAATGTTTAGCTTTGCCCAACACCTGGTCGTCTAATGGTTAGACGGAGACCTGGAGAGGCGTACAAGCCACAGTGTCTTGTACCCACTGTGAAATTTGATGGAGGATCGGTGATGATCTGGGGATGCTTCTGGATGGCTGGAATTGAGCAGGCTAATCTTTGCGAAGGACGTATGAATCAAGCCACATACAAGGTTATCCTGGAAAAACAGTTGATTCCTTCTGCTCAGGCAATGTTCCCCAACTTTGAGGACTGGTTTCATCCAATATGTGGATGAAGGACCACCACATCAAATCTCTGTCATGGCCAGCCCAATCTCCAGACCTTAACCCCATTGGAAACCTCTGAAATGTAATCAAGAGGAAGATGGATAGTCACAAGCCATCAAACAAAGAAGAACTGCTTAAGTTGTACCAGGATTAGCATAAGGTCACCCAAAAGCATTTTGAAAGACTGGTGTAAAGCATGACAGCTGTGAATAAAAATCATGGTTATTCCACAAAATATTGATTTCTGAACTCTTCCTGAGTTTAAACATTACTATTGTTGTTTCTAAATAATTATGAACTTGTTTTCTTAGCATTATTTGAGGTCTGCAAGCAATGCATCTTTTTTGTTATTCTGACCATTTCTCATTTTCTGAAAATAAATACCAAATTTAGTGCTTGGAAATTGTTGTCAGTAGTTTATAGAATAATATATACAGTACAGACCAAAAGTTTGGACACACCTTTTCATTTAAAGATTTTTCTGTATTTTCATGACTATGAAAATTGTAAATTCACACTGAAGGCATCAAAACTATGAATTAACACATGTGGAATTATATACTTAACAAAAAAGTGTGAAACAACTGAAAATATGTCTTGTATTCTAGGTTCTTCAAAGTAGCCACCTTTTGCTTTGATGACTGCTTTGCACACTCTTGGCATTCTCTTGATGATCTTCAAGAGGTAGTCACCGGAAATGGTCTTCCAACAATCTTGAAGGAGTTCCCAGAGATGCTTAGCACTTGTTGGCCCTTTTGCCTTCACTCGGCGGTCCAGCTCACCCCAAACCATCTTGATTGGGTTCAGGTCTGGTGACTGTGGGGCCAGGTCATCTGGCGTCGCACCCCATCACTCTCATTCTTGGTCAAATAGCCCTTACACAGCCTGGAGGTGTGTTTGGGGTCATTGTCCTGTTGAAAAATAAATGATGGTCCAACGAAACGCAAACCGGATGGAATAGCATGCCGCTGCAAGGTGCTGTAGTAGCCATGCTGGTTCAGTATACCTTCAATTTTGAATAAATCTCCAACAGTGTCACCAGCAAGGCATCATCACACCTTCTCCTCCATGCTTCACGGTGGAAACCAGGCATGTAGAGTCCATCCGTTCACCTTTTCTGCGTCGCACAAAGACACGGTGGTTGGAACCAAAGATCTCAAATTTGGACTCATCAGACCAAAGCACAGATTTCCCCTGGTCTAATGTCCATTCCTTGTGTTCTTTAGCCTAAACAAGTCTCTTCTGCTTGTTACCTGTCCTTAGCAGTGGTTTCCTAGCAGCTATTGTACCATGAAGGCCTGCTGCACAAAGTCTCCACTTAACAGCTGTAGAGATGTATCTGCAGCTAGAACTCTGTGTGGCATTGACCTGGTCTCTAATGTGAGCTGCTGTTAATCTGCGATTTATGAGTGACTCGGATATACTTATCCTCAGAAGCAGAGGTGACTCTTGGTCTTCCTTTCCTGATGCTGTCCTCATGTTGCTGTGAGTTTCTTTGTAGCACTTGATGGTTTTTGCAACTGCAATTGGGGACACTTTCAAAGTTTTCCCAATTTTTCAGACTGACTGACCTTCATTTCTTAAAGTAATGATGGCCACTCTGCTTTTTTCTTGCCATAATACAAATTCTAACAGTCTATTCAATAGGACTATCAGCTGTGTATCCACCAGACTTCTGCTCAACACAATTGATGGTCCCAACCCCATTTATAAAGCAAGAAATCCCACTTATTAAACCTGACAGGGCACACCTGTGAAGTGAAAACCATTTCCTGTGACTACCTCTTGAAGCTCATCAAGAGAATGCCAAGAGTGTGCAAAGCAGTCATCAAAGCAAAAGGTGGCTACTTTGAAGAACCTAGAATACAAGACATATTTTCAGTTGTTTCACACTTTTTTGTTAAGTATATAATTCCACATGTGTTAATTCATAGTTTTGATGCCTTCAGTGTGAATTTACAATTTTCATAGTCATGAAAATACAGAAAAATCTTTAAATGAGAGCATTTGATCTGTACTGTGTATATATATATATCTATCTATAATATAACGCTGGGAGCGTCACTCTGTCCGAAGCCTCTATAGACTGCGCAAGCGCCGGCGCAGTCTGGGCCTCACAGAGCGACGCTCCCGGGAGATCGCGGTATGCGTAATAATAATCTTTATTTTTATATAGCGCTAACATATTCCGCAGCGCTTTACAGTTTGCACACATTATCATCACTGTCCCCGATTGGGCTCACAATCTAGAATTCCTATCAGTATGTCTTTGGAATGTGGGAGGAAACCGGAGTGCCCGGAGGAAACCCACGCAAACACGGAGAGAACATACAAACTCTTTGCAGATGTTGTCCTGGGTGGGATTAGAACCCAGGACCCCAGCGCTGCAAGGCTGTAGTGCTAACCACTGCACCACCGTGCTGCCCAAGCACTGCACCGTAAGCACTGAACGCATACCGCGATCTCCACCGGAGAGTCAGGGACCGCCAGGAGGGAGGGTAAGTATACTCACCTTTCCCGGTTCCAGCGCTGCTTGCGGCTCCGTCTCCCGGCTCCTCTGTTCCCGGCTCCGGAGGGCGTGGACTGCGCAGGCGCCGATTCCTGCTGCCGGAATCGGCGCCTGCGCAGTCCGCGCTTTCCGGCGCCATTTTCTTGAAGACACACTCCGGCTCCACTGCAGGTGTGTCTTCAAGAAAATGGCGCCGGAAAGCGCGGACTGCGCAGGCGCCGATTCCTGCTGCCGGAATCGGCGCCTGCGCAGTCCCCGCTTTCCGGCGCCATTTTCTTGAAGACATACCTGCAGTGGAGCCGGACGATAGGTGAGTATGGTATTTTTTTTTTTTTTATATGGCAGCAGCATTCGGGGGCATACACACTGGAGCGGGGGGCATATAATACAATGGTGGCGCAGGATGGGAGCAGCACATGACAGAACGGGCGCAGGATGGCAGCAGCACATGACAGAACGGGCGCAGGATGGCAGCAGCACATGACAGAACGGGCGCAGGATGGCCGCAGCACATGACAGAACGGGCGCAGGATGGCCGCAGCACATGACAGAACGGGCGCAGGATAGCCGCAGCACATGACAGAACGGGCGCAGGATGGCCGCAGCACATGACAGAACGGGCGCAGGATGGCAGCAGCACATGACAGAACGGGCGCAGGATGGCCGCAGCACATGACAGAACGGGCGCAGGATGGCAGCAGCACATGACAGAACGGGCGCAGGATGGCAGCAGCACATGACAGAACGGGCGCAGGATGGCAGCAGCACATGACAGAACGGGCGCAGGATGGCAGCAGCACATGACAGAACGGGCGCAGGATGGCAGCAGCACATGACAGAACGGGCGCAGGATGGCAGCAGCACATGACAGAACGGGCGCAGGATGGCAGCAGCACATGTCAGAACGGGCGCAGGATGGCCGCAGCACATGACAGAACGGGCGCAGGATGGCAGCAGCACATGACAGAACGGGCGCAGGATGGCCGCAACACATGACAGAACGGGCGCAGGATGGCAGCAGCACATGACAGAACGGGCGAAGGATGGCAGCAGCACATGACAGAACGGGCGCAGGATGGCAGCAGCACATGACAGAACGGGCGCAGGATGGCAGCAGCACATGACAGAACGGGCGCAGGATGGCAGCAGCACATGACAGAACGGGCGCAGGATGGCAGCAGCACATGACAGAACGGGCGCAGGATGGCAGCAACACATGTCAGAACGGGCGCAGGATGGCCGCAGCACATGACAGAACGGGCGCAGGATGGCAGCAGCACATGACAGAACGGGCGCAGGATGGCAGCAGCACATGACAGAACGGGCGCAGGATGGCAGCAGCACATGACAGAACGGGCGCAGGATGGCAGCAGCACATGACAGAACGGGCGCAGGATGGCAGCAGCAAATGACAGAACGGGGACGCAGGATGGGAGCAGCAAATGACAGAACGGGGGCGCAGGATGGGAGCAGCACATGACAGAATGGGGGCGCAGGATGGGAGCAGCACATGACAGAACGGGGGCGCAGGATGGGAGCAGCACATGACAGGATGGGGGCGCAGGATGGAGCAGCACATACCAGGATGGAGACCATATACCAATATAAATGCTCGCCACCTGGGCGTAGAACGGGTTCAATAGCTAGTATATATATACACAGTTATGGCCAAAAGTATTGACACCCCCGCAATTCTGTCAGATAATACTCATTTTCTTCCTGAAAATGATTGCAAACACAAATTATTTGGTATTATTATCTTCATTTAATTTATCTTAAATGAAAAAACACAAAAAGAATTGTCCTAAAGCCAAATTGGATATAATTCCACACCAAACATAAAAAGGGGGTGGACAAAAGTATTGGCACTGTTTGAAAAATCATTTGATGCTTCTCTAATTTGTGTAATTAACAGCACCTGTAACTTACCTGAGGCACCTAACGGGTGTTGGCAATAACTTAATCACACTTGCAGCCAGTTGACATGGATTAAAGTTGACTCAACCTCTGTCCTGTGTCCTTGTGTGTACCACATTGAGCATGGAGAAAAGAAAGAAGACCAGAGAACTGTCTGAGCACTTGAGAAACCAAATTGTGAGGAAGCATGAGCAATCTCAAGGCTACAAGTCCATCTCCAAAGACCTGAATGTTCCTGTGTCTACCCTGTGTCTACCATGTGCAGTGTCATCAAGAAGTTCAAAGCCCATGGCATTGTGGCTAACCTCCCTAGATGTGGACTGAAAAGAAAAATTGACAAGAGATTTCAACGCAAGATTGTGCGGATGTTGGATAAAGAACCTCGACTAACATCCAAACAAGTTCAAACTACCCTGCAGTCCGAGAGTACAAAGTGTCAACCCGTACTATCCGTCGGCATCTGAATGAAAAGAGACTGTATGGTAGGAGACCCAGGAAGACCCCACTTCTTAAAAAAGCCAGGCTGGAGTTTGCCAAACCTTACCTGAAAAAGCCTAAAATGTTTTGGAAGAATGTTCTCTGGTCAGATGAGACAAAAGTAGAGCTTTTTGGGCAAAGGCGTCAACATGGAGTTTACAGGAGAAAAAAAGAGGCATTCAAAGAAAAGAACACGGTCCCTACAGTCAAACATGACGGAGGTTCCCTGACGTTTTGGGGTTGCTTTGCTGCCTCTGGCACTGGACTGCTTGACCGTGTGCTTGGCAATATGAAGTCTGAAGACTACCAACAAATTTTGCAGCATAATGTAGGGCCCATTGTGAGAAAGCTGGGTCTCCCTCAGAGGTCATGGTTCTTCCAGCAGGACAATGACCCAAAACACACTTCAAAAAGCACTAGAAAATGGTTTGAGAGAAAGCACTGGAGACTTCTAAGGTGGCCAGCAATGAGTCCAGACCTGAATCCCATAGAACACCTGTGGAGAGATCTAAAAATGGCAGTTTGGAGAAGGCAGCCTTCAAATATCAGGGACCTGGAGTAGTTTGCCAAAGAAGAATGGTCTAAAATTCCAGCAGAGCATTTTAAGAAACTCATTGATGGTTACCGGAAGCGGTTGGTCGCAGTTATTTTGGCTAAAGGTTGTGCAAGCAAGTATTAGGCTGAGGGTGCCAATACTATTGTCTGGCCCATTTTTGGAGTTTTGTGTGAAATGATCAATGTTATGCTTTTTGCTTTATTCTCTTTTGTGTTTTTTCATTTAAGACAAATTAAATGAAGATAATAATACCAAAGAATTTGTGTTTGCAATCATTTTCAGGAAGAAAATGAGTATTATCTGACAGAATTGCAGGGGTGTCAATACTTTTGGCCATGACTGTATATATATACTGGAACAACACACATGAACAAGTTTACTTCGGGTGCCATGCCTCCCACTCTTGGAATCCCTTCCTTGCAATATGATATAAAATGAAATAAAAAGGTAGCACTCTAATGGCTTGTATAAGGTGCAAAAAGATAACTTTTAATAGCCCTGGTGGCTTGGCAACGTTCCGGCTACTGTGAGCCTTTCTCAAGCTTGTATATTTTATTTTTTTTTGCCTAAAATACAAGGGAAATGTGTCATCTTTAACTTTAGGTCTTTTAAAGATAATTTCATCTTCAGCTTGCCTTAATGTTCACAATAACAGGCCAAACTTTTACATGCCACTGTAAAAGAAAACAATTCATCAGCCCTGGCCATCCTGTATTATACTGTGGATGAGTTGGAATGCTCACAGGTCCATCAGCAAGGATCGGAGCAGATTGGCTAGCCGTTACTTCCCAGCTACCGGCATCCGTCCGTGTGCCTTGTCAACCCATGACCCTGTGCCAACCTATATAACCTTTTAGTATTTACTAACTACTTTTTACTGAGAACACCCTAAAAGACCTCCTGTTTTCAGTTTGTGCAGATACATGTGCAATTGTAGGTGTCAAAGTTGCTCAAATCCTTGTGCTTGCCCATTTTTCTACTTCAGACACACAGAATCCTGGCTGTTTGACTTGGTGCCCATATATCCAACACATTGAAGGGTGTCATTGTAGAAAGATAATGTTTGATATGTAGTATTTTTACTGTATAAAACGTACATCTGCTGAAAGGCTAGACAATCTGTAGTGTGCAACTATGAAAATCCAGATCTCGCTGTAATTGTGATCATATGGGTGAAGTAATCATATTTTTTTATGTCTTTTGGCTCTGCTTGCCACTGCCATTACTGCTCACCATCTGATAAGTGAAGCGTTCTCAACCTTGGTGGCATCTCTGTCCCACAAATGTCCTCTGGATTTAATTGGATGATGTCACCAGCGGCTGTAAATCCAGGAATATGATAATAATTTTGTGAGGAATCTGCAGTTCTCCCATGCTAAGGAAAGTGCACTGTAATTTAGGACATGAAATATAGGATCGAGCAGTAAATCAGAGATGCAACCTGAACTTTTGAACTTTGTACACACATTCTCCATCTCCCAACCTCTTTTTTTACGACTGTAATGTGTGTCAGCCCATATGTCAATGGACTATGTAACAATACCTGTTATTTTCCTAGCCCACTATGAAGAAGCTACTATAAAAATGGATTTCTCTCTTCCTGTTGCAGTATACTAAAAACTAAATGCTTCTTTCTTAAGTTGACACGGTATCTAATACAGCCCAATAATTTTATTATATGGATGGATAGATGTCTTATGAAATTTAATAGACCAAACTCTTTTAAAAGCAAGACCCCCATGAAAGTTTGGCTAATTTAGAATATTGGCAATCCAGTTAGTTCTATTCTTTACAGTGTTCCTAACGGCTCGCCTACGCATCTGGGAAAGGTTGGCTCTCTGATTTTGGCAGAACTGGATGACCATTTATATGAGCGCTCCTGACAGATGATAAGAAAGAGAGGGATAAGGCAGTTGGAATTCCTACACCAGTTTGTTTGCAGGGGAGATAAGCCAACTCCAGAGCAATCTGCAGCGACTTTCTTCTTTCTCCCCAAGTTAATCTCACGTGTATGGGGAATGGGTTCCGGGAGCGATGGCGGTCTTGAGTTTGACCGATACATATCCTTTCTGCGACCAACTTACAAAAAAGCTTCATATTGAATACCTATAAACAGTAAGACTGAAAATGTTTCTTGGTGGTTTAAGAATTGGATATACATGAGATAAAGTAGTAATAATAGGGCAGATATATTTTGGCTTCTTGTGTGGTCCAACTAAAAACACTGATATGTAATTTGATGTATAATTTCCGTGTTTTTGACTGCAAATGTAAGTTTAATGGGACATCCCTGACAGATACTGCTGCTGAGTGAAGCAGTCTTCTTCAGCTTTTAGGTTTAATATTTTCTACCAAAGTTCTTGGCTTAAGACTGTACTTCCTATGTTACTTCTGTCCCATTTACCAGTTCTCCTTTAATCTTTTAGACTGTTCTTTTGCAATACTTTTGCATGGCCACATGATGATGTGGAAATCTAACTGTTAATAAGCAGCATAATGATGCTGCTTAGATATTCTTATATATGAGGAGTGTTAGATGGTATTGTAAGGACAAGCAAGTAAAGGTCTTCACTAGTAGAAGAACGGGTTGTTGCGTGACAAGACATGGTTATACTGAAAGAACCTAACAAAGGCCATGCCAAACCCACGAGGTGAACTATCCCTTGGTACATGGGACATTTTTCCCACACAAGATCCATGCAGACCTTCACTGGTGTGTTAAACTAAGAGGATTACAGGGGATTAACTAGTATATCACCCTCCAGCACGATGGCCTGGGGCAAGCAGAGAAAGACTCACTCATGCAGCTAACATGCTTTGCTTGACCAGAACCCAACCTCATCAGTGTTACTGAAAGAAAAGAGAAAGTTGAGTCACTTCTACTGATTAGTAAATTATCTCAAGATTGGCGCTATATGAACCAGAGTCAAGTAATTGGCTGGACAAGTTTAGTCAAATCAACAGCAAAAAATGATCAAAGAAGGCAGTTATATTTATTGTAGCTATTTAATACAAGGCTTAATGTCTGCGAATAGAATAGACAATGTAGGATATAAAATAAAGGTGAAGTATCAGTAAACCTATTGTGATCTAATAGGAATGCAGTAGACATTGTTAAAGGGAACCTGTCACCCCGAAAATCGCAGGTGAGGTAAGCCCACCGGCATCAGGGGCTTATCTACAGCATTCTGTAATGCTGTAGATAAGCCCCCGATGTTACCTGAAAGAGGAGCAAAAGACGTTATATTATACTCACCCAGGGGCGGTCCCGCTGCTGGTCCGGTCGGATGGGTGTCTCTGGTCCGCTGCGGCGCCTCCCATCTTCATTCCAAGACGTCCTCTTCTGATCTTCAGCCACGGCTCTGGCGCAGGCGTACTTTGTCTGCCCTGTTGAGGGCAGAGCAAAGTACTGCAGTGCGCAGGCGCCGGGCCTCTCTGACTTTTCTGGCGCCTGCGCACTGCAGTACTTTGTTCTGCCCTCAACAGGGCTGACAAAGTACACCTGCGCCGGAGCCGTGGCTGAAGATCAGAAGAGGACGTCTTGGAATGAAGATGGGAGGCGCCGCAGCGGACCAGAGACACCCATCCGACCAGACCAGCAGCGGGACCGCCCCTGGGTGAGTATAATCTAACGTCTTTTTCTCCTCTTTCAGGTAACATCGGGGGCTTATCTACAGCATTACAGAATGCTGTAGATAAGCCCCTGATGCCGGTGGGCTTACCTCACCCGCGATTTTCGGGGTGACAGGTTCCCTTTAATGGCTTGTAGGTGACTAATACAGTATCCAGATAATTATACTGTTAAAACTTCTCAGAGGGTTCATCAGACTTTAGTCTAATGTATATGTGGCTTGAAACCTCTGTTCATTCCTCCATATTTATTTTATTTTACTCACTTATATAGCACCATTAATACTGCAGCGCTTTACAGACATCCATGATCCTGGAATAGGTGGGAAACAACCACTGTAAGAGCTGTATCAGCAGTTGTATTGCTTGTACCCACTTTTCCGAAGTGCTGGTCTAACAAGGTTCTAATCAGGCGATAACTCAAGAACAGAGGATTTGCATTATACAGGAAACCTTCATGTAAAGTGGAATTCTGTATGTTTCATACCAAGAGCTGGATTAGAAGAGTAGTATATGTGCACCATATAAGCAAACTCAGATCTTGGGAACTGGAAAACAAAGGAATAGAAAAATTCCCCAATAATCCACATGAAAAAAATCAACCTTGGCAGCAGTTCCATACATACATGATGCAGTATATTTAAACAGTTATGATGAATATATCAAAAATGTCAAGATTGTCTGACCATCTACTTTGTATGGGATATTCCTCGGAATAAAATGTCAGAGGAGATATCACACTGTTGATTTTCAACATGTCCAATCCTTTTGTTCAGCGATAAGCCATTGTTTGATTATATGATGTTTTATTTTTGTGCTTTTCTGTTCCAGTACCTGTTAGAAATGAAAAGCTTGATTATGCCACCAGAACATATACTGAAGCGCGGAGACAGTGAAGCTGTGGCTTATGCCTTTTTTCACCTCCAGCACTGGAAACGGGTGGAAGGAGCACTGAATTTACTTCACTGCACATGGGAGGGCAGTAAGTATGTCTGCCTTCTATACTGTACCCTTTGTTGCTTCACTACATAGGTTTGTAACCTGCCCATTGTAATTAAATTGTCAGCACCATTGGAATGCTCTGCTGCCTGTATTAGTTTCAAAGGGAGCCCATAGCACTTGTGTTATTGTTTGAAGTGGGAACACTAATTTAGTTATCTCAATGCACCATTCACAAGACATCAAAGAGAGCAGCTTATCTATATCAGCCCCACTGGGATCTTTGTAATGAAGATGTGTTTTCAAAATTAGACATACATTTAGCCTTTTATCTTTTGTTTGCACAGGAAAATATGATTTTCATAGTTTTGTAATAACACAATGCGTATGCCGTGACATTTCAATTATGCTGCTAGTTTAAAAGTTGCTGTAATCAGAAAGTGGCGTATTTTGTACCAAATCTTTCTAAAATAAAAAAAGGCTGCTTTTCTTATTTTATTTTCCATGACTATATTTATATAAATTGGGCAGTAATCATTTTCATCACTAGAACACACAGCCGGCGGACCGCTGTTTAGAGCTGTACTGTGGAATCTGAATGTGTGCCATACTGCTTGAGACAAGATAGGCAGGACAGATTGTATATATATATGTACACAAGCTGCTTTCTTAACTGTGGGGCAGAGGGAGACTTGTAACCTGCACACTGCCATTTACCAGCTATGTGCTGTTATTTATAAGCATCACAAAGTCGCTCGATACTGTGTGCAGCGAGTGGGGGCGCTGCAGGTAGGTGAGATGAGACCCACACTGACAATGTGTACGTGTGCTTGTTCTGCTCCTGCAGTGTTTTTGTGAACGAATCGAGTCGGGGATTCAGTTCAGACAGCACTCGATGTTGGCAAGTGAGCGCTGTCAGTCAAGCTAAGGCAAGGGGCGCTGTATATTGATTGATGGGGCAAAATTGGGCACTGAGCTCTTGACTGCGCCAAAAGGTGCACCTAGGATTGTACATTTCCATATGAAATATAACCACTTCCCTTTCCAACCGAAGAAACAAAGTTTAAATCCCATTTTAGGTGTGACAGATTCCTTTTAATTATGTTTGCAATTTACATTGTGAAATCTGGTGGCAGATCAGCTCTAATGTACATGAATTAGTCGATTAGGTGGTAGAATGATCATTATGTATGATTGTGGGACTTTGGCCCAGGCTAGAAATTGTTCATTTAGCTGTTTAAAAGGAAACCCTGTGTCTGCATGTGAACACTGTTAAAAATGTGTACTAGTGTTGATTATCCTGTTTAATTTTTATAGGAAATTTGCTATATCCAGAAATGCTATTTATCTGCAGACTTATTGGTTAATCTGCACCTAAAGAGCTTTAAAATCATGCATGCCTGAAAACAGGAGCAGCAGCTACAGGGAGAAAATGAACTAATGTCCTCTCTGCGGCTGATCGCCTTCAGTAATAGGAGCAGTGCAGTGAGCAATTGCAGCCACTGTTCACTACACTATGAGCGTAGCTGTAATCTATCCCCAGCACATTGATTGACAGCCTGCACACATGCTACACACACATGCGCACACACACACACACACACACACACACACACACACACACACACTGTAGAGCAGACTGTCAATCAATGTGCTGGGCAGTGATTATAGCCGTGCTTATAATATAGGAAGGAGTGACTATAACCACCCCTACAAGCGCTGATGACTGGAAGCAAGCAGCTGCAGGTAAGATATAACTGCTTTTTCTCCCTGTAGCCGCTACTGTGGTAAGGCAGGCACATTATTTACCTGCAGATTAACCATATATTTGTGTTTGTACACATGCCAGATTCAATTTAAATTACTAAATACAGAATGCAAATAATCATTTATTGGTGTCATGTGTTCCCACTGGAGCAGCTCCTACTTCACCTCTTTTGACTTAAACATCTTTATCCTTTATTTTATGATTTGGTTTTGTGGGCTATGTGTTTTATCAGACTAGGTAATAAGATTATGACTACAAATGATGACAAGATTGAGTAATAACCATTCCTGTATGTCCTTGTATACCAGTCTATTTTTTTCTTTTACTTCAGCATTTAGGATTCTACCATATCCCTTAGAAAAAGGTCATCTTTTTTATCCTTATCCGGGGTGTACCGAAAATGCTGACAGAGAGCTCTTACCAGGTAAGACATCGAGTTGATTATATGAAGCTAGCATTTCCCTCCGATCCCTAATATTTTGTGTATTGCTGTTATGTAACATTAAATCTAAAAATAGGATGCTACTTTCTACCTATATTGAATGGGAGACAGAAGGATGTAAGATATTAGAAAAGCAGATAAGATATTAAAAATATGTGCACCAATACAGGATTAGAGCATGCAGGCTGGTTAGTATATCTCAGACCCATCTACACTGCAGATTTCAGGCCGAGCATCTCATGTGTAAAGGTCTCTTTGCATGAAATGACTGGCGGCACTAAACCACCACCAATCTGTAATAACTTACCTTTCTGTTTACACAGACTGCAGTTAACAATACACACAGAATGGTGTTGAATAAATTGTTCGGTGCTCGTATGCTGTCATTGTTCTCGACAGTGCAAGTCCAGTTTACAAAGGATGATGTGCTGCCGAGAGCGATGCTCTTCTGTGCTGCACAAAAGATCATTTCACCCGAGAAGCGAGCGTTTTGCTTATTCATTTGGTGATCAGCACTTTGGTTATACTTCGAAATGATTGTGAAATGAGCGTTCCAGAGAGCGATCATTCACAATTATCTTGCAGGTTAAATGGACCATACAACCTCATTCCGATGTCTGTGTTGCACCTACATGTTCTGTGTAGGCGATGGAGAGTCTAACTTCAGAGCGGCGCTCGGCTTTTTTCCAAAGCACAACACTAAGGCTTTGTTCTGATGGGAGAGAAGTACGAGAAAAAGGGCCCATTCACCGAGATTGGTCTGCACTAATGTACTGTAAACTTTGATAAATTTGTTGAGCAGTGTTCTTCATGTCCTGTCTTGCCCAAGATACACCCATTTTGGCAGGAACTTGTGTAAAAACACCAAAAGTAAAATTTTTTATAGTGCAATCTTGAGTTTTTGAAGGTGTTGTACACCAGAAAACTGGTGAAAACACCATGCTGAATTGGGCCCAAAGTGTCACTTTATTTTGTTTCCCTACCTCAAAATATATGTACTCTTGGCTACGAGTGCATGTGTATGTTTCATAGATTGTAAGCTTGCGAGCAGGGCCCTCGCTCCTCTTGATATATGTTGAATTGTGCTACTTTGTAATGTCTGCTGTTGTTTGTACATTTCCCATCTGAATTGTAATGTGCTGCAGATTATGTTGGCACTATAGAAATAGTTACTATTATGGGAGGCATAGCTGCCAGTTAAATGAACGGTCGACAGATAGACAGCCAAAGTGTAGGGCCAGACTAAAGGTGCTTTACACTGCTCATTTCCTAATAATCTTCCTTACCTGACCTATCTATTGCAATTAGCGACATCACGCTTTCCCCCATACCGGAAGTCCGCTGCCTCGGAGTAACCCTTGACTCTGCCCTATCCTTCAAACCGCACATTCAAGCTCTTTCCACCTCCTGTCGCCTCCAGCTCAAAATTTTTTCCAGAATCCGTCCTTTCCTCAACCCTCAATCTACTAAAATGCTTGTGCACGCCCTAAGCATCTCCCGCCTCGACTACTGCAACATCCTTTTCTGCTGCCTCCCTGCTAACACCCTTGCACCTCTCCAGTCCATCCTTAACTCTGCTGCCCGAATAATTAATCTCTCTCCGGGCTACTCCTCTGCTTCCCCCCTCTGCAAATCTCTTCACTGGCTCCCATTCCCTCAGCGTATCCAGTTCAAATGACTAATACTAACCTACAAAGCCGTCTATAACCTGTCTCCTCCATATATCTCTGAACTAATCTCCCGATATCTTCCCTCACGTAATCTCCGGTCCTCCCAAGACCTCCTTCTCTCCTTCACACTTATTCGCTCCTCATCCAATCGCCTCCAAGACTTCTCCTGAATATCCCCCATCCTCTGGAATTCTTTGCCCCAACACGTCCGACTATTAACCACATTCGGATCCTTCAGACGGAACCTGAAAACCCATCTCTTCAGGAAAGCCTACAGCCTGCTCTGACCCCACTGCCTCCTCACCACTACCGAAGCTACCGCCTCACCAACACCGGAGCTCCTGCAACCCCCAACCTACTGTCTCCTTCCCCACCATCCTGTAGAACAGAGGTCCCCAACTCCAGTCCTCAAGGCCCACCAACAGGTCATGTTTTCAGGATTTCCTTTGCATTGCACAGGTGATGCAATTATTACCTGGGCAAGACTAAGGAAATCCTGAAAACATGACCTGTTGGTGGGCCTTGAGGACTGGAGTTGGGGACCTCTGCTGTAGAATGTAAGCCTGCAAGGGCAGGGTCCTCACCCCTCTGTACCAGTCTGTCATTGTTAGTTTGCTTACTGTAAGTGATATCTGTAATTTGTATGAAACCCCTTCTCATGTACAGCACCATGGAATCAATGGTGCTATATAAATAATAATAATTATAATCTTCCAGTGTAAGCACACTGCCGATCACACGATGAAGGAGCAAAATGCTTGTTCATCAGGTGATAGGAATTTTGTGCTGCACAAAACGTCATGTTGCTCGGCAGCCATCATTTGTGCTATCTTATGTGTACTGGACGATTTTTCACAGGTTGCTCATTAAATGTTTTCTATTGTGTGAATAGCATATTGAAAGGAGTCTGTCGGCAATTTTTTGCTATTTATCTAAAAGCATTGTAATATGGGGCACAAAAGCCTGATTACAGGGATGTATCACTTATTAGACTGAGTGTTGTAGTTTCAATACAATCACTATTTTGTCAGCAGGAGACTAACACTACAGGACTACATCTCATGTTCCAGGCAGTCAGGCTAATCTCTGTATACCCACCCCTACTACTAATTAGCGGCTTGCTGACAATTCACAGCGTACATAGGAAGCTTTCAGTCAGGCTGTGGCTGAGGTGATACATCCCTGGAATCAGGCTTTTTTGCCCTATGTTATGCTGCTCTCAGATTCCATTTAATTAAATGATCACTGATCAGTAAATATTTACCGAATGGTGGTCATTTAATGCCTCAAATTGGTGCACGTAAGCCAACCAACTTAAAGGAAATCTGTCAGCAGGCCTTTGCTATGTAATCTGAAGACTGCTATAGCAGGAGATAGATAGAATATATTTAGCTATTGTGGATTTGTCCTCGCAACTCGCTTTCTTCTATTTGCCGTGTAATGCCAGAAGCTCTCCCTGGTAATAACAACCGATAGTCAGGGGGTGGAGGGACCCCAAAGCTTCACTTTCTGGATGGGATGTTGCTGCCGGAAAGCATTTATTTCCTATTTTACAAATACTTTCAATTCATTGCATCTCAGACTTTCTAATTAGAATCGTTTTTAATTCTCAATAGAAAAAAAATTTAAGTGCAAAAAATAACTTTTTCTTTTAAAAGCCTGTAATAAGCAGTTTCAATGACAATTTCCCCATGTAAGTATGTAATTGGACAATTGGTTGTGAAACCCACAGCTCTCCTGCCCATTACAGCGCTGAGTTGCTCAAGTGTTCTCACGGGGCACATCTGTCTTCAGTAACCAAACATTTTCAACTTGTTTGCATTAAAACATGTTCACAGTCAGATTTATTTTAAACATACAATTGACCAAACCAGGGGATGAAGTTTTTTCTTTATAAATAAATGTTTTCACGCTTTGCTCTGAGGACAAATGAAAAACAGATCTGCAGCCATTTTTGTAATTTATTTTTAGGAGTAAATTCTTGTATATTTTCTGTGGCTCTGTTTTTTTTTTGCTCGACTTGCTCTGTGTGCATTTTGGATTCGCATTCACTTGTTTAAATGGTAAGGTAAACGGTTAAAAGATATTCTCCTGCGATAATAGCAATGAATGGAATCTCGTAGAACTTTATAGCAATTACATTTATGATCCAACACTGCAGAAAGGAAAACATTAATAGCATGAAATATGGATGCTTTATTTGTCTAGGTAGAATTTATTCTAAAGCCCTGAATAAACGCCTGCTTGCCATTTATATCTACCTGGTGAATTCCTCATTTCTGAAAACTAGTGAAGGTAAAAAAAAGAAGTAGTTTATTACTTACTTATTTTTCAACCCGCACTGGAAAGATTAAACCAAGCGATGAAAAAAAAAAATCACACAATATGTCCCGTAATATGTAGCTCTAAAAATCTCATCTGTGAACAAAAAAATAAAAGCTATGGCTGCTGAAGAGGACAGGCAAAAATGAAGAAAAAAATGGTCAGTTATTAAGACCCTTTCTGGCTTGGTCCTTAGGGAATAAAGGGTAAGGACATCATTGCCATTGATAAGTTGATGGGGTAGTAATTAACTTTAGTTACAAAAATTATACTAAGTTCAGTCTACAATCTTCATTCCTTCATTAATTTTCGATCCCCTGATATGCAGTTTGCAACCTGCTCCTAGTTACAGACTTAAAGGGAACCTGTCACCTCATTTTGCCGCTATAAACTGCAGCCACCGCCATTAGGGGCTTATCTATAGAATTCCGTAATGCAGTACATAAGCCCCCGATGTAACCTGAAAGATAAGAAAAACAAGTTAGATTATACTCACCTGGGGGGCGGTCTGGTGCGGTCCGGTCCGATAGGCGTCACAGGTCTGGGTCCAGCGCCTCCCATCTTCATGCGATGACATCCTCTTCCTTCTGTTGCGGCTCCTGCGCAGGCGTACTGATTTACCCTGTTGAGGGCAGAGCAAAGTACTGCAGGGCGCAGGCGCCGGGAAAGGTCAGAGAGGCCCGGCGCCTGCGCACTGCAGTACTTTACGCTGCCCTCAACAGGGCAGATAAAGTACAGCTGCACAGGAGCCACAACAGAAGCAAGGAAGAGGACTTCATCGCATGAAGATGGGACGCGCCGGACCCAGACCTGTGACGCCCATCGGACCCTAACCCCAGGTGAGTATAATATAACTTGTTTTTCTTATCTTTCAGGTTACATCTCGGACTTATCTACAGCATTACAGAATGCTGTAGATAAGCCCCTAATGGCAGTGGCCGCAGTTTATAGCGGCAAAATGAGGTGACAGATTCCCTTTAAACTTGTTAGAGTGTCCCTCTCAGTAATACATGATGGATGTGAGGTTTGTGTGCCCAGGGGGCTGCGGTTTTCACTGGCTCTCATGTATCGGCACAGCATAATTTCTGGAGTTATTTTCTATTCATGTTCTCTTACTTTAGCTTGCTTCCTCTGTCATGCCTCAGATTGTAGATGTTTTCCCTTATCCACAATTTGAGCAATGTATAACCACATTCCCTTTTTTGACTCCTTGTCTACCACCATGGCTGTGGAGTCAGTAAGCCAAACCTCCAACTCCGACTCCTCAATTTTCCTGACTCGCAACTCGGACCCCACAGCACGGCCTCACTACTGAGCATGAACATAAAGTGCATCACAGATTCATCTCTACTAAAAGCCGACATCCTTAGACCAGGAACAGAACAGACATTTGTAAGACATTTCATAAAGTTCCCAAATTCTTATGAAAACATTTACAGCATATACTGCATTGTACTATTTTACTTAATTTATCATATATTTTTGGAGTCTGTTCATTTTATACCGGCTCCACCAAAATGACACTGACTCCACAACCCTGTCTAACACTGGAATAGCGTTAAAAGAGCACTCCCACTAAAGTTTATATCCTCTTAATATATTGCAGTCACCATATTATATATCACTGTGTACTTACAGTTCCTCATTTTGCTTTTCTACTCAGGTTAATTCTTCTGTTTTCCATTCTGTCTAAGACATGATGTGAATTAAAACTGACTAGCTGAATCCTTCTAAGATTTTGTAGAAACAGGAGGTACATTTTCCCTGTATGAGACACTGCAAAACTCCCTGGTGTGGGGATAAGCAAAACAGCTGAATCAGGAGTTGAAGAAGGAAATGATAAATGAGGGACAAGAGACTTCCTGTTTTTACATAGAACAGATAAAAGAGAAGAATTATATGGGTAGAAATGCAAAATGAGCAATTGTAAATACACAGTGCTATATGTAATATGATTTTAATACAGTTGTGCTCAAAAGTTTACATACCCGGCAGAATTTTGCTTTCTTGTCCTTTTTTCAGAGAATATGAATAATAACGCCAAAACTTTTTCTCCACTTATGGTTAGTGCTTGGGTGAAGCCATTTATTGTCAAACTACTGTGTTTTCTCTTTTAAATCATAATGATAACCCAAAACATCTAAATGACCCTCATCAAAAGTTTACATACCCCATTTCTTAATACCGTGTGTTGCCCCCTCTAACATCAATGACAGCTTGAAGTCTTTTGTGGTAGTTGTGGATGAGGTTCTTTATTTTCTCAGATTGTTAAGCTGCCCACTTTTCTTAGCAAAAAGCCTGAAAAAAGGCCAAGAAAGCAAAATTCTCCCGGGGGGTATGTAAACTTTTGAGCACAACTGGATAGAGGATAAAAACATTGATGGGAGAGCTTCATTAACCCCTTCCCGACATGCACAGTAAATGTACTGCTCTGCGGGAGCTGCGTTCCCGGAAAGAGCAGTACATGTACGATGGCATGGTCTCACGCTGAGCGCCGCGGCTATTCTGAGCGGGTGTCAGTTCTGTGTGAGAGCTGACACACTGCAGCAACGCTCATGATTGGTGCTAGCACAGATCGCTGGCATTTAACTCCTCTGATGCCACTGTCAGTAGTGGACCATCGCGTAAGTAATGAGTTCCCTGCGCACTTCCATCAAGACAAAGTAATGCAATCGCGTTGTCATGATTGTCTCCATGGAGACCCCCGGCCCCAAGATAACTGCAGGATCCTTCTGAGTCCTGCAGGGAAGGTGGCTTCCCAGTGCCTTTCAGTCGCTGCTCTGATGTTCTGCAGTGTAGATGCATTGCAGAACATCAGATCAGCGATCTGATGTAGAACAGTAATGTCCCAGGATGACAATGTAAAAAAGTAATAAAATATATGTATATATTAAAAAGTGTTAAAATATTTTTTACAAAATCCCAAAATAAAGAAAAAAAATGAATCAAATATATACGGTATTTATCCAATCAATACATTTATATAAATAAATAAACAATAACAATAAACAATAAAAGTTCACATATTTGATATCGCCGCATCCGTAACGACCAGCTCTATAAAACTGTCCCACTAGTTAACCCCTTAAGTAAATACCGTAAAATTAATTCCTCAGAGCGCCGTATGGCCGTGAGGGCCGTATCTATGGCCGTGAGAAAAGATCGAGCCTGCTCGATCTTTTTCACGGCTTACGGACACGGCCCCATTGAAAATCACTGGGGCCGCAAAAACAATGGAAGCTTCTTGTTTTTGTGATGCAACATGACTTCCGGTTTTGCGGAACGCCGTTTTTTTTTCCAATACTTATTCAATAGTATTGGAAACCCGAAAAACGGTGATCTGCAAGTTTTTTTGTTGTACGTGAAAAATGTGGCGATACGGCCCGCAAAAAAGGCCCGCAATAACGAATGCAAAAAACCCAGTAAGAGTAAAAGAATCCTTAAAGCGCCAAAACATTAAAAAAAATATATAAATTGGGTATTGCTGTAATTGTACTGACCCGCAGAATAAAGCTACTTTACCAATTTTACCACAAGGGGAATGGTATAAAAAAAAAAAAAAATTCCTGAATTACTGGTTTTTGTTCATTCTGTCTCTCAAAAATCGGAATAGAAAGCGATCAAAAAATGTCATGTGCCCGAAAAGCATCTTTTAGTGTGTGACCGTAGCCAAGTATAAAAACTCGATATAAATCTGGTATCCCTGTAATCGCACTGAGCCAAAGAATAAAGTCGTCTAATTACTTATACCGCACGAGGAACGGCATAAAAAATAAATAAAACCAATTTTTCACATACTGTTGATTTTTTTCATTCTGCAGGGAGGATTGGTGCACATTTAACCTGCACTGAGCGCTTACCCCTGGGTTTCCGTGTAAATCTCTGAAATGCAACCTATGGCGGAAGATTCCCTATAATGAGGCAGATGGAGGCACTGTGGACGCTGTCTGACCTCTGATATGGCAGTGTCCGTCTTTTTAGGATTGCATAAAAGTGGCGTCGGCCACAGTTTTGTGCACTTCTGGGGAAAAAAAGGACCCCGCTGAACAGAGGACAGATGGAGTCCAGAGTAACTCTGCTGCCTCATTATAGTGAATGGATCGGGGGTTTCATCTGTCACGTCACTCAGAGATTTAGATGGAAACCCCGATTTAAGTACTCAGTGTAAAGCTCTAGATAAATGTGATAAATGTTATGTAAAATGTTCCCAATAAAAACTTCCACTCAATACACAAAAAAGCAAGCCCCCACTCAGGTCTGTCATCTGTTAAAGGAAATTTAGGGGGCTTCCACGTTACTGGTAGTACAAAGGCTCTGGAAAAGTGCTATGGCTCCTCACCCCTTAAAAGAAATTCAGAAAATTCTCTGCTCCCAAATCCAAGTGCCCAAATGTCCCTGAGCCCCAGTGTGCCTAAACAACATTTAGCGCCCACATGTTTGGTATTTCTATAGTGATGAGAACCCGCCTAACTTACAGGTGCGTGTCTCCAGAAACATGAGCTGGGCATAGCGTACTGGTGACTGCAACGTACTGGTCACAACAACGGCAGTTTGAAATTTCCACTCGGCAACATCCACTGCTGCTTGTTTCTGGAAAACACCCATGGAGTCAAAGTCATCACTACCCCTGTAGATACATTCCTAAAGGGGTATAATTTCCAAAATGTGGTCACTTGAGGGGGAATTCTGCTTTTCTAGCACTTAGGGGCTCTATATATGGAGTCTGCAAACAATTCTAGAAAAATCTGTGCTTCAGGGGGCAAATACCGCTCCGTCCCTCCCGAGTCTCTCCGTATGGCTCAGCAGTACTGTACAGCCACATATGGGGTATTTCTACATTCAGCAGAAGTCGTGGGACAAATTCTGGTGCCATTTTTACCATTTTCCCAGTATGAAAATGTAAAATTAGGGGCCAACACAATTTTGATGGTAAAAACATAAATTATTTTTTCTTCACCTACCAATGGTATAAAATTATGTGACACACTCGTGATGTCAATCTAATCACTGCACCACTAGATGAATTCATTGAGAGGTTTAGTTTGTAATATGGAGTCACATATGGGGGGGGGGGTTCTGCTTTTCTGGCACCTAAGGGGCTCTGCCAATGTTACATGGCACCCTCAACCAAGTGCAGCAAAATCTGCACTGTAATATGGCGCTAATTCACTTCTGAACTTTGCACTCTGCCTCAAAAGTAGTTTTTGAACACACATGGGGTATCGGTGAAAAATGTGATTATTATTATTTTTTAATTATTTTCACGGTTTAATGTTATAAACTTCTTTGAATCAGCTGGGGGTTTAAGGTTTTCAATACGCATCTAGATAAGTTCCCAAAGGGGTCTATTTTCCAAAATGGTGTCTCTTGTTGGGGGTTTCCACTGTTTTTAGGCACATCAGGGGCATGGCATCCGCTAATTATTCCAGCAAATTTTAGTTTCAATAAGTCAAATGGTGTTCCTTCCCTTCCGAGCTCTGACATTTGCCCAAACAGTAGAATTCCCCAACATATGGGGTATTGGCATGCTCAGGAGAAATTGCACAACATATTGTATGGTCCATTTTCTCCTGTTACCCTTGTGAAAGTAAAGGAAATTTTTTGTGAAAGAAAAGTAAATGTTTATTTTTTCTTTCCACATTCCAAAAATTCGTGTGAAGCTCCTGAAGGGTTAATAAACTTCTTGAATGTGTTTTTGAGCACCTTGAGGGGTGCAATTTTTAGAATGGCGTCACTTTTGGGTATTTTCTGTCATATAGGCCCCTCAAAGTCACTTCAAATGTGAGTTGAAAACAGGCTTCAGGGTGCGAGCCAAGCCCTGGCTGTCCCAGCCCGGAATGGTTCCATATCGCCCCTGGCTGTATAACCGTCTAAATGCTGTGATCAATAGTGATCATAGCATTGAGAAGGAGGGGGCTCCTATTCATAAAGCACCCCCGCGACATCATTGCTGGCTGCTGTCATGGCAACCCTAGGTTAAATGACAATCTCTGGGTCTGCCAACTACAGTGGCTTATTATTTATAGACCATGCCAGCAGTGTGGTCTTAACCCTTTTACTGCCATCAGACGTACTATTACACTGATGGCAGTATCCCCCGCTTTGATATGGGCTCTGAAGGTGAGCCCACCTCAAAGCCGGGACATGTCAGCTGTTTTGAACAGCTGACATGTGCCCGCAATAGGGCGGAATTTCAATCTGCCAGCGGCTATTAACTAGTTAAATGCCGCTGTCAAACTCTGACAGCGGCATTTAACAAGCGCTTCCAGCCATCGAGCCGGAAATATGCGCATCGGTGACCCCCGTCACATGATCGGGGGTCATCGGTGCATCAGCATGACAACCAAGAGGTCTCCTTGAGACCTCTATGGTTGTTAATGCCGGATTGCTGTGAGTGCCACCCTGCTACATAGGGGCGATCTGATCATCATCTCTGTGTAGCAGAGCCGATCAAGTTGTGGCAGCTTCTAGCCTCCCATGGAGACTATTGAAGCATGCCAAAAGTAAAAAAAAAATAAAACAAAAATAAAATCAAACAGACATATTTGATATCGCCGCGTTCAGAATCGCCCGATCTATAAATAAAAAAAGAATTAACCTGATCGCTTAACGGCGTAGCGAGAAAAAAAATCAAAACACCAGAATTACTTTTTTTTTTGGTTGCCGCAACATTGCATTAAAATGCAATAACGGGCGATCAAAAGATAGTATCTGCACAAAAATGGCATAATTAAAAAACGTCAGCTCGGCGGGCAAAACATTAAGCCGTCACCCAACCCGAGATCACGAAAA
This sequence comes from Ranitomeya imitator, assembly GCF_032444005.1. Lineage (NCBI taxonomy): Eukaryota > Metazoa > Chordata > Amphibia > Anura > Dendrobatidae > Ranitomeya > Ranitomeya imitator. Next base: position 197,583,934 of record NC_091284.1, on the reverse strand, counting down.
ATAAAGACGCTACAGGTATCAGTAAATGGCGCAAATTTTTTTTTATTTTTTTTTTTTTAGCAAAGTTCGTTCTTTTTTAGCTAAGGCTGGTTTCACATTTACGTTTAAATCCGCAGCGTTTAAAACGCATCCGCAAGTTGTGGAAAAAAATGCATATAAACGCGTACAAACGCAGCGTTTTTTAGACGCATGCGTTGTCGCATGCGGTTAAAAAAACACCGCGTTTGTACGCGTTTACATGCGTTTTTTCCTGCGTTTGTGTTTTTGGTGCGCATGATGAGAAATTTCACAAGAGAAAAATCAAGATAACCAGACACCGCCAATGGGACTACAGAGGGCGTGCTACTGTATCCTGTGTCATGATGGATCTTCGCGTGGAGAGCTTTTATTTCAACCTGGATTTCAGCTTCAAGCTGTTTCTTGCCTGTGCTTTTGCTTGGGAGCAAGACCGAAATCGCGAAAGATGGAGAAGGAGACAACGTAGGCGTTTTTGGAGGCACCCCATTATCGAACTACGTGAGAGCCGTGGAGCCTATTACACGCTCTATGCCGAGCTTAATGCCAACCCAGAGAAATTCCAGGAATACACACGAATGTCACAAGACTCGTTCCGGGATTTGCTTTCTCGTGTCCAATGAGCCATACGGCGACAGGACACCCAGCTCCGTAGAGCGATTCCACCCGAGGAACGTCTGCTGGTTACATTAAGGTACGTTCAAAATCTAAACCAATGACAGTCCAAATTTAGTGTTTTCTGACATGTATTTTTTCGGTATTTTCCTTTCTTTCTTTATCGTAACCACACCATAAAAAGAATAGATTGTAATGTTTTTTTTGTGTTTGTTTTTCTTCCAGATTTCTGGCCACCGGAGAGTTTATCATCCCTCCACTTCCAATACCGGCTTGGAATATCCACCCTGTCCGGAATAGTTGTGGACACCTGCCGGGCTTTGTGGAATGTACTCCGGGATGAGTTTATACCCCTACCCACCTTGGACATGTGGCTTGAAATTGCGGAAAAAATTGTGGAATGTGTGTGATTTCCCCAACTGTTTAAGAGCGAGGCAAATACTCACCTCACTGACATGCTCCACTTCCGACTGTCGTGGCCGAAACTCCTCACCAGATGAAGAATCCGAAGAAGACATTCTGATGCATGTAGAAAGAAAGAAATGGCAGAAATTAGGACATATAGAGACAGAAAATAGAAAATAAAGGCATTGGCTAGGATATACTCACATTGTTCAGGGTCTTGTTATCCTCCAAGATGTGGCCTGTCCGTGTCTCGTCTGCTTCAGAGTCTGGTGAGAAGTGACCTGCAACTGTCCACACCCTCCCTTTTATCACCTTGATGGTGGGGGGTGGCTTATCAGTGTCTAGACATGGTTTTCTCAATTGAAACGCATGCGTTCAGAAACGCATGCGTTTACACAGACAGCAATGCGTTTTTTTGAAGCAAACCTTGCGCAATCGAACGCATGCGTATCCTGGCGGCAAATAGACGCCTCTAGAAATTACTACATGTTGCATTTCCGCACCAAGACGCAAGCATCGAAACGACGCATGCGTCGTCAAACGCGGCCAAACGCGAACAAAAAAAAGCACGCGTTTTTAATGTTAAATATAGGAAAACACGATGCATGCGTTTATATGCGGTACAAACGCAGCGGCAAAAACCAGCCTAAGTGGTGAAAAAAATTACCGTATATACTCGAGTATAAGCCGACCCTCCTAATTTTGCCACAAAAAACTGGGAAAACTTTTATGACTCGAGTATAAGCCTAGGGTGGGAAATGCTATATCACCCACCAGGCGGACGTGCTCCCACACAACTCCACCAGAGCTGCCCTATGGGAACTCGGCTCTTTCTCCTCTCCTCTACCTCTTTGGCATAAGTGAGGTTTTGATAAAGACCCGCTGGGGTCGAAACGTTACCCGAATTGAATAGTCCGCCACCCATTTACCTCCTAAAAAAGCACCTGGTGATGTTTGTTTGTGTTAATAAAGAAACTACACAGTTTGCTGAACTTTCAACCATTTGAGTGCGGCTGATTTTTCCTATACTTAGGGTGGGAAATGCAGCCGCTACCGGTAAATGTCAAAAGTAAAAATAGATACCAATAAAAGTAAAATTACCATATAATGCTCCACAAACGTTAATTATGGCCCCATAAGATGCTCCATAAAGATATTTGCCCCATATAGTGCTGCACAAACGTTATGGCACCACAAGATGCTCCATAAAGATATTTGCCCCATATAGTGCTGCACAAACGTTATGGCACCATAAGATGCTCCATACAGACATTTGCCCCATATAGTGCTGCACAAACGTTAATTATGGCCCCATAAGATGCTCCATAAAGATATTTGCCCCATATAGTGCTGCACAAACATTGATTATGGCCCCATACAGACACTTGCCCCATATAGTGCTGCACAAACGTTGATTATGGCCCCATACAGACACTTGCCCCATATAGTGCTGCACAAACGTTATGACCCCATAAGATGCTCCATACAGACGCTTGCCCCATACAGACACTTGCCCCATTTGCTGTTGCTGTGATAAAAAAAAAATCACATACTCACCTCTCCGTCGCTCCGGCACTTTCTATATTCACCTTATTTCGTTCCGGCGCCGCTCCATCTTCAGCGTCTTCTGCACTGACGTTCAGGCAGAGGGCGCGCACTAACTACGTCATTGCACCCTCTGACCTGAGCGTCACTGCAGAAGACGCTGAAGATGGAGCGGCGCAGGAACGGGGAGCAGGTGAATATCGCGCAGCGCTCCACTTTCTGTTATACTCACCTGCTACTGGCACGGTGCAGTCCCTGCTTCCTCGGCGCCGCAGCTTCTTCCTGTACTGAGCGGAAAAAGGAAATTAGTTTCATTTTAAATGCCCTGGAAGTGTTGATAGGTCTCCTGTGTAATACAGATAGTTAAATTCCGTAGTATGGCTATAGAAAAGGTATTTATTTTGCCAGTCCCATCTATAGGTCCTCTCACATAATGCATTCAATGGCAATAATGTTTAAGCATATAACTGCTTCTTCTGTGAAGGGTCTTTGTTATCCCTGCCTGACCTAAATATATGTGTACACGTTTCACGCACACCTGTTTTATATATTTGGCACTAGATACAAAATGAGGCTTACCAAAAATTCCCAGACCTTATGACACCTGCAATTGTTAAGTTTGAGCTTGGTGCAGTAAATGAGAAAAGCAAAATTGTTTTATTAGGTCACCCACTGAGATCGTATAAGAAATGCTAGTTTTATTAATGGTGTCTCGTATTAAATTCCTATTTACCTGAATATAGAACTTGCTAAAACACAATTTTAATTTCATAATCTTTTACATAACCACCAAGCGTAGATTCCTTCCACCTATAAAATGTTGACTTTTTAGCACCTCGAAGAAGTCATGTATACATATGTATGAGTATATGTACATCTGTATGTGAGTATATATACATAGAGGTGAAGTTGCAGAAAAGTCTGCAAATAAGATCAGTAGTAGTGTTAATGAGTTATTCCCAATATTCACAGAATAGGTGATAACTTGCTGATCGGAGGAGGGATAATGGGAGGAAATAGTTGGAGCTCTGAATTCCCTGTTGGAATTCAAGGGTGACCAATCATTGTCTGTAGGACTCCGTGGCCACTGTTCTACCATATACTGACAATGTGTTCAGAACCCTGTTCTAGGGGTCAGTGTGTGTGGGGTGGGTCATAACCAGCAAGATTTCATCTATCTTTTGAGTAGGTGATAACGGTCATGGGTTCTGTGCATGGTAGCCTGGTGGTTCTTAAATGGGCTTCCATGGACAGGCTAAGAGCAGGCTAGAAGAGGATGGTGGAGAGGCCATGTCAAAACCAGGAGGTACAGAATAGGAGCAGAAACATAAGGCAGTTTAATGGTCAGAGTACAGGCCAAGGTCAAAACAGCTGGTAACTAATAGCAGGACAAAATCAAACAAACACATGATCTAGAACTATAACTGTCAATGGGAACAACAATTCAGGAACTTAATTAGCCTGGAGCGCCAACAATAGTTAACAGCAGGAAACCAAAGAAAGAAGTGACTGTCATGATCTATTTTTGGATTTGTGGCAGCTCTGGTTCTACTCAGTTTAAAACTTTTTTCCTTTTGGACTATCGGGGGTTAATGTCAGTTTTTCCCTGGCAATCTGATGTTACTGCAGTCCTGCTGGGTCATCTGATGCAGGTGGTGACCACTCCCACCATCCTTTAAAAGGTCACCTGATGCATCAGCTGACTGTTGGTGATACAGTTTCTTTCTGGAGACCAGCCTAGCAGGAGCAGCACTCTGGTGTTATCCACGTCTGGTTATTGGAGTCCAGTTGTTTTCTGCGGTGTGGAGCTTAGCAGCGGTGTTCATAAGCTAAGTGTGGTGTTTTTGTGACCTTGTTCCTTTTGGCCTTTGACACTTCCTTTGTGTGTATCTGCAGAGGTGAGGCTAATGCTCCTTGCCTGCCAGTTCACTAGCCAGGGCAGTAATAGGTATCCTGACGACGGCGGGGGGAAAGACCCGCATAGGTCATTAGAGGAGCAGGGAGAGGCTCAGGTTTGAGCGCAGGTGGTGACCATCCCCCATTCCCTACGAGTAGGGCCTTCCTCTCACCTTTTCCATGCCGCTGTTTTGTGAGTTGTGTCGTCCGTTGACCGATCACCTCTTGGGTCCGGTCACACCGTGACAGTTACCTCCAAAACTGTTGGCCAGGACAGCAACACAAGCCCCAAAGAATCATACATGACTTCTGAGTTGTTGCCTGCAACAAAGATACATAAAATGCAGAATCTGAGCAGGCTCAACTTTGTGAAAATACTTATCAGCAGTAGAACATAAGCATGGCCTTAATTTTTTTGGCTAAAAGGAAATTCTAATCCTCATTATTTTGATTGTAATATGGTTCTTTCTTTTATATAAAAGGTGTGTGGAATAAGTTCTGCCAAGCTTCCTTTACTTTCTCTATCATGAGTTCTAAGTTCTGGTCTGGACTGAAGTCCTGAGTAATCTGAGATGTACTGGTCTCTAGCTATATGCTGCCTGATTTCAACCAATCTTTCAGACATGATTCATCTGTTAGGCACTGTGGTGACAGCAGACAAGGGGAAAATTCTTGGCTGCAGTCAGTAGAAACGTAATTCTCACTCTGTCTCACTCTCTCTGTCTGTAATATTTCTAAAAATACATTTAGGTGGATATCCTCCCTAATGGACCCCAATACATCAATAAATCACAAAGCATCTGATAATCTACAAATTCTGATAAGACACTTTCCTCCAGTAAAATTAAAATAATTTGATGCATCACTGTAAATAGATGTCAGAGCAGATCTAACTTATTAATGGGGTTGTCTCATCACAAGCAACCACAGTTGAGGCCAGCTTCACACATCTCAAATTAAAGGTCGGTGTATGGACCTCAATTTTTGGGCCGGTTGCAGGTTTTCTAACTTGAATTCAGTAGGTTAATTTGGGCGAAGTGTGGAGGCCATTATGGACAACTTTGGTGGGGAAATGTTTATCCAGAGAGAGGGAGCTACAGAGAAAACGTCATATTTTGTGATGATTAGTGATGAGCGAATATACTCATTACTCGAGATTTCTCGAGCAACCAGCCAACCCCCACAGGTACTTATGCTGGCTAACAGATGTAAATCATTCAGCTACGGCAAGAAAAACTAAATCTCCAAGCACTAAAAAATACTCGGAAGACCCCCGAGCGTGCTTGAGAAATCTCAAGTAACAAGTATATTCGCTCATCACTAGTGATGATGTTTCAGATTACATGGATGATTCGAATGGCAAATTGAAAGTAATGAATGGGGAACCTCCCTTTATAATGACCATATGTCCTAATAAAGACAACCTCTTTTAAAGGGCATCTGTCAGTACAATTAAAACTCCCTAAGTAGAGATGGGCAGACACCTTGATGGTTGGGTTCGGACAAACAGTTAAAAAAAAGTTTGGGTACCAGAACAGTACTCGGATCCAAACCTAGACCCCATTCACTTGAATGGGGAGCCCAAACATCCAGTGTTTGCCATGCTGTCATGTGCATGAAAGCGTGGCAAACAGTGCTTCTGATCGACGGTAACGTCATTACTGACGGTCAGAGAGCCATGGGGCTCACAGTGTCAAATGACAGCATGAGCCTGCAGCTTTGATGGGAGGTATAAAGTTTACCTCAGGTCACTGGCGTTGGCTGATTGGACTACTGCTCCCATTAGCCTACGCCTGCTGCAGCTAATGCTGCAGCTAATAAGTGAGCAGGATGTGCTAATGGGAGTATTCATCAGCCGGCTCCTGCATACTAAATAAATAATTTTTAAAAAATGGTGTGGATTCCCCTGTATTTTTGATAACTAGCCTGTCAAAACTTACAGCGAGGGGGGGGGGGGGTACTGCAACCCTCAGCTGTCAGCATTAGCAAAGTTGGTTATCAACAAGCCTTGCTAAAGCAGACAGCTGGAGGCTGGTATTGTCAGGCTGGTAAGGGGTCATGGATATTGACCCCACCCAGCCTTAAAATAGTAGCCCGCAGCTGCCCAGAAAAGGCACTTCTATTAGATGCACCAATTCTGGCAGTTTGCCCGCCTTTTCCCACTTTCCCTGTAGCGGTGGAAAGTGGGGTTCATACTTATGGGGTTGATGTCACCTTTATATTGTCTAGTAACATCAAGCCCACAGATTATTATTGGACAGGTATCTATTATACACCTATCCATTACTAAACCTATAGTTATATTTTACATAAACACACAGCAAGAATTAAGTCCTTGTTTGAAATAAAAACAAAACGCACTTTTCCTTCTTTTATTTAAAAATAACAAACACAGTTATACTCCCCTAACGCCCATTCAATTGAATCCATCGTCACCTGTAATAAAACCAAAATAAAAAACAGCAATATCCCCGACCTGTCTGTCGTCTGTCTCATGACGTATTCAGTGTCTGAGGATTGATACTTCTCAACCTGGATGATGCCAAGATGGCGACCATCCAGGCTGAGAACCATGGGGGGAGTGAGCTGCTGTAAACGCAGCATCAGTAAGCAATGGTGATCTCATCAAGGTTACCGCAGGTTACTGAGGCTGCGTTCCCAGCTGGGCCAATGAACTGCGATGACCTCCCTCCGGCGACATCGCCGCTAGCACAGTGAGAAAAAGTCTCACAGTGCAGAGGCAAGTTCACTGCAGTTCAATTCTCCCAGTGAACTCGCCTCTGCACCGTAAGACTTTTTCTCACTGTGCTAATGGTGATCTCACTGAAGGGAGGTCACCGCAGTTCATTGGCCCAGTTGGGAACACAGCCTCAGTGACCTGCGGTAACCTGGATGAGGTCACCGCTGCTCACTGATGCTGGAGAAGTTCATTCCCCAGTGGTTTCAGCCTAGACGGTCGCATCTTGGCACTGTCCAGGTTGAAAACGAATTATCCCCAGACAATGGATTGCGGCGTGGGACAGAACGTCGGACAGGTGAGGGATATTGTTGTTTTTATTTTTGTTTTATTACAGAAGATGAGGGATTCAATGGAATGGGCGTTAGGTGAGTATAACAGTTTTTTTTTTAAATAGTGTGTTTTGTTTTTATTTCAAATAATGGATTTTATTCTTGCTGTGTATTTATTTCCAATAGGTAATGGATAGGTGTCTTATAGACTTCTCTCCATTGCTAAGCTGTGGGCTTGATATCATCGTGCAATACAAAGGTGACATCAACCCCACAAATATGAACCCCACTTGCCACCTCTACAGGGGAAGTGGGAAGAGCCAGGCAAAGCGCCAGAATTGGCGCATCTAATAAATGTTCCTTTTCTGGGTAGCTGCGAGCTGCTATTTTTAGGGTGGAGGGGCCAATATCCATGGCCCTTTACCAGCCTGAGAATACCAGCTGTCTGCTTTAGCAAGGCTGGTTGTCAAAAATGGGGGGAACCCCACGCCAGTTTTTTAAAATTATGTGTTTAAACAATTAAAAAAGCAGTGTGGGGACACCTTTATTCTTCAAAACCAGCCATGCTAACGCCGACAGCTGAGGGTTGCAGCCCCCAGCTGTCAGTTTTGTCTAGCTGATTATCAAAAATACAGGTTAACCCACACCGTTTTCTCTTAAAATTATTTATTTAGAGCACAGGAGCCAGCTTATGAATACTTCCATCAGCCACTCCTACTCTCGCTGTCATTAGCGGCAGTAGGCGTAGGCTGATGGGAGCAGTAGTCCTATCAGCCGATGGCAGTGACCTGAGGTAAACTTTTTATCTCCTATCACAACTGCGGGCTCGCGCTGTCATCTGACAATGTGGGAACAGTGGTTGTCTGTAATTATTTTACCTACGATCAGAAGCAGTGTTTGCCACACATGACACAGCAACAAACACCCGGTGTTCGGGGGGCCGAACCCGAACAGTAACACGGACTTCCTGGTGAAGTCATTGTTTGTCGTCCGTGCGTAAACAGTAGATATTTGGTATGGACGCCAAACTTTACTGTTCGGGTTCGCCAATCTCTACTAAATGGCCAAATCTGTACATGGGCTTGCAGCTCATAGAGAGCTTAATAAAATGATACTCTGATATTGGCAATCTGATGTCTTTTTTCAGAGAAATACACATTTTTTAAATATGTAAATTTGCTGTTAAGATTTGAGCTGGACACTGATCTCCCTTCAAATCTACCTCCAGAACTTATGCATTACCAATCTGAGAGAAGTAATAAACAGTCTGCTTTTTCTTTAAAATAAGCTGTGGAGGCAGATTCACATGGATATCTATGTCCACTCCATAGATCTTAGCAGCTCATTTACATATTAAGAAAAATGTGTATTTCTTGGGAATAGGACATCAGATCACAGATATAAAAGAATTGTTCTATTCCACTTTATATGACCTGCAAACCGATATAGACGATTTAGGAGGGTTGATCCTATTTTTAGATTCCCTTTAACAAATGTTTTCCTAAATTTGACAAATATTGTCATCTACTATATAATTGTCTAAGGGTCACTTCCGTCTTTCTGTCTGTCTGTCCTTCTGTCTTTCTATCACAGATATTCATTGGTCGCGGCCTCTGTCTGTCATGGAATCCAAGTCGCTGATTGGTCATGGTAAAACGCCCACGACCATTGCCACGACCAATCAGCGACAGGCGCAGTCTGGCGGCAACATGGCCGCTCCATCCTCCCCGCAGTCAGTGCCTGCTCCGTACTCCCCTCCAGTCAGCGCTCACACAGGGTTAATGGCAGCGCTAATGGACCGCATTATGCCGCGTGTAACGCACTCCATTAACGCTGCTATTAACCCTGTGTGACCAAGTGCCTATGCAGCATCAATAGTAAAAAGATCTAATGTTAAAAATAATAAAAAAATAAAAAATCATCATATACTCACCTTCCTGCGCCTTTCCCACTCCTCGCGATGCCCCGGTAACCGGTACATGCATTGCGATCTCGCGAGATGATGACGTAGCGGTCTCGCGAGACCGCTACATCATCATCTTGCGAGACCGCAATGCACTCTTGAGACCGGAGCGCGCGAGGAGCGTCGGTAAATGCTTCCTGGATCCAGGGGCCAACGGAAGGTGAGTATATAACTATTTTTTATTTTAATTCTTTTTTTTTTTTTAACAGGGATATGATGCCCACATTGCTACAGTGGGGCAAAAAAGTATTTAGTCAGTCAGCAATAGTGCAAGTTCCACCACTTAAAAATATGAGAGGCGTCTGTAATTTACATCATAGGTAGACCTCAACTATGGGAGACAAACTGAGAAAAAAAAATCCAGAAAATCACATTGTCTGTTTTTTTAACATTTTATTTGCATATTATGGTGGAAAATAAGTATTTGGTCAGAAACAAAATTTCATCTCAATACTTTGTAATATATCCTTTGTTGGCAATGACAGAGGTCAAACGTTTTCTGTAAGTCTTCACAAGGTTGCCACACACTGTTGTTGGTATGTTGGCCCATTCCTCCATGCAGATCTCCTCTAGAGCAGTGATGTTTTTGGCTTTTCGCTTGGCAACACGGACTTTCAACTCCCTCCAAAGGTTTTCTATAGGGTTGAGATCTGGAGACTGGCTAGGCCACTCCAGGACCTTCATATGCTTCTTATGAAGCCACTCCTTCGTTGCCCTGGCGGTGTGCTTTGGATCATTGTCATGTTGAAAGACCCAGCCACGTTTCATCTTCAATGCCCTTGCTGATGGAAGGAGGTTTGCACTCAAAATCTCACGATACATGGCCCCATTCATTCTTTCATGTACCTGGATCAGTCGTCCTGGCCACTTTGCAGAGAAACAGCCCCAAAGCATGATGTTTCCACCACCATGCTTTACAGTAGGTATGGTGTTTGATGGATGCAACTCAGTATTCTTTTTCCTCCAAACACGACAAGTTGTGTTTCTACCAAACAGTTCCAGTTTGGTTTCATCAGACCATAGGACATTCTCCCAAAACTCCTCTGGATCATCCAAATGCTCTCTAGCAAACTTCAGACGGGCCCGGACATGTACTGGCTTAAGCAGTGGGACACGTCTGGCACTGCAGGATCTGAGTCCATGGTGGCGTAGTGTGTTACTTATGGTAGGTCTTGTTACATTGGTCCCAGCTCTCTGCAGTTCATTCACTAGGTCCCCCCGCGTGGTTCTGGGATTTTTGCTCACCGTTCTTGTGATCATTCTGACCCCACAGTGTGCGATTTTGAGTGGAGCCCCAGATCGAGGGAGATTATCAGTGGTCTTGTATGTCTTCCATTTTCTAATTATTGCTCCCACTGTTGATTTCTTCACTCCAAGCTGGTTGGCTATTGCAGATTCAGTCTTCCCAGCCTGGTGCAGGGCTACGATTTTGTTTCTGGTGTCCTTTGACAGCTCTTTGGTCTTCACCATAGTGGAGTTTGGAGTCAGACTGTTTGAGGGTGTGCACAGGTGTCTTTTTATACTGATAACAAGTTTAAACAGGTGCCATTACTACAGGTAATGAGTGGAGGAAAGAGGAGACTCTTAAAGAAGAAGTTACAGGTCTGTGAGAGCCAGAAATCTTGATTGTTTGTTTCTGACCAAATACTTATTATCCACCATAATATGCAAATAAAATGTTAAAAAAACAGACAATGTGATTTTCTGGATTTTTTTTTCTCAGTTTGTCTCCCATAGTTGAGGTCTACCTATGATGTAAATTACAGACGCCTCTCATCTTTTTAAGTGGTGGAACTTGCACTATTGCTGACTGACTAAATACTTTTTTGCCCCACTGTATATACTATGTGGGCTGTGCAATATACTACGCGGGCTGGGCAATATACTACGGGGGCTGGGCAATGTACTACGCGGGCTGGGCAATGTACTACGCGGGCTGGGCAATGTACTACGCGGGCTGGGCAATGTACTACGCGGGCTGGGCAATGTACTACGCGGGCTGGGCAATGTACTACGCGGGCTGGGCAATGTACTACGCGGGCTGGGCAATGTACTACGCGGGCTGGGCAATGTACTACGCGGGCAGTGCAATGTACTACGCGGGCTGGGCAATGTACTACACGGGCAGTGCAATGTACTACGCGGGCTGTGCAATGTACTGCGCGGGCTGTGCAATGTACTGCGCGGGCTGTGCAATGTACTACGCGGGCTGTGCAATGTACTACGCGGGCTGTGCAATGTACTACGCGGGCTGTGCAATGTACTACGCGGGCTGTGCAATGTACTACGCGGGCTGTGCAATGTACTACGCGGGCTGTGCAATGTACTACGCGAGCTGTGCAATGTACTACGCGGGCTGTGCAATATACTACGTGGCTGGGCAATATAGTACGTGACTGGGCAATATACTATGTGGCTGGGCAATATACTACGTGGACATGCATATTCTAGAATACCCGATGCGTTAGAATCGGGCCACCATCTAGTACTTTATATTTTCTTTTTTTATGTACAGTCTTCTTTGGGTACATTACATTCCCAATTAGCAGTATAACCCTATAATCCAGAATAATCTGTAACCAGTAGAGTCCGGCTAATGTTATTTATAGGAATAGATGTATCTATTTAGAAATAGTTTTAAAGGCATGGCTGAGACTCCATTAAAGGAAATCTGTCAGCACGTTTTTGCAATGTAATCTGACAGCAGCATGATGTACAGACCAAAATCCAGATTCCAGTGATGTATCACTTAGTTTACTAGTTGCAACAGTTATGATTGTCACAGTATTGCTATGTTTTTGTGCTGGTGGGGCAGCACGGTCTGGAGTCATGGGGACTCAGTCTTGCAGCATGGGCGCTATGAGGAACCAGGCCGTCCTCCCTGCCGGTGTGCATTGTCGCTGCGGCGGTGGATGGCACACGATTCTGCTCTGTTAGGGCGATAGGGACCCACTAAGAGGTTTGCCGTGATGTGGCAGTGGGCTTCATACACTCTGATCAGAATGTTAAACTAAGATCCTCATGTACAGTTATATATATTTTTACCTAGCGACATTAGATCAATGTATGATTTTTGGAGTTGCTGTCCATTCTCTTTTTCAGCACAGTTACATTATTATCTGCTGCAGAGCTAGCAGAACTGAGATGAGAGGTGTGTATAACCATGGCCACAACATAGCTTTTTGTGTACACTGTTTAGTGAGAGAAAGCTGCTAATCAATGGTGGGGGGTATAGTTGGACTAGGATGCACGAGAGTAGTTGTCCTGTAGTGATAATCTCCTGCTGGTAAAACAATTATTGAAGCATTGATTGTATTGAAACCCCAAAACATAGCTCAGTAAGGGTACCGTCACAGAGTGGCATTTTGATCGCTACGACGGCACGATTTGTGACGTTCCAGCGATATGTCCGTGACGTTCCAGCGATCTCGCTGTATCTGACACGCTCCTGCGATCAGGGACCCCGCTGAGAATCGTACGTCGTAGCAGATCGTTTGAAACTTTCTTTCATAGTCTAGTGTCCCGCTGTGGCGGCATCATCGCATGGTGTAACAAAGGTGTGCACGATATTGTATACGATGTGCGCATAGTAACCAACGGCTTCTACATCGCACATACGTCATGAAATTATCGCTCCAGCGTCGTACATTGCAAAGTGTGACAGCAGTCTACGACGCTGGAGCGATATTGTTACGATGCTGGAGCGTCACGGATCGTGCCGTCGTAGCGATCAAAATGCCACTGTGTGACGGTACCCTAAGTGACACATCTGCTCTGACAATATAGTTCTCTTAGATTACCAGGGCTGTGGAGTCGGTAAGCCAAACCTTTGACTCAGCCTACTGACTTTCCCTGAATCTGACTCACAACTACGACTCCATAGCCCTGGACGAGGAGTTTCACTACTGAGCATGTGCATAAAGTGCAGCCTCAGATTAACCTTCAACTAAAAACCGAAATCCTCAGATCAGGAACAAAACAGATAGGACGTTTCATAACATTCCCAAATTATTATGGAAAAATTTACAGCACATCCTGCACTGAACTACTGTACCTTATTTATTTTAGGAGTCTGTCCATTTTATAACAACTCCACCAAAATGGAATCCCAACGCCACGACTGTGACTCCACAGCCCTGCAAATTACATAGCAAAAAAACTTCTGACAGGTTCCTTTAAAAACACGTTGAAGGCCTTTATATCCAAATTGATAGTAATTTAAGTTGTGTTTATGAATTGTATGACACTTCTAGCAATTTGTTTTTGCATTAGGTGGGTTCATACTTTCAAATAAACAGCATACAAATACCACTGGTTTATTGTATTAGCTTGTAGGTGGGATTGGAAAGATCAAGTAATGTATTTTATGTGAATTAGACCTCTTGAATGCACCCATGTCTAGCATTGGTTTATTTCATACTGTGTATTAATGGGTTCCTGTGAAATATCTTTTTTGATGAGGCAGGTTTTTCTTTCCATGCTTAATCCTCATTTTAACCCCTTACTTGTGGTAATCAGTGACTACTACAGTATTTTTTACTGAATTAAGTCAGGTTTAGTGTCAGTTGCAGGCGCTCAGTAATTTGTTTCTCACTGATATCCACTCATTAAGTTTGTTTGTTTTTTTTTAACCAAATTTTTATATTTTTCTTTATATATATTATTTTCCTCTTTTAAATAAAAAAAAGCAGTTTACACCAAGCACTCACACACATACCTGAATAAAATTTGATACACACACAAACACCACATACGGGTGGTATTCAGCTGAACGGGCATTTGTTTTACTTGCCTCCAACACTGACAAGTGAGGGAGAGGATCCCACTTCCTTTGTTTTTCCTCCTTCTTGCTCTAGTGATACCGAACTGCCACGCAAACACCCCTGGACAGAAACTGAATTAGCACCCAGTGTTACTGACCCCATATGGACCTCACCTCCTGAAAATTATGAGCCGCAGATTCCTGATTTTGTGGTGCAATCAGGAATCCAATTTGACACCACTGGCCTCACAGAAATTGACTTTTTCAAAGTCTCTTTCTCTGAAGATTTTGTAAATCTCATGGTGTTGCAGACAAATTTCTACACACAACAATTTTTAGCCCAAAATCTGACTTTGATTGCCAACCGGACACAGTAGAAATGATGATGTTTTGAAGCCTGGTTCTTCACATGGTTAGTGAGGAAGCCAGAAATTCGGCAGTATTGGAGTGTTGACGTTTTGTATAACACTCCTGTGTTCCGCATGGCTATGGTACGGACACGCTTTGAGGCCATTCACAAATTCTTGCATTGCAATGATAATGCACGGTGTCCTCCCCGAGATGACACCAACTTTGACCAACTTTTCAAAGTTCAGCCAGTCATTGAACACTTCAGCAACAAGTTTGTTGAGGTGTACAACCCTCAAAGGGACACCTGCATGGATGTGTCCCTAATACATTTCAAGAGGAGGCTCAAATTCCATCAATGCCTGCCTAGTAAGAGGGCCAGGTACAAAATTAAACTCTCTAAGCTGTGCGAGAGTACCTCAGGGTACACCCACAGGTTTAGTTTTCATGAAGGGAAGGACATCCATATTCAACCCCCTGAATGCCCCCCTGTCCTGAGAGTGAGTGTGAAAATTGTGTGGGATATGGTGCATCCGCTGCTGGATCAAGGTTATCACTCCTATGTAGATAACTTTTATATCAGCATCCCGCTCTTCAAGTCCCTCTCTGGGCGAGCAACCGCAGCCTGCGGTACTGTTTGCAAAAATCATTAAGGCCTCCCTAGGACGTTAATTGGGCAGCTGCTCAGAAAGGGTGAAAGCAGTGCCCGATGCAGCAAAAACATGCTGGTGGTCAAGTACAAGGACAAGAGGGATGTCCTTTTCTTGTCCACCATACATGGTGATGGCAACACCACTACTGCTGTACGAGGTACCTCACACAGATCACCAAACCAGCCTGTGTACTGGGGTAAAGCAAGACCATGGGGGAGTTGGTCTCTGTGGTCTCAAGAAACTGGCTTTGCACATTGTACAGATGTCAATGTACAGTCATGGTCAAAAGTATTGACACCCCTGCAATTCTGTCAGATAATACTCGGTTTCTTCCTGAAAATGATTGCAAACACAATTTATTTGGTATTATTATCTTCATTTAATTTGTCTTAAATGAAAAAACACAAAAGAGAATGAAGCAAAAAGCAAAACATTGATCATTTCACACAAAACTCCAAAAATGGGCCAGACAAAAGTATTGACATCCTCAGCCTAATACTTGGTTGCACAACCTTTAGCCAAAATAACTGAGACCAACCGATTCCGGTAACCATCAATGAGTTTCTTACAATGATCTGCTGGAATTTTAGACCATTCTTCTTTGGCAAACTGCTCCAGGTCCCTGATATTTGAAGGGTGCCTTCTCCAAACTGCCATTTTTAGATCTCTCCACAGGTGTTCTATGGGATTCAGGTCTGGACTCATTTCTGGCCACCTTAGAAGTCTCCAGTGCTTTCTCTCAAACCATTTTCTAGTGCTTTTTGAAGTGTGTTTTGGGTCATTGTCCTGCTGGAAGACCCATGACCTCTGACGGAGACCCAGCTTTCTCACACTGGGCCCTACATTATGCTGCAAAATTTGTTCGTAGTCTTCAGACTTCATAATGCCATGCACACGGTCAAGCAGTCCAGTGCCAGAGGCAGCAAAGCAACCCCAAAACATCAGGGAACCTCCGACATGTTTGACTGTAGGGACCGTGTTCTTTTCTTTGAATGCCTCTTTTTTTCTCCTGTAAACTCTGTTGATGCCTTTGCCCAAAAAGCTCTACTTTTGTCTCATCTGACCAGAGAACATTCTTCCAAAACGTTTTAGGCTTTTTCAGGTGAGTTTTGGAAAACTTCAGCCAGGCTTTTTTATGTCTCGGGATAAGAAGTGGGGTCTTCCTGGGTTTCCTACCATACAGTCCCTTTTCATTCAGATGCCGACGGATAGTCCGGGTTGACACTGTTATGTGTCGAGTTCCCGCCTCTGCACAGGGGGAATCTCGGGCCATCTCTGCTGCGGTCTCCCATTCTTCTCCAGCCGCAGTGGAGTCTGCTCAGCGGAGACGTCGTTCCCAGCGTCTTGCTCAGTCTCACTCTGTGCATAGGATTACTGCTGCTTTGCCTGCTTCTGCCATTGAAGCCAGTGCTGGGCAGCGGCGAGCAGACGCTTTTGGGATCTAAGTCCTGCTTTTTCCCTTCTAAGCATGCCCAGGGTGAGATCTCCCATTGGAGATCGAGGGTCACATGCTCAGATGCTGCAGCGGTTCCCATTGGTCCTTTATTGGAAGGTCCTGAACGTGCTGCAGCTATATAAGCTGCGCATGACCACACGGCCATGCACTAGTGTACATTTGTAAACGTGTGTGTGTTGTGAGTGAAAGTCGTTCATTAAAATCCCCTCCCTATTGGATTCGCGGAAGGTGGGTGATTGCTATCTAGCGCCCGACTTAGCTACCAGCACGTTGCACACCATACAGCGTCTATTGCTGTGACCGCCAGTGCGGCGCTGTGCGCTTTCACAGCACTTTCTTGACCCAAGCCTGGGTGGCAGTGGCGTCCGCCAGTGCGGCACCGCATGCACTCTCGTGCATCTTTTACTATTACTTTGGTTACACTGACACCCCATTAGCGGTGTCGAACGCAAGTAGTCTAGTCGGACTCGGATCCCAAGTCTTGTGACTGAGCTTGGTGACTCCTTGCTTGCGCTCTTGTGTGCGGTACCGCGGCCCTGTGACTTAACAGGGTTCGCTTCCTTCACACCGGGTGAAGTTAACCCGTGTGTGTATTCACATTGTACCGCCATATAGTCCGTCATTACTTGGCAGCAGGTTCCATGTCTGCACGGTGGACCCCGGGCTGCAAACGCACCTTAATCTATCTTATTATTTGGTGCGTTCCACTAGCCCTAACAGACACTGTCGTACCCTCGGACTGCAGGGCAGCTTGAACTTGTTTGGATGTTGGTCGAGGTTCTTTATCCAACATCCGCACAATCTTGCGTTGAAATCTCTTGTCAATTTTTCTTTTCCGTCTACATCTAGGAAGGTTAGCCACAGTGCCATGGACTTTAAACGTCTTGATGACACTGCGCACGGTAGACACAGGAACATTCAGGTCTTTGGAGATGGACTTGTAGCCTTGAGATTGCTCATGCTTCCTCACAATTTGGTTTCTCAGGTCCTCAGACAGTTCTTTGGTCTTCTTTCTTTTCTCCATGCTCAGTGTGGTACACACAAGGACACAGGACAGAGGTTGAGTCAACTTTAACCCCTTTCTGCCAGCTGACGGAATAGTACGTCAGCTGGCAGATCCCCTGCTTTGAGGTGGGCTCCGGCAGTAAGCCCACCTCAAAGCCGCGACATGTCAGCTGTTTTGTACAGCTGACATGTGCGCGCAATGAGCGCGAGCGGAATCGCGATCCGCCCGCGCCCATTAATTAGTTAAATGCCGCCGTCAAGCGCTGACAGCGACATTTAACTAGCGCTCCCGGCTGCACGGCCGGTTGTGCTCGCACCGCTGACTCCCGTCACATGATCGGGGGTCAGCGGTGCATTGCCATAACAACCAGAGGTCTCCTTGAGACCTCTATGGTTGTTGATGGCCAATTGCTTTGAGCACCACCCTGTGGTCAGGGTTTAAAGTACACGTGCATTTCTGCTACATAGAGGTGATCTGTACTTCACCTCTATGTAGCAGAGGCGATCGTGTAGTGCATGCTTCTAGCCTCCTATGGAGGCTATTGAAGCATGCAAAATTTAAAAAAAAGTGTTTAAAAATATAAAAAAATAAAAAATATATAAAAGTTCAAATCACCCCCCTTTCGCCCCAATCAAAATAAAACAATTAAACAAAAATCAAACATACACATATTTGGTATCGCCGCGTTCAGAATCGCCCGATCTATCAATAAAAACAAAGGATTAACCTGACCGCTAAATGGCGAAGCGATAAAAAAATCAAAACGCCAAAATTACGTTTTTTTGGTCACCGCGACATTGCATTAAAATGCAATAACGGGCGATCAAAAGAACGTATCTACACCAAAATGGTATAATTAAAAACGCCAGCTCCGCGCGCAAAAAATAAGCCCTCTTTTTCCACCACTTAGATAAAAAATAACCTAGACATGTTAGGTGTCTATGAACTCGTAATGACCTGGAGAATCATAATGGCAGGATAGTTTTAGCATTTGGTGAACCTAGCAAAAAAGTTAAACAAAAAACAAGTGTGAGATTGCACTTTTTTTGCAATTTCATCACACTTCGAATTTTTTTCCTGCTTTCTGTTACATGGCATGGTAAAACCAATGGTATCATTCAAAAGTACATCTCGTCCCGCAAAAAATAAGCCCTCAAATGGCCATATTGACGGAAAAATAAAAAAAGTTATGGCTCTGGGAAGGAGGGGAGCGAAAAACGAAAATGAAAAAAAACCGGAAAAAGCTCCGGGGGTGAAGGGGTTAACCCCTTCCCGACCTTTGACGCCACGTAGGCGTCATGAAAGTCGGTGCCAATCCGACCCATGACGCCTATGCGGCGTCATGGAAAGATCGCGTCCCTGCAGACCGGGTGAAAGGGTTAACTCCCATTTCACCCGATCTGCAGGGACAGGGGGAGTGGTAGTTTAGCCCAGGGGGAGTGGCTTCACCCCCTCGTGGCTACGATCGCTCTGATTGGCTGTTGAAAGTGAAACTGCCAATCAGAGCGATTTGTAATATTTCACTCATTATAACGGGTGAAATATTACAATCCAGCCATGGCCAATGCTGAAATATCATCGGCCATGGCTGGAAATACTAGTGTGCCCCCACCCCACCCCTCCGATCGCCCCCCCACCCCTCCGATCTGGCCGGTACACTGCTCCGGCTCCCCTCCGTCCAGTGCTCCGCTCCCCCCCGTGCTTGTGTCCGCTCCCCCCGTGCTCCAATCACCCCCCCGTGCTCCAATCACCCCCCCTGCACTCCGATCCACCCCCCCCGTGCTCCGTTCCACCCCCCCGTGCTCCATTCCAGCCCCCCGTGCTCCGTTCCACGCCCCCCGCGCTCCGTTCCACCCCTCCCGCGCTCCGATTCCCCCCCCGTGCTCCGATCCCCCCCCCGTGGTCCCCCCCACCCTATCATACTTACCGATCCAGCCGTGGTCCCGTCCGTCTTCTCCCGGGCGCCGCCATCTTCCAAAATGGCGGGCGCATGCTCAGTGCGCCCGCCGAATCTGCCGGCCGGCAGATTCGTTCCAAAGTGCATTTTGATCACTGAGATATAATCTATCTCAGTGATCAAAATAAAAAAAATAATAAATGACCCCCCCCCCCCCTTTGTCACCCCCATAGGTAGGGACAATAAAAAAATAAAGAAATTTTTTTTTTTCCACTAATGTTAGAATAGGGTTAGGGGTAGGGCTAGGGGTAGGGTTAGGGGTAGGGTTAGGGGTAGGGTTAGGGTTAGGGGTAGGGTTAGGGCTAGGGTTAGGGTTAGGGTTAGGAATGTGCACACGTATTCTGGTCCTCTGCGGATTTTTCCGCTGCGGATTTGATAAATCCGCAGTGCTAAACCGCTGCGGATTTATGGCGGATTTACCGCGTTTTTTTCTGCGCATTTCACTGCGGTTTTACAATTGCGATTTTCTATTGGAGCAGTTGTAAAACCGCTGCGGAAGAAGAAGTGACATGCTGCGGAATGTAAACCGCTGCGTTTCCGTGCAGTTTTTCCGCAGCATGTGTACAGCGATTTTTGTTTCCCATAGGTTTACATTGAACTGTACACTCATGGGAAACTGCTGCGGATCCACAGCGTTTTCCACAGCGTGTGCACATACCTTTAGAATTAGGCTATGTGCACACGGTGCTGATTTGGCTGCGGATTCGCAGCAGTGTTCCATCAGGTTTACAGTACCATGTAAACATATGAAAAACCAAATCCGCTGTGCCCATGGTGCGGAAAATACCGCGCAGGAACGCTGCGTTGTATTTTCCGCAGCATGTCAATTCTTTGTGCGGATTCCGCAGCGTTTTACACCTGTTCCTCAATAGGAATCCGCAGGTGAAATCCGCACAAAAAACACTGGAAATCCGCGGAAAATCCGCAGGTAAAACACAGTGCCTTTTACCCGCAGATTTTTCAAAAATGGTGCGGAAATATCTCACACGAATCCGCAACGTGGGCACATAGCCTTAGGGTTAGGGTTGGAATTAGGGTTGTGGTTATGGTTAGGGGTGTGTTGGGGTTAGGGTTGTGGTTAGGGGTGTGTTGCGGTTAGGGTTGTGTTTAGGGTTATGGCTACAGTTGGGATTAGGGTTAGGGGTGTGTTGGGGTTAGTGTTGGAGTTAGAATTGAGGGGTTACCACTGTTTAGGCACATCAGGGGTCTCCGAACGCAACATGGCGCCACCATTGATTCCAGCCAATCTCGTATTCAAAAAGTCAAATGGTGCTCCCTCACTTCCGAGCCCTGACGTGTGCCCAAACAGTGGTTTACCCCCACATATGGGGTACCAGCATACTCAGGACAAACTGCGCAACAATTACTGGGGTCCAATTTCTCCTGTTACCCTTGTGAATCTAAAAAAATGCTTGCTAAAACATAATTTTTGAGGAAAGAAAAATGATTTTTTATTTTCACGGCTCTGCGTTGTAAACGTCTGTGAAGCACTTGGGGGTTCAAAGTGCTCACCACATATCTAGATAAGTTCCTTGGGGGGTCTAGTTTCTAAAATGGGGTCACTTGTGGGGGGTTTCTACTGTTTAGGCACACCAGGGGCTCTGCAAACGCAACGTGACACCCGCAGACCATTCCATCAAAGTCTGCATTTCAAAAGTCACTACTTCCCTTCTGAGCCCCGACGTGTGCCCAAACAGTGGTTTACCCCCACATATGGGGTATCAGCGTACTCAGGAGAAACTGGACAACAACTTTTGGGGTCCAATTTCTCCTGTAACCCTTGGGAAAATAAAAAATTCTGGGCTAAATAATTATTTTTGAGGAAAGAAAACGTATTTATTATTTTCACGGCTCTGCATTATAAACTTCTATGAAGCACTTGGGGGTTCAAAGTGCTCACCACACATCTAGATAAGTTCCTTTCAGGGTCTAGTTTCCAAAATGGGGTCACTTGTGGGGGGTTTCTACTGTTTAGGCACATCAGGGGCTCTGCAAACGCAACGTGACGCCCGCAGAGCATTCCATCAAAGTCTGCATTTCAAAACGTCACTACTTCAATTCCAAGCCCCGGCATGTGCCCAAACAGTAGTTTACCCCCACATATGGGGTATCACCGTACTCAGGAGAAACTGGACAACAAATATTGGGGTCAAATTTCTCCTGTTACCCTTGGGAAAATTAAAAAATTCTGGGCTAAATAATTATTTTTGAGGAAAGAAAACGTATTTATTATTTTCACGGCTCTGCATTATAAACTTCTATGAAGCACTTGGGGGTTCAAAGTGCTCACCACACATCTAGATAAGTTCCTTTGGGGGTCTAGTTTCCAAAATGGGGTCACTTGTGGGGGGTTTCTACTGTTAAGCCACATCAGGGGCTCTGCAAACGCAACGTGACGCCCACAGAGCATTCCATCAAAGTCTGCATTTCAAAACGTCACTACTTCACTTCCGAGCCCCGGCATGTGCCCAAACAGTGATTTACCCCCACATATGGGGTATCAGCGTACTCAGGAGAAACTGGACAACAACTTTTGGGGTCAAATTTCTCCTGTTACCCTTGGGAAAATAAAAAATTGCAGGCTAAAAGATCATTTTTGAGAAAATAAATTTTTTTTTTATTTTCATGGCTCTGCGTTATAAACTTCTGTGAAGCACTTGGGGGTTCAAAGTCCTCACCACACATCTAGATTAGTTCCTTTGGGGGTCTAGTTTCTAAAATGGTGTCATTTCTGGGGGATCTCCAATGTTTAGGCACACAGGGGCTCTCCAAACGTGACATGGTGTCCGCTAATGATTGGAGCTAATTTTCCATTTAAAAAGCATTCCATCAAAGTCTGCATTTCAAAACGTCACTACTTCACTTCCGAGCCCCGGCATGTGCCCAAACAGTGGTTTACCCCCACATATGGGGTATCAGCGTACTCAGGACAAACTGGACAACAATATTTGGGGTCCAATTTCTCCTATTATCCTTGGCAAAATAGGAAATTCCAGGCTAAAAAATCATTTTTGAGGAAAGAAAAATTATTTTTTATTTTCATGGCTCTGCGTTATAAACTTCTGTGAAGCACCTGGGGGTTTAAAGTGCTCAATATGCATCTAGATAAGTTCCTTGGGGGGTCTAGTTTCCAAAATGGGGTCACTTGTGCGGGAGCTCCAATGTTTAGGCACACAGGGGCTCTCCAAACGCGACATGGTGTCCGCTAACAATTGGAGCTAATTTTCCATTCAAAAAGTCAAATGGCGCGCCTTCTCTTCCGAGCCCTGCCGAGTGCCCAAACAGTGGTTTACCCCCACATATGAGGTATCGGCGTACTCGGGAGAAATTGCCCAACAAATTTTATGATCCATTTTATCCTACTGCCCATGTGAAAATGAAAAAATTGAGGCGAAAAGAATTTTTTTGTGAAAAAAAATTACTTTTTCATTTTTACAGATCAATTTGTGAAGCACCTGAGGGTTTAAAGTGCTCACTAGGCATCTAAATTAGTTCCTTGGGGGGTCTAGTTTCCAAAATGGGTTCACTTGTGGGGGAGCGCCAATGTTTAGGCACACAGGAGCTATCCAAACGCGACATGGTGTCCGCTAACGATGGAAATAATTTTTCATTCAAAAAGTCAAATGGCGCTCCTTCCCTTCCGAGCCTTACCATGTGCCCAAACAGTGGTTTACCTCCACATGTGAGGTATTGGTGTACTCAGGAGAAATTGCCCAACACATTTTAGGATCCATTTTATCCTGTTGCCCATGTGAAAATGAAAAAATTGAGGCTAAAAGAATTTTTTTGTGAAAAAAAAGTACTTTTTCATTTTTACGGATCAATTTGTGAAGCACCTGGGGGTTCAAAGTGCTCACTATGCATCTAGATAAGTTCCTTGGGGCGTCTAGTTTCCAAAATGGGGTCACTTGTGGGGGAGCTCCAATTTTTAGGCACACGGGGGCTCTCCAAACGTGACATGGTGTCCGCTAAAGAGTGGAGCCAATTTTTGATTCAAAAAGTCAAATGGCGCTCCTTCCCTTCCAAGCCCTGCCGTGCGCCAAAACAGTGGTTTACCCCCACATATGAGGTATCAGCGTACTCAGGACAATTTGGACAACAACTTTCGTGGTTCAGTTTCTCCTTTTACCATTGGGAAAATAAAAAAATTGTTGCTAAAAGATAATTTTTGTGACTAAAAAGTTAAATGTTCATTTTTTCCTTCCATGTTGCTTCTGCTGCTGTGAAGCACCTGAAGGGTTAATAAACTTCTTGAATGTGGTTTTGAGTACCTTGAGGGGTGCAGTTTTTAGAATGGTGTCACTTTTGGGTATTTTCAGCCATATAGACCCCTCAAACTGACTTCAAATGTGAGGTGGTCCCTAAAAAAAATGGTTTTGTAAATTTCGTTGTAAAAATGACAAATCGCTGGTCGAATTTTAACCCTTATAACTTCCTAACTAAAAAAAATTTTGTTTCCAAAATTGTGCTGATGTAAAGTAAACATGTGGGAAATGTTATTTATTAACTATTTTGTGTCACATATCTCTCTGGTTTAACAGAATAAAAATTCAAAATGTGAAAATTGCGAAATTTTCAAAATTTTCGCCAAATTTCCGTGTTTATCACAAATAAATGCAGAATTTATTGACCTAAATTTACCACTAACATGAAGCCCAATATGTCACGAAAAAACAATCTCAGAACCGCTAGGATCCGTTGAAGCGTTCCTGAGTTATTACCTCATAAAGGGACACTGGTCAGAATTGCAAAAAACGGCAAGGTCTTTAAGGTCAAAATAGGCTGGGTCTTGAAGGGGTTAATCCATGTCAATTGGCTGCAAGTGTGATTTAGTTATTGCCAACACCTGTTAGGAGCCACAGGTAAGTTACAGGTGCTGTTAATTACACAAATTAGAGAAGCATCACATGATTTTTCGAACAGTGCCAATAATTTTGTCCACCCCCTTTTTTATGTTTGATGTGGAATTATATCCAATTTGGCTTTAGGACAATTCTTTTTGTGTTTTTTCATTTAAGACAAATTAAATGAAGATAATAATACCAAATAATTTGTGTTTGCAATCATTTTCAGGAAGAAAATTAGTATTATCTGACAGAATTGCAGGGGTGTCAGTACTTTTGGCCATGACTGTACATCGCTTTCGTGCTAGCACGACATGCAGGCTAGAATGGGACCTAACTTCGGTTCCATGAAGTAGTGATCAAGGCCCTAATATCTGGCAGTCAGAAAGGAGCGGGCCCCATTGCTTCCAGAACTAAAAGTGCCCTTGTTGTACCAGGGCAAGATTTCCCCGGTAAGGTCCCTCAAACTGGAAAGTGAGGAAAGTCGCAAAAAAGATGCAAAGTACCGTATTTTGCAGATTTTAAGACCCACCGGATTATAAGACGCACCCCAAATTTTGAGGAGAAAAATAGGCCCCAAATTTTTTTTTTAACCCCTTTCTGACCTCGGACAGGATAGTACTTCTGAGGTCAGAACCCCCGCTTTGATGCGGGCTCCGACGGTGAGCCCGCATCAAAGTCGGGACATGTCAGCTGTTTTGAACAGCTGACATGTGCCTGCAATAGCGACGATTGGAATCGCGATCCACCCGCTGCTATTAACTAGTTAAATGCCGCTGTCAAGCGCTGACAGCAGCAGTTAACCGGCGCTTCCGGCCATCGGGCTGGAAATGAGCGCATGGCCAACCCCCGTCACATGATCAGGGGTCAGCGATGCGTCTGCATGGTAACCATAGAGGTCCTTGAGACCTCTATTGTTGCTGATGCCGGATTGCTATGAGCGCCACCCTGTGGTCGGCGCTCATAGCAAGCCTGCAATTCAGCTACATAGGAGCGATCTGATGATCGCTCCCATGTAGCTGAGCCGATCGAGTTTTGCCAGCTTCTAGCTTCCCATGGAGGATATTGAAGCATGGCAAAAGTAAAAAAAATAAAGTTAAAAATAATGTGAAAAAAATAAAAAAATATATAAAAGTTTAAATCACCCCCCTTTCGCCCCATTCAAAATAAAGCAATAAAAATTAGTATCGCTGCGTTCAGAATTACCCGATCTATCAATAAAAAAAAAAGGATTAACCTGATCGCTAAATGGCGTAGCGATCAAAAAATTTGAAACTCCAGAATTACGTTTTTTTGGTTGCCGCGACATTGCATTAAAATGCAATAACGGCTGATCAAAATAACATGTCTGCACAAAAGTGATATCAATAAAAACATCATCTTGGATCGCAAAAAATAAGCCCTCAACTGACCCCAGATCATGAAAAATGGAGACGCTACGGGTATCGGAAAATGGCGGTTTATTTTTTTTTTAGCAAAGTTAGGATTTTTTTTTACCACCTAGATAAAAGGGAACCTAGACATGTTTGATGTCTGTGATCTTGTAATGACCTGGAGAATCATAATGACAGGTCAGTTTTAGTATTTTTCTGAACCTAGAAAAAAGCCAAACTAAAAAATTGTGGAAATGCACTTTTTTTGCAATTTCACCGCACTTGGAATTCTTTTCCTGTTTTCTAGTACACGACATGGTAAAACCAATGATGTCGTTTAAAAGTACAACTTGTCTCGCAAAAAATAAGCTCTCACGTGGCCATATTGACGGAAAAATAAAAAAGTTATGGCTCTGGGAAGGAGGGGAGCGAAAAATGAACACGGAAAAACGGAAAATCCCAAGGTCATGAAGGGGTTATAAAAAGCTGGTGCTTCTTATAATCCATGCGTCTTATTGCTTACTGGGGGTGGTGGCTGCGGTGAAGCGGGGTCCCAGGGTCGCCGCTGGAGGAGGCAAGAGTGGAGCGTTGCTGCAAGGCCGCATGCTGGGATGAGAGGATGTGCGGTGCGGCGCTCCTCTGTGGGTGCCGAGATGTCCATCTGCACATGCGCCGCCCCCGGCCTGCAGCCACTTTCCTGGAGTCCAGTCCACTGCATAGGAAACCATGTCACTGCAGGGGCTCTGGGCTTTCACAAGATGTTGGCATAGCCCTCGCAGCATCGGACATCCGCAGCAGCGGTGCGCTGCACCGCACATCTGAACGCCCTCTCATCCCAGCCTGAGGCCGGTAAGGTATATCCGCATTATAAGATGTACCTCCATTTTCCCCAAAATTTGTGTGACACCTGCACTCATCCATGGACTAGTAAATTTATTTCTGACTTACATAACTCACATATGCCAACCTGACGTACACTACGCAACTCGCGTATACTACTACATTAAAAATTTCACATACCAAGAAAACACTAGATCAATTCTAACAGAGTCATTAGTGGGGGGTTTCCACTGTTAAGGCATATCAGGGGCTCTCCAAATGCGACAAATGCAACCACAGACCAGTCAATCAAAGTCTGCATTCCGAAAGGTCACTCCTTGCCGTCCGATACCTGACGTGTGCTCAAATAGTGCACATATGAGGTATCATCATGCTTTGGAGTAATTGCACAACATATTTAAGGGTCCATTTTCTCTTGGTACCCTTGTGAAAATGGGGCTAAAAGATACTTTTTGTGGAAAAGATGTTTGTTTTTTTATAATTTTCACGGCTCTACGTTATAAACTTCTGTGAAGCACCTGGGGGGGTCAAAGTGCTCACCACACATCTAAATAAATTGGGGGGCTCTAGTTTCCAAAAAGGGGTTCTCCAAACGCGACATGGGATTCGGTAATGATTCCAGCAAATTTTACGTTCAAAAAGTCAAATGGCACTCTTTTCCTTCCGAGCTCTGCTTTGCGCCCAAACGGTGGTTTTCCCCCACATTGGAGTATCCGCATGCTCAGAAGAAATTGCACAACAAATTTTGGGGGCCATTTTTTCCTGTTACCCTTGTGAAAATAAAAACATTGGGGTCTAAAGTAAAATTTTTGTGATAAAAGGGTTAACAAACTTCTTGAATGTGGTTTTGGGCACCTTGAGGGCTGCAGTTTTTAGTATAGTGTTGCTTCTGGATATTTTCTATTATATAGACCTCTCAGTTATTTCAAATGTGAGGTGGTCCCTAAAAAAAATGGTTTTGTAAAAAAAAATTTCTTCTATCAAAAAAATGTAAAAAAATTGTGCTGATGTAAAGTAGACATGTGGGAAATGTGATTTATTAAATATTTTGTGTGACATAACTTTCTGATTTAAGAGCATAAGAGTTCAGAATTTGAAAATTTCAACATTTTCTCAGTTCATAATGAATAAATTATGAAGGGCAATATGTTACGACAACAACATTCTCAGAATCAGTGGGATCCGTTGAAACATTCCAGAGTTATGTCTTCATAAAGTGACAGGGGTCAGAATTGTAAAAATTTGGCCCGGTCATAAATGTGAAAATGGGCTCGAGTTTGAAGGGGTAAAAAAAAAGCTCTTGAATTTAATTTCTATTAAATAATGTATGTTTGATATTCCCCTCCCTCTGTTTCACTACTACTATATAGGCCTTACTATGGTGCTATATAAAGTTCCATGTAATGGCCCAAAGTGTACCCAATGCAGGTGGCCTTGTTCCGTTCTCTGACATCAACATTTTGTAAGCTGTTCTGATGCTTGTGATCACTCAGCCGAAACATGTAGTCATCTCTGTCGTTTAAATGACTGAATATGAACATACCCCATTCTCATCAATTTCAAGAAACATCAGATTCCAATCTAAACACAAAATTGGTTCTTATAAAACAGATTGGATACTGCCAAGCTTGTGATATTTTAGGCTTAGACATGTAATCTGATTTCATACTTGACACCGTCGCATACTGTTTGATGGAAAACGCATTTGCTTTTGACGTGGGAGTTTTTCCTAGTTGGGAAATATTTTCAAACTAGTAAAGGCAAGATGAGGTGCTGGCCTGTTTGGCCTGATTCTCACCATAACTGGCCAGCAATCTTCCCTCTGGTTGTAAACAATTTGACAACTTGTAATGGCCTTCCATTGTTTAATTTATTACTTACCAGTGTGCACATTAGATACTTAGAAAATGGTATTAAATTGTCATTCCAATGGTGAAATGAACATGCATGCCAAGGAAAAGTTTCTGCATGACTGTTGTTATTAAAACATTATAGACATATTTCTTACTGAGTGTGCTAAAATGTTTATAACCGACCAACAAGTGTACAGTCTAATTCATACCTTTCAACACTTGAAACAGCAGAATTTGGAACCAAATTAATTTACTTCAAGTCCGCTCATCCTGCCTGGATGAAGGCGATTTCTTAGATGGCGGTTGATGGTACATTACCAGATGACAATCTACCATAATTCAGTGGGGGGGGAGTATTTAGTCAGCGACCAATTGTGCAAGTTCTCCCACTTAAAAGCATTAGAGAGGCCTGTAATTGACATCATAGGTAGACTACAACTACGAGAGTCAAAATGAGAAAACAAATCTAGAAAATCACCTTGTCTGATTTTGCACCTAAAAACATGCAAGATTTCTGGCTCTCACAGACCTGTAACTTCTTCTTTAAGAGGCTCCTCTGTCCTCCACTCATTACCTGTAGTAATGGCACCTGTTGGAAATTGTTATCAGTATAAAAGACACATGTCCACAACCTCAAACAGTCACACTACAAACTCCACTATGGTGAAGACCAAAGAGCTGACGAAGGACACCAGAATCAAAATTGTAGCCCTGCACCAGGCTGGGAAGACTGAATCTGCAATAGCCAAGCAGCTTGATGTGATGAAATCAACTGTGGGAGCAATAATTAGAAAACGGAAGACATACAAGACCACTGATAATCTCCCTCGATTTGGGACTCCACACAAGATCTCACCCCGTGGGGTCAAAATAATCACAAGAATGGTGAGCCAAAATCCCAGAACCACATGGAAGGACCTAGTGATTGACCAGCATAGAGCTGGGACCACCATAACAAAGGCTACCATCAGTAACACACTACACCGCCAGGGACCCAGATCCTGCAGTGCCAGACGTATCCCCCTGCTTAAGCCAGTACATGTCTGGGCCCATCTGAAGTTTGCTAGAGAGCATTTGGATTATCCAGAAGAGTATTGGGAGAATGTCATATGGTCTGATGAAACCAAAGTAGAACTGTTTGGTAAAAACAGAACTCATTGTGTTTGGAAGAGACAGAATGCTGAGTTGCATCCAAAGAACACCATACCTAGCATGGGGGTGGTAATATCGTGCTTTGGGGCTGTTTCTCTACAAAGGGACCAGGATGACTGATCCGTGTACATGAAAGAATGAATGGGGTCACGTATCGTGAGATTTTAAGTGCAAGCCTCCTTCCATCAGCAAGGGCATTGAAGATGAAACGTGGATGGGTCTTTCAACATGATAATGATCCCAAGCACAGTGCAAGGGCAACGAAGGAGTGGCTTCATAAGAAGCATATGAAGGTCCTGGAGTGGCCTAGCCAGTCTCCAGATCTCAACCCCATCAAAAACCTTTGGAGGAAGTTGAAGGTCCGTGTTGCCCAGCGACAGGCCCAAAGCATCACTGCTCTAGGGGAGATCTGCATGGAGGAATGGGCCAACATATCACCAACAGTGTGTTCCAAACTTGTGAAGACATACAGAAAATGTTTGACCACTGTCATTGCCAACAAAGGATATATAACAAAATATTGAGATGAACTTTCGTTAATGACCAAATACTTATTTTCCACCATAATTTGCTAAATAAATCTTGCCAAATCAGACAAGGTGATTTTCTGGATTTGTTTTCTCATGTTGACTATAATAGTTGTGGTCTACCTATGATGTCAATTGCAGGCCTCTCTCATCTTTTAAGGGGGAGAACTTGCACAATTGGTCGCTGACTAAATCATTTTTTTCCCTACTGTACTAACCCCTTTAACCCCAAGGGTGGATTGCACGTTAATGACCGGGCCAATTTTTACAATTCTTACCACTGTCCCTTTATGAGGTAATAATTCTGGAACGTTTCAACAGATCCTGGAGAATCTGAGATGGTTTTTCGTGACATATTGTATTTCACTTTAGTGGTAAAATTTCTTCGATATAACTTGCGTTTATTTGTGTAAAATACGGTAATTTGGTGAAAATGTGTAAGATATTGCAATTTTTAAACTTTGAATTTTTATGCCCTTAAATGAGAGAAATATGTCACAAAATAGTTCATAAATAACATTTCTCACATGTCTACTTTACATCTGCACAATTTTAAAGTGACACCATTCTAAAAGCTTCACCCCTCAAGCTGATCAAAACCACATTCAAGAAGTTTATTAACCCTTCAGGTGTTTCACAGGAATTAATGGACTGTGAAAGGAAAAAATGAAAATTTTTACTTTTTTCACTAAAATGTAACTTTAGATTATTTTTTTTTATTTTCACAAAGGTAACAAGGAAAAAATTAACCCCAAAATTTGTAATGTAATTTCTCCTGAACATGCCGATACCAAATATATGGGTGAAAACCACTGTTTAGGCCCACGGCAGAGTTCGGAAGAGAGAGAGCGCCATTTGACTTTTTCGACACAAAATTGGCTGCAATTGAGATAGTTTGGAGAGCCCCTGATGTGCCTAGACAGAGGAACACCCCCACAAGTGACCCATTTTGGAAACTAGACCCCCCTAGGAATTTATCTAGATGTGGTTGTGAGCATTTTGAACCCCCCAAGTATTTCACTAAAGTTTATAATGTAGGGCCGTGAAAACAAAAAATATTTTTTCCACAAAAATGATCTTTTAGCCCCAAATTTATTATTTTCCCAAGGGTAATTGGAGAAATTGGACCCAGAAAGATGTTGTGCAATTTCTCCTGAGTACGCTAATACCCTATACGTGGGGGGGTGGGGGGAGAGCCACTGTTTGGGCACAAGTTGGGGCTCAGAAGGGAAGTAGTGAAGTTTTGGAATGCAGACTTTGATGGAATGGTCTGCGGGAGTCATGTCACAAATCCACAGTCCCTTATGTGCCTAAACAGTAGAAACCCCCCACAAGTGACCCAATTTTGGAAACTAAACCCCCCAAGGAACTTATCTAGATGTGTGGTGAGCACTGTGAACCCCCAAGTGTTTCACTAAACTTTGTAATGCAGAGCCGTGAAAATAAAAAAATCATTTAAACAACATGCAGTACGGACCAAAGTTTGGACACACTTTCTCATTTAAAGATTTTTCTGTATTTGCATCACTATGAAAATTGTAAATTCACACTGAAGGCATCAAAACTATGAATTAACACATGTGGAATTATATACTTAGCAAAAAAGTGTGAAACAACAGCAAATATGTCTTATATTCTAGGATCTTCAAAGTAGCCACCTTTTGCTTTGATGACTGCTTTGCACAATCTTGGCATTCCCTTGATGGGCTTCAAGAGGTAGTCACCGGAAATCGTTTTCTCTTCACAGGTGTGCCCTGTCAGGTTTAATAAATGGGATTTCTTGCCTTATAAATGGGGTTGGGACCATCAGTTGTGTTGAGCAGAAATCTAGTGGATACACAGCTGATAGTCCTACTGAATAGACTGTTAGAATTTGTATTATGGCAAGATAAAAGCAGCTAAGTAAAGAAAAACGAGTGGCCATCATTACCTTAAGAAATGAAGGTCAGTCAGTTTGAAAAATTTTGAAAACTTTGAAAGTGTCCCGAAGTGCAGTTGCAAAAACCATCAAGCGCTACAAAGAAACTGGCTCACATGAGGACCGCCCCAGAAAAGGAAGACCAAGAGTCACCTCTGCTTCTGAGGATAAGTTTATCCGAAT
Source organism: Ranitomeya imitator (assembly GCF_032444005.1). Taxonomy (NCBI): domain Eukaryota; kingdom Metazoa; phylum Chordata; class Amphibia; order Anura; family Dendrobatidae; genus Ranitomeya; species Ranitomeya imitator. Next base: position 197,551,614 of record NC_091284.1, on the reverse strand, counting down.
CACCAGCCTCAGAAATCACAGGTTAACAGCAGCTCAGATTAGAGACCAGGTCAATGCCACACAGCGTTCTAGCAGCAGACACATCTCTACAACAACTGTTAAGAGGAGACTTTGTGCAGCAGGCCTTCATGGTAAAATAGCTGCTAGGAAACCACTGCTAAGGACAGGCAACAAGTAGAAGAGACTTGTTTGGGCTAAAGAATACAAGGAATGGACATTAGACCAGTGGAAATCTGTGCTTTGGTCTGATGAGTCCAAATTTGAGATCTTTAGTTCCAACCACCGTGTCTTCGTGCGACGCAGAAAAGGTGAACGGATGGACTCTACATGCCTGGTTCCCACCGTGAAGCATGGAGGCGGAGGTGTGATGGTTTTGGAGTGCTTTGCTGGTAACACTGTTGGGGATTTATTCAAAATTGAAGGCATACTGAACCAGCATGGCTACCACAGCATCTTGTAGTGACATGCTATTCCATCCAGTTTGCATTTAGTTGGACCATCATTTATTTTTCAACAGGACAAGGACCCCAAACACACCTCCAGGCTATGTAAGGACTATTTGACCAAGAAGGAGAATGATGGGGTGCTACGCCAGATGACCTGGCCTCCACAATCACCACACCGCAGAGTGAAGGCAAAAGGGCCAACAAGTGCTAAGAATCTTTGGGAACTCCTTCAAGATTGTTGGAAGTCCATTTCCGGTGACTACCTCTTAAAGCTCATCAAGAGAATGCCAAGAGTGTGCAAAGCAGTCATCAAAGCAAAAGGTGGCTACTTTGAAGAACCTAGAATATAAGACATATTTTCAGTTGTTTCACACTTTTTTGTTAAGTATATAATTCCACATGTGTTAATTCATATTTTTGATGCCTTCAGTGTGAATTTACAATTTTCATAGTCATGAAAATACAGAAAAATCTTTAAATGAGAAGGTGTATCCAAACTTTTGGTCTGTACTGTATATGTAAGTACCTGGATAGGAATGAAGTGATTAACCAGAGTCAGCATGGGTTTGTAACTAATAAGTCATGTCAGACTAACTTAATTTCCTTCTATGACAGAATCACTGACTGGGTGGATCAGGGAAATGCTGTAGATATAGTATATCTTGACTTCAGCAAAGCATTTGACAATGCTCACACCATCCTTATTGACAAAATGACTAAGTATGGAATGGATAAGGTAACTGTTAGGTGGATTCATAACTAGCTTAGTGATCGGACCCAAAGAGTGGTTGTAAATGGCCGCACATCCAGTTGGAAGAATGTCTCAAGTGGGGTACCACAGGGTTCTGTCCTGGGCCCTGTATTGTTCAACATTTTTATCAATGATTTAGATGAAGGAATTGAGGGTACACATTAAATTTGCTGATGACTCAAAGCTAGGAGGGATAGCTAATACTAGAGAAGAGAGAGAGAGGATCCAAAAAGATATAAATAACCTGGAGCAGTGCGAAGCAACTAACAGAATGGTTTTTAACAAGGAAAAATGCAAAGTACTACATCTTGGCAATAAAAGTGAAAAAAAGCATTTACAGAATGGGAGGAATAGGGATAAGCAACAGCACATGTGAAAAATACTTGGGTATACTAATAGATCATAACCTGAACATGAGTCAACAGTGTGATGCAGCAGCAAAAAAGGCAAATGCAATTCTGGGGTGTATTAACAGAAGCATACAGTCTAGATAACGCAAAGTCATTATTGCCCGCTACTCCTCTTTGGTCAGACCTCATCTGGAATACCGTGTCCAGTTTTGGGCACCACATTTTAAAAAAGACATCAACAAACTGGAGCAAGTTCAGAGAAGAGTGACCAGAATGGTGACCGGTCTGCAAACCATGTCCTATGAGGAATGGTTACAGGATTTGGGAATGTTTAGCTTGCAAAAAAGAAGACTGAGAGGAGACTTAATAGCTGTCTACAATTATCTCAAGGGCTGTCACATTGTAGAAGGATCATCTTTATTCTCATTTGCACAGTGGAAGACTAGAAGCAATGGGAGGAGACACAGATTAGATATTAGAAAATACTTTTTGACAGTTAGTCATGGAAATTTTCAAACAGAGGCTGGACAGACATCTGTCTGGGATGATTTAGTGAATCCTGCTTTGAGCAGGGAGTTGGACCAGATGACCCAGGAGGTTCCTTCCAACTCTACCATTCTATGATTTTTTTTTCCCACAAAAATGATCTTTTAGCCCCCAGGGGGGTTCAATCCAGGTGTCTTCCCTTCATAAACTCTGAATCCATGGGTATACCCTGAGGTACTCTCCCACAGCTTATAGAGTTTGATTCCATACCTGGTCCTCTTACTGGGCAGATACTGACGGAATTTAAGCCTCCCCTTGAAATGAATTAGGGACTCATCCACGCAGATGTCCCTTTGGGGCACATTCACTTTAGCAAACGTTTTGTTGAAGTTGTCAATGACCGGCTGAACTTTGAACAGACGGTCAAAGTTGGGGTCATCTCGGGGAGGACACCATGCATTATCGATATAATGCAGGAATTTGTGGATGGCTTCATAATGTGTCTGGGCCATGACCATTTGGAACACTGGAGTGTTCCAAAGACATACTGATAGGGAATTTAGATTGTGAGCCCCAACGGGGACAGTGATGATAATGTGTGCAAACAGTAAAGCGCTGCGGAATATGTTAGCGCTATATAAAAATAAAGATTATTATTATTATAAATCATCAACACTCCAAAATTGCCGAAGTTCTGGTTTCTTCAGGATCCCCATGTGAAGGACCAGGCCCCAAAACTGCATCATTACACCAGCATCTACAGGAGGCCAGTTAGAAAATGATGAATCGCAGTTTTGTGCCAAAAATTGATGAACGTACAAATTAGTTTGGCCCACCATGAGGTTAACAAAATTCTCAGAGAGTAAGACTTTAAAAATCTATTTCTTTGAGGCCTCTGGTGTCAAACTTGATTCCTGATTGTGCCACAAAATCAGGAATCAGTGGCTCATAATTGTCGGGGGGTGAGGTCCATACAGGGTCAGTAATGGGGGGCCCTGGTTCATCTTCTGGAATGGGGGGCCCTGCTTCAATTGTCCTGTGTGGCGGCTCAGCACTTGAAGAGGATGAGGAGGAATCTGAAAAATAAAGAAATGTGGGATCCTCTCCCTCACTATCAATGTTGGAGGCAAGGAAAGCATATGCCTCCTCCACTGATTTTTTTTTTATGTATGTGGTATTTGTGTCAGTACTTTATTTAGTTGTGTGTGTCAGATAGTGCTTGGTGTAAACTTTTTTGTTTGTAAAGAAAAAGCTAAAAGAAAAAAAGCAGCAACCAGGGAGAAAAAAGTCAGTGAAAGGAAAAGTGTAAAACAACAGGCACGAGCTCTGATGAGTGAACTGTGTCACTAATCAAAGATCGGCAGCTGCTGGATGTGCGCATGGTGGTGGCTAAAAAGAAAAGTGTCTACAACAGCAGGCACAAGCACCGATGAGTGAACTGCGTCACTAATAAAAGCTCGGTGGCTGCTGGATGTGTTCACGGAGGTGACGCAGAGGGGTTGAAAAAGGAAAGTTTAAAACAGCGAACATGAGTGCTGATCGGTGAACTGCCTCACCAATCAATGCTCGGCAGCTGCTGAGTGCTCGCACGGAGGTGACGCAAAGGGAGCTGGAGGGGGTAAAAAGAGGGGGATTGGTGTGTATAAGGAGAGATCGGGCAGGCATCAAAACACTTACAGTTGTTGTCTCTCTTCTTCTGTCTTGTCTTCTTTGTTCTTCTTTCTTCAGCAGTGAGGGATTGTGGTGTCACAGGCTTCTGTAGCACTACAAGGCCCAGCACAGCACAGATCCTGTAGCATGACCGCTCTGCAGAGATCCTGAGCTACTGTGAGGACCTGCAGCGTGGTCACAGAACGGTCACACCGCTGCTGTGCCTTGTCATTAGTGTGATCAATGATGACATCGATCTCACCAATCTGAGCTTGCCCTGGTGATACTGATGTTGCCAGGCAACAGCCTAGGATAAATGCTCTCACAGCTCCTATCCTAGGCAGGTCACAGCCAGGGCACAGCACAGTCACACCGTGGCTGTGCCCTGTGATTGACAAGATCGATGTAATCATCGATCGCACCAATCAGAGTGGGTCCAGGCCATGCCTGGTGTTGCCAGGCAGTAGCCTATGATTGTTGATCTTGGAGCACCGATCATAGGCTGAGACATCAGTGTTTCAGGCAATCTGATTGACTAAAGCACTGGGAAATGCGATTGGCTGTTCAGAATTGAACAGCCAATCACAGTGATCATGGTTGCAGGAGGGTGGCAACACCCCCCAGGATGACAACACCATCTACCCAGAGGTAAGATGGTGCTGGAATTTTAATGTGATCACTGCAACTTTGGTCACAGTGTTGCATTAAAAGAATGATGTAATGATCCATCCCTGGTCAAATAGGCCCATGGCACATGGACGATGTGACTAATATTATGTAGGTATGCAAATAAGCAGGTCATTCTGCTGTGGTATGCACTCCACGAAATCTCTTAAAGGGAACCTACCACCCAAAAAAAACACTGCTAATCTGCAGGTTAATAGTGTTAATAACCTGCCCGGCGCCTGCACTTAACCGTGTACTGCGGGAAGAAAATGAACTTTATTCTCCCTGGCAGTATTCGGTTTCAGCTACGTTCCCAGGGTTAGCTTTTGGTGAGTTTTTGATGTTGCATATTTTATGCACCTATTAAGTAAAATAGCATTTTTTTAAAAATCCATGTAATAAAATCTCGCTAAAGGCTCAATGAGGGAATGTAGCCTAAAGGATATGTTCACATATGAACGATTTGCAGACATTACTGCTGCAAATACTGAAGTTTTGTCAACAAAAACGTAACATAGAATAAGCGCGTTTTTGCAACTTTTTTTAATGCGTTTTTGGATTCGTCTTCCTCCTTTATTAGAATAGCTGAAAGATGCTTGCAAAAATGCTAAAAGAATTAACATTTTACAGATATGAAACTGCTTCAAACCTGCAAGAAAAACAATATGCAACCAGTGCATTCAGGTTTTGTGGCAAAACTGTGTGGAAAATATACAACAAAAGGCAGCAGATACTAACGTGCTCATGACCATAGTGTCCTGTCGTCAATTACACAATGACATTAACAGCAGATCCTTTACATTTTGTCTTTTTGCTTGGTGGGCATCCTTGGATCAGATTTGTTTTTTGAGAGCATCACACAAATTCCTAATCAGATTGAAATTTGGGAAATTTAGAGTCAAAGTCAATACATTAAACTCTTTGTCTTGTTCCTGAAACCTGTCCCTAAGAATGACCTGATCAAAGCTTTTACACCAATATTCTGACTTAAAAAGCTTTGAAAAGTCTCATCATTTTTGCACAATGTGAAGTGTGTTTTTCCCCCATCTTTGCAGAAATGGAAGCAGCCAGGATGGGGTTGACTGCAGACTGTGGGTGTGGTGATCCCCACTCTTCCAATTCATTACTAGTGGTGATAATAGCTATGCCACAATCTTACTCCCATCTCTGACTGTAAATTGTAGCACGCTCCAATTTGTGCCTCGCTTGATTCACTAAGAGTCCGTCTCATCTTAGTGAATCGGGAGCATCGACCGACTCTTGATGAATCAGGACCAATATTTGTAGTGATCATTATTCTGCTGAAAGAGACCAATGCCATTTCTGCTGCAACAATGTTTAGATAGGTATAACATTAAAAAAAATTAGAAAATGTCTACGACACTCCAGGGGAGAAAGCAAACATTGGCCACTTTAGATCAGGTGTCAGATCCTCTTTTAGAACCCAGGGTTGTCTTGCTGGGGTTAGGACAAGCTTTGGTATGCCCTAATGACTGCCAGTTCCATGCCTTAGTAGTACGTGGCATATAGGTAACTGCCAGTAAATGATATTTAAAACAAGAAAGCCTGTCAATTGAAATCTCATGAACGGATTATAATGCTTCTGTATCTTTACACAGCGTTTCACGAGGTATCTGTGTATCCAAAGAAGGAGTTGCCGTTCTTCATCCATTTCACCGCTGGGCTATGTTCTTTTACTGCAATGCTAGCTCTTCTCACCCACCAGTTCCCAGAGCTCATGGGAGTTTTTGTAAAAGCGGTAAGTATCAATCCACTAGAATCCTCTACCTAAATCTCCTAATGTGCATTGAAGTTTAAAATGAGCAGTAATTATACTTGAAGGAGGACATTTTATTTTTCAGGTTTTAACTAATGTTTGTCGAAACAATTTGAAACAATTTGAATAGTAATTATAATGTAGCTCGATACACATGGTTTATATTACATTGTATTGGCTGTAGAGACTCATTGCTTATTGTGTTGTTGCATTGCAGGTTGGAAGTCATAGGTTCATTGCTTGCTTCCAGCCAGGACAAGATGTGCATAGAATTTTTTTTATTTTGCTAGCTTATATAGCTCCATCATATTCTGCAGCGCAGAAATAATCACTGTCCCCATTGGGACTCACAATCTACATTCCTATCAGTATTTCTTTGGAGTGTGGATGGAAACCAGAGAACCCAGATGAAATCCACGCGAACATGGGGAGAACATACAAACTCCTTGCAGATCTTACTCTTGGTGGAATTTGAACCTGAACCCCTAATCCTACTAGGCTGCAGTGTGCTAATCACTAAGCCACCATGTTTATGGTTCCAACTCATCATGTGTGGTGGTTTTTAAGTCTTTTTTCTTTTTTTTGTGTGGCATTCATTGACCTCAAGTGCACCAAATTCATCAAAATGGGGCACACAGTTTGAGTATGGTGCAAAGTTAACCCCTTTCCGGCATCGGGCGTATATTTACGCTGGTGTCGGACTCCCTCCCTTTGATATGTGCTCCAGCGATGAGCCCACATCTTTCCCAACACATGGTGGGCTGTTTTGAACAGCTGACATGTGCCCAGAACAGCCGCGGATGGAATTGCGATCCACCCACAGCTATTAACCTGTTAAATGCCACTGTTAAACGCTGACAGCGGCATTTAATATGCATTTCCAGAAATCCGCCCACTAGTGACTCCCGTCACGTGATCGTGGGGCACCGGTGGGTTGGCATGACTAACCCACCTCTATGTGGTCGGCGCTCATAGCAAGGGAGTAATTCAGCTACATATAGGCGAACTGCTCATTCAACTGCTCATAGCCGATCAGGTTATGGCAGCTTCTAGTCTCCCATGGAAACTATTGAAGCTTGCCAATAGTAAAAAAAATGTTTTTAAAAATATTTAAAAAAAAATAAAAGTTCAAATCACCTCCCTTTCGCCCCATTGAAAAGCAATAAAAAAAATTCAAACATACACATATTTGGCATCGCCGCCTTCAGAATCACCCAATCTATCAATAAAAAAAAGGATTAACCTAACGGCGTAGCGAGGAAAAAAGTCAAAACGCCAGAATTACGCTTTTTTGGTCTCTGCTACATTGCATTAAAATGCTGTAACGGGTAATCAAAAGATCGTATATTCATCAGAATGGTATCATTAAAAACGTCAACTCGGCATGCAAAAATTAAGCCTTCGCCCTACCCGAGATCACGAAAAATGGAGACGCTACGGGTATCGGAAAATGGCACAATTTTTTTTTTCTACAAAGTTTTTTTTTTTTCACCACTTAGAAAAAGTACCTAGACATGTTTGGTGTCTCTAAACTCGTAAAAGCAAAAATACCTCCAGGGGTTAAAAAAAGGCTTTTTTCCTGTTACTTTTCATTTTTGTGATTTTTTTGAGAAAGTTGCAACTTTTTAAAAATTTCACAAAAGATGCGACTTTGATATAAGTGCAGAAAATCGCTCCAGGAGTGCACCAAATTTTGTGACTTTTTAAAAAGTAGCAATTGATGAATCAACCAAAAACATTCCTAATCTTAATTCCTGATACATTTTTGGTGCAATGCTTGGATCTTCTTAGTGAATTTACATAGTCAATGGTGTGGAGAAACCGCAGACTTTTGTGAGTGATGCAGGAAAAACCTCTATATAGAGCTTGCAAAAGAGTGAGGACTGTGCTAGTACCCCATTAACTTAAAAGGGAATCACCCCTAAACTATCTATAACTCACTGAAAGAGAAGTCCAACAATACCTTTACATGTTCAGTCAGGTCCTCCTTTTCTGAGAAACCAGTGTTTGAATTGATGTGTAAATGAGGCTGCAGATCTGAAGCTTCTGCCACTCCAGCTCTATTCCCCACCCAGTGCGTCTCCACCTATTTGACTGACAGTGTCTATGCTATGTTACTTCAGACAAACGAATTGTCAGACAAACAGGAGGAGAAGGCGCTGAGCATTGAATAGAGCTGGAGTGACACAGGTTTCAGATCTACAAATAGTTCTCCAGACTCATTTGCCTAGACTTGTGAGCTTATGACAACATTTTAGAATGATTATGTGATTAGTCCTGGTCACATCATCAGACCGAATCTGATTGAAATTGTTAGTGAGGTTGGGCTCTAGGGGTTGGAGCTGCTGAAAGGAACAAAATCAACAGCCGAACATAGAAGTTGGATTGAAAAAATGAAGACATTTCCAAAGCAAGTGGCCAAGGGCTGCTGCTACAATAGTATTGCTAATATGGTGTTTTATAGTGTTTTTGTATCACCCCTCTGATCTTCTAGCATCCATTGTAAATACCACTTTATTTCATGTAGATTAGTAATTGCACCGCACTCCAGTGTATAGAATTTACCCTGTATACACAGTGTTTGCCCGTCTAGAATGTATGAAGCCCATATATGTTCAAGTGATTAGAAAGTCTGCCCGTACTCTTCCTCCTGGAGAAAACCCATAGACAATTGTGCCACTAGTATCAGAGCACTACGTATGTTCCCAGACACCCTGGCCACCTCTGCTCTGCACTGTGAGTACATCGGCTGGCAGCCAAAAAGTCGCCCTTTTTACAAAGTTCATGCACAGGGATATGTATTTAATAGATCGATTAAAAGATTGACCCCCCCAATATAGATTAGCCACAGCTTTTAAATATCACTTTGCACCTGGAGGGGTTAAATTAACAAAACATATTTCTTCCTGGATCTGTGTACTAATTTTTGTCAAAGCAGTTGCACGCCTGGCAATGGGGCCTCCTTTCTCCAAACTTCTGCTATGCGTTAAGTGAAAAAATGCAGTTGGACATGGCTGTGATTAATTCCTCTGCAGTCCCTTGCTGGCTGTATTGTAAGCACGGACTTAGCTATCTGCTCCATCAGTTCCTCTAGGACTATGTAAACTGGATTGCACGCTTTTGCAGATGAGAGTCAAATGGGGCTCAGGAACCCAACATTTTGTTATCTCGTGGAAGAACTTTTTTCCGCTTTCTATACCTCTGTCTTGTAGTGCTCTGTCCAGATAGCATGGGGTTAAAATGCCTAAGGTGATCCTCAGATTTGCCCTGAGATTGGTGGAGGGTTAATAGAGGAGGAATATAGGATCTTGTGCTCAATGTGAAGCTGTAAAGAAGAGGTTAAGAGCGTGACAATCAGAATTACATGTAAAAACATTCTTGAGAAATAGGTAGCATGGGATATAAACATATATCAAACAGAGCAAAATTCCTTACATATACTATTGCCAAGATAAACTGGTAGTTTCCAAGCCCCCTAAACAAACCCTGCTTACAATCAATTTAGTTTTCTCTATAAACACTGTCTTTTGTCTGTCTGAGGGAGAAAGGCGCATGGACAGCCTCACAAGTTGCGGCCATATCTGTACATGCCGTGATTAGACGTCTGTCTTGTCTTGTGTAATGCCTTCCATTCGTAGGTAGGGTGCCTTGTCTGAGAATATACTCTCCTGGTTTTGCACACTTTGAGGGTGACAATATAGAAGAACCTTACCCTCATGTAATACCCCGTGCATTTTTTGTCTTTACACTATGGAATATGAACTGGTCTCACTCCGTACCCTGCTTTTGGCTATGTAACCTATATCTTATGCAATTGTACTGGCTGTATAATGATTGTGGAACAATGGCTGTAGGCTTTTCTATATACCTAGAGGAACTGATACAGTATATAAAAGACTGCCATATTTTGTATAGTATAGTTCTATTCTTAAAAACCGAAAGGATTGAACTGGAGTATAAGTTGGTATACATGCAATGTGTAGGAGTCTGTCTGGCGATTAGAGAGACAAAACCTAAGATAGAAACAAAATGAGCATATACCCTGCTGTAAGTACCGTAAGTAAAAAGCAATAGTACATATTGTTAGGGCTAGCGGAACGCACCGAGTAAATATAGAGGTTTTATTATAATAGATGCGTTCGCAGCCCGGGGTCCACCGTGCAGGAGAACCTGCTGCTAGTAAACGGCGGAACTATATGGCGGTATGAGCTAACTCTGTTACTTCACAGAGTAGCTGTGAACTCAAAGCACTGTGCCCTGTTTGACTTCACAGTGGCACAGGCTAACTACCCAACTGAGAGCAGTCAGTGGTCATGCATGCACACAATAACTCCTCGCCGGAGGTGCCAGCATTCTAGGGGCTTATTTCAGCCAGGTCCCTGAATACATTCACACAAAATCTCCTCGCCGGAGGTGCCAGCATTCTAGCGGCTTATTTCAGCCGGGTCCCTGAACACAAACTCACATGACCACACTGGCGCAAAGCACATAACATAGAACGATACTAGTGCATCGCCATGCGAGCCTTAAATAGTTGCAGCACGTAGAGGACCTTCCTAGAAGAACCAATGAGAGGCTGCCACAGAGCGTGAGCACCTACAGGACCTTCCTGAAGGACCAATGGCTTTAGCTGCAGTATCAGATCGTGTGACCCTCGATCTCCACTGAGATCTCTGGACATGCTCAGAACGAGAAAAGCAGGACTTAGTCCCAGAAGCGTCTGCTCGCCGCTGCCCAGCACTGACTTCAATGGCAGAAGCAGGAAAAGCAGCAGTAACTCTTTGTACAGAGTCAGACTGAGCGAGACGCTGGGACTGACGTCTCCGCTGAGCAGGCTCCACTGCGGCAGGAGAAGAATGGGAGACCGCAGCGGAGATGGCCCGAGATTCCCCCTGTGCAGAGGCGGGAACTCAACCCCTAACACATATCAGTAACATAAGATACTTGTAAACACCGTTTTTGGTTTAAAAAAAAGTGTAAAATCCATCCCACCATCATCAAAGTCTACCCAGTCGGGACGGTTCTAACCTTTATTCTTAGTTGCATGTATTTTAGTGCATCAGCCCTGTAATTAGGTAAAACCTATAGATACCAATCGCAACTGATATGGCTAGCACTCCTACTACATCAGTGCTGTGGCAAAACTCTGTTGGAAACCTATTAGTACCATATATACTTAGCATTGTGTCAGGTTCACATTGGGTTTCTTTGCCCACTCCTAACTTCATTGGGAACTTCCATCTGAATCCAAGAAAATGAAATGAATGGCCTCTATGGAGCCATTGACTCCAATAAGGCATGCAGAGTCCAAAATGTGAGTCTTTGGCCTCTGTTTGGCGACTGACTGCCAAACAGAGATCAGAATTTCATCTCATGGACTGCAGATTGTTACGACCACACATACTTACCTGTCTTCTTCTGTCCCTCAGCGCGCTCCCGGCTCTGCTCCACGCCGCTCTGCTTCTCCCTTCTCTCAGTCGCGGTGTTCTGTTCTTCCGTGCATGCGCAGTCGTGTCTCCTGCGCCGCACTGGCTCCTGGGAGGTCGCGACCCGATGGCTCCGCCCCAACATGGCGGCGCCCATTGGGTATTTCTTCCCGGCGTCTTCCCAGGTAACACGACTTTGCATTGTAGGTTTCCCTGTACTTATTGTCAGTGTACCTATGTCCTAGGCTCCCCGGTCTCTGTACCTTTGTCTCCGCTGTGCCTGCCCTGCGTTCCAGTCTTGTCTGCTCTGTCTCTCCATCATGCCTGCCCTGCGTACTTGCCTTGTCTGCCCTGTGTCCCCGCCGTGCCTGCTCTGCGTTCCTGCCTTGTCAGCCCTGTCTCTCCACCATCCTGCCCTACGTACTTGCCTTGTCAGCCCTGTGTCTCCACCATGCCTGGCCTGCATTCCTGCCTCTTCAGCCCAGTGTCTTTGCCGTGCCTTCTCCAAGTTCCAGTCTTGCCCAGTCGGTGTCTCCGCTGTGTCTGTCCTCTTCTTTTGTTACAGTAGCCGTCCCTTTGGCTCCAGCTGTTGGATCTCCATCCCCCTTGGGCCTGCTCCTAAGGCTCCCTGTATATGGGGTGGTTCCATCTGGTCTGCTCGTCCTTGAGGGCTCTAGAGTCACAACCCAGAGGGTCCACTCTCTGGTTCTTCTCCGAATCCTTACAGTAAGCAAAGACCATGGACCCCACTGGAGCATCTGCTGCGCAAAAAGAGTTAGTCTTTTTGCGGGAGAATCAGACCCGTATCATGTCTTTCATGAAGGCTATGTATTGTCTTTCCTCGCTTCAGTCTTCTGACCCTGATAATGCTTCCCAATTAGCTGGCTTACAGCAAAAGTTGGTTGAGCAACGTGATGCCTAGGCTCCTATTCTTGGCTACATGGCCTCGGTGGACGACCGGCTGCTTTGTTTGCAAACGGCCACCTCCACCTCGGTCTCTGCTCCCCACCCACCTCCCCGCTTAGCTAAACCTCCACGGTACAGTGGTGATCCCAAATTATGTTGGGGTTTTTTAAATCGGTGTCACCTTCATTTTGAACTTCTGCTCCAGCAATACCCTACCGATCGGGCTAAAATTGTTTTTTTAATTTCCCATTTGGAGGGTGACGCCTTGGCATGGGTTAATCCCCTTTGGGAGCGAGACGATCCCATGGTCTCCCGATTGTCTGAATTTTTTGAGACTTCTCGACATGTTTTTGACGAACCCGGACGTCTGGCCTCTACTACTGAGGCTCTTTTTAATCTCCATCAAGGATCCTTAACTCTGGGCCATTCAGTTTCGTACTCTCTCTTCCAATTTAGGCTGGAATAATGAGGCATTGGTAGGAGCCTTCTGGCGAGGTCTCTCCGGGCGTATAAAGGATAAGCTAGCTGGTCAGGACACTCCTACGGTTTTGGAGGATTTGATTTCCTTGGCTACCTGTATTGATCTTCATTTCCAGGAGCGTGCTCGGAAGCGGAGACTTCTTCGGCCTTCCCCTGCTACCCGCAAACCATTCAGTCCGCGGCTCGGTACTTCCTCCATAGCGTCCGCACCAGAACCGATGCAGGTGGACCGTCTCAAAATGTCTGAACAACGACGTAAGGAGAGGCGTACTCAAGGGTTATGTTTCTACTGCGGGAGTGCCTCTCATCTGTTGCGGTCCTGTCCTGAACGTCCGGAAAACTTCTCCGCCTAGGTCAGGTAAGAGAAGCCTCCCTAGGTGTTTGTGATACCTCTCTACCTCTTACTTTGTCTGTCTTATTACACATTTCTGGTAAGGGCTTTTCTTTAGACACTTATGTGGATTCGAGTGCTGCAGGGAATTTTATTAGACTTGAAAAGGTCATAAAATTTTCTGTCCCTGTCAAGACCTTGGAGAGTCCGTTATTTCTTGCATCCATGGATGGTAAAGTGTTACAGGAGACCGTTACACTAGTTACACATGAGGTGGAGCTTCAAGTAGGGGCTTTGCATAGGGAGAAAATTGCATTTTATGTTTTAGCTGGTCTGTCTCATCCTGCTCTTCTAGGTCTTCCCTGGTTACGGAATCACAAGCCCTTATTAGATTGGCATAATGGTAATATTTTGCACTGGGGAAAATTCTGTCGGGAACGTTGTCTGCTGCCGGTGCTTCCTGTGGGTGTTTCTTCTTCCTTTTCCGCTTTACCCTGTGTCTACAGTTCTTTCTCGGATTTCTTCGACAAGAAGGAGGCAGAAGGTTTACCTCCATATGATTGTCCCATCGACCTCATGCCTGGGGCTATCCCTCCAAGAGGTAGAATCTATCCTCTCTCCCCTATTGAGATGCAAGCCATGTCGGACTGTATTCAAGAGAATCTTGCAAAGGGATTCATTCGCAAATATTCTTCTCCTGCCGGAGCAGGCTTCTTTTTCGTAAAGAAGAAAGATGGCTCACTTCGGCCCTGCATTGATTATAGAGACCTAAACAACATTACGGTGAAGAACAAATACCCACTGCCACTCATTCCTGAACTCTTTGATCGCTTCAGAGGAGCGCAAATTTTTACCAAACTGGATTTGCGTGGAGCATACAATCTGGTTCGAATTTGTGCTGGAGACGAGTGGAAAACCGCCTTTAACACTCGCGACGGTCACTATGAGTATTTGGCTATGCCGTTTGGCCTCTGCAACGCACCTGTGGTATTCCAAGAATTTGTTAATGATGTATTCCGGGATCTTCTCAGTGTCATGGTTTATGTAGACGACATTCTCATCTTCTCTCCGGACCTTTCTTCTCATAAACGGGATGTACGTCGTGTCCTGCAACGACTAAGGGAGAATCATCTTTTTGCAAAGATTGAGAAATGCGTCTTTGATCAGTCCTCCCTGCCCTTCCTTGGATACATTGTCTCGAAGTCTGGTCTGGAAAAGGATCCTGAGAAGGTTTCTGCAGTTCTTAACTGGCCTCGTCCTCTTGGAATAAAAGCAATCCAACGTTTTCTTGGCTTTGCCAATTACTATAGACAGTTCATTCCTCATTTCTCTTCGATTGCTAAGCCTATTTCAGCTCTTGTTCGCAAGGGAGCCAACTCCAATCTTTGGTCCTCTGAAGCTGAAAAAGCTTTCCAGACTCTAAAGCAGAGGTTCGCTGCAGCTCCTGTGCTTCATCGTCCAGATGCTAATAGACCATTTATCATCGAAGTCGACGCATCGTCCGTTGGAGCCGGAGCAGTTCTTTGCGAAGATCCTCTTCTGGCCATTTAGTTACATGTTGTTTTTTCTCCAAAGCCTTCTCTTCCCCTAAACGGAACTATTCCATTGGAGATAAGGAACTATTGGCTATCAAGTTAGCTTTAGAGGAGTGGCGCTATTTTCTTGAAGGAGCCGTTCATCCGTTCGTCATTTACACAGACCACAAGAATCTGGCCTATGTTCAGTCAGCTCAGAGACTTAATCCACGACAAGCCAGATGGTCTTTATTCTTCGTACGGTTTGATTTTGAGCTTCATTTCCGACCCGGAAATAAGAACATCAAGACGGATGCTCTCTCTAGATCCTTTCAGCCTATGGACGTAGAAGACTCTCCGGCTCATATTATTGGTCCTGCAAGAATCGTCACTCTTGTTCCTCTAAGAGTGGTCTCTCCGCCTCCTGGCAAGACTTAGGTGAGGAATCAAGACAAAGTGAGAGTTTTACGTTGGGGACACTCCTCCAAGATCGCAGGACATGTTGGAGCGAAGAATACACTCTCCCTTATCTCTCGGCATTATTGGTGGCCGTCCCTCCGTCAAGACGTCTCTGAATTCATAGCTACTTGTCCTTCCTGTGCCAAGAACAAAGTTCCCAGACAGCTTCCGTCCAGACTCCTGCATCCTTTGCCAGTGCCTTCCGTTCCTTGGATCCATATCGCCATGGACTTCGTCACCGATTTGCCTCGTTCCTCGAATTGCTCTGTCATCCTTGTTATCGTAGATCGGTTTTCCAAAATGGCTCACTTTGTTGCTTTGTCTGGCCTGCCTTCCGCCCCTGAGTTGGCAAAAATCTTTTTACATCAAGTCTTCCGTCTTCATGGTTTTCCGCAGCATATTGTCTCTGACCAAGGAGTTCAATTTACTTCTCGTTTTTGCAGAGCTCTTTGTGGACTAATGAAGCTTAACCTAGATTTCTCCTCTGCGTATCATCCACAGTCCAACGGCCAAGTGGAGAGAGTTATTCAAGTTCTAACTACATACCGGCGACATTTTTCCAATGCTCATCAGGATGACTGGGTTTCTCTACTTCCTTGGGCTGAGTTTGCTTTAAACAATCTTCCCAGTGAATCTTCTTCCAAATCTCCCTTCTTTGTGGTCTTTGGTCAACATCCGGGCATTCCTCTTCCTGTTCCTCTCACCTCGGGGGTACCGGCGGCAGATTTCTTGTCCCAGAAGTTCTCTAAAATTTGGAGTGAGACCAAAGAGGCTCTCGAAAGTGCTAGTTATAGAATGAAGAGGTTTGCCGATAAAAAACTTTTGGATGTTCCTCAATTTATTCCCGGCGATAGAGTTTGGCAATTTTCTCGCTATATTAAGCTTAAGATTCCCTCTCACAAACTGGGACCTCGCTACCTTGGTCCCCTTCCTATCTTAAGTCGTATCAATGATGTTTCCTACAAATTGAAGCTACCTGCTTCCTTACGTATTCCCAGTGCCTTCCATGTGTCTCATCTCAAACCCGCAGTGTTCAATCGTTTCCATCCGTCTATCCCTCACTCTCCACAACTCAGTACTTCTGATGCTATTTTTAATGTTAAAGATATCCTTGCCAAAAAAGTTGTTAGGGGGACGACCTATTTTTTGATTGATTGGGAGGGATTTGGTCCTGAGGAGAGATCCTGGGAGCCCCGTGAGAACATCAATGCTCCTCTTATCATGGAGAGATTTCTCTCCAGCCTTAAAAAGAGGGGGAGTAAGGAGGGGGGTACTGTTACGACCGCATATACTTACCTGTCTTCTTCTGTCCCTCGGCGCGCTCCCAGCTCTGCTCCGCGCCGCTCTGCTTCTCCCTTCTCTCGGTCGCGGCGTTCTGTTCTTCCGCGCATGCGCAGTCACGTCTCCTGCGCCACACTGCCTCCTGGGAGGTCGCGACCCGATGGCTCCGCCCCAACATGGCGGCGCCCATTGGGTATTTCTTCCTGGCGTCTTCCCAGGTAAGACGCCTTTTCTTTGTAGGTTTCCCTGTACTTATTGTCCTAGGCTCCCAGGTCTCTGTACCTTTGTCTCCGCTGTGCCTGCCCTGTGTTCCAGTCTTGTCAGTCCTGTCTCTCCGCCGTGCCTGCCCTGCGTTCCATTCTTGTCTGCTCTGTCTCTCCTCCGTGCCTGCCCTGCATACTTACCTTGTCTGCCCTGTGTCCCCGCCGTGCCTGCTCTGCGTTCCTGCCTTATCAGCCCTGTCTCTCCGCCGTGCCTGCCCAACGTACTCGCCTTGTCAGCCCTGTGTCTCCGCCGTCCCTGCTCTGCGTTCCTGCCTTGTCAGCCCTGTCTCTCCGCCATGCCTGCCCTACGTACTTGCCTTGTCAGCCCTGTGTCTCCACCGTGCCTGCCCTGCCTTCCTGCCTTGTCAGCCCAGTGTCTTTGCCGTGCTTTCTGTTGTGAATTCTGTTGTCGAACTCCCTCCTGTGGTCGTGAATGGTACTTGGGCGAGTTCTGTCTATGGGCTCCCTCTGGTGGCTGTGAGTGAAGCTGCTGCTTCTGAGGTTCCTTACACAGGTGACGTGGTTTATCCTTTGGTTGGCTGCTCTATTTAACTCCTCTCAGATCGTTACTCCATGCCAGCTGTCAATGTTTTTGCATTGGTTCAGTTCGCTCCTGGATCTCTCTGGTGACCTGCCTTCTCCTGCAAAAGCTAAGTTCCTGATAGTCATTATTTGTTCACTGTTTTCTTGTCCAGCTGGTTTTCATGATTTTGTCTTGCTAGCTGGAAGCTCTGGGATGCAGAGTGGCCCCTCCGCACCGTGAGTCGGTGCGGAGGTCTTTTTTTGCACACTCTGCGTGGTCTTTTGTAGGTTTTTGTGCTGATCGCAAAGTTACCTTTCCTATCCTCTGTCTATTTAGTCAGTCTGGCCTCCCTTTGCTGAAACCTGTTTCATTTCTGCGTTTGTGACTTTCATCTTTACTCACAGTCAATATATGTGGGGGGCTTCCTTTACCTTTGGGGAATTTCTCTGAGGCAAGGTAGGCTTTATTTTCTATCTCTAGGGCTAGATAGTTCTTAGGCTGTGACGAGGTGCCTAGGTCTGGTCAGGAGCGCTCCACGGCTATTTCTAGTGTGTGTGATAGGATTAGGGCTTGCGGTCAGCAGAGCTCCCACATCCCAGAGCTCGTCCTGTATGAGGTTTAACTATCAGGTCATTCCGGGTGCTCCTAACCACCAGGTCATAACAGCTTTCTCCTGGTTCCAGTCTTGCCCACTCGGTGTCACCGCTGTGTCTGTCCTCTTCTTTTGTTTCAGCAGCCGTCCCTTTGGCTCCAGCTGTTGTGTCTCCATCCCCCTTGCGCCTGCTCCTAACACTCCCTGTAGAGGGGGTGGGTTCTATCTGGTCTGCTCGTCCTCGGGGGCTCTAGAGTCATGACCCAGAGGGTCCACTCTCGTGTTCTTCTCCGAATCCTTACACAGATGGTCTCTTCAGAGAGAAAGAGGACTTGTAAAAGGGGGTTAGATATATCAGATGTTAGATCTTAATATTCTAATACTGTATTCTCTTTCTATTCCGGTTCCGGAGGGTTGTTTAATTCCGACCTTTTTCCTTGTACTAAAGTATTTGAGGGGCGTTCATTAAAGATTTCCCCTGACCCGCTTCTATTTGTCACAGGATGCTGAAACTGCACATGTGTAATTATACAAGTCTCTATAGGTTACGAGCAACTCAGAACTAATAACGGTCTTGATTTTACAGGTGCTGAAGTGGTGTGAGATTTGATTATAGTCCCAGTGGAATACAGAGCAGTTATCAAGTTCCTGTACTTGAAAGGCCGCTCACCAAAGAAGACGTTCAATGATAGGAAAGAGGGTAATGGTGATGATTCCCCATCATATGATGTAGTCAAGAACTGGCATCGTCAATTCGAATGTGGTCGGACTTTGGTGCTGACAGCTCCAATTCTAGGGCGACTCCACTCTACTATTGATGAATACACCATCCAGCATGTGGAGGTCGCTATTTTGGAAAATCGCTGCGTAATCATTCACGACCTAACCCAAAATGTCAAGATTAGTGTGTGGTCCATGGAAAAAATCATCCAAGACCATCTTCACATGCATAAGGTATCCGCTCGCTGGGTTCCCGGCTGCTCACACCTTTCCAGAAGCAGGAACGAGTCGAATGCTCTCAGGCTTTATCGACGATGTGCCATTGAAACCAGGAGGACTTTTTCAACAGATTGATCACACTGGATGAAAGCTGGGTCCATCACTATGATCCTAAGACTAAAGTCCTGTTGCAGCATCATGACTCACTGCCTCCAAAGAAAGCATGTGCCCAACCCTCGGCAGGCATGGTCATGCTCACAGTTTTTTGGGGCCAGCACATAGTATTTCCTAGCAAAGGGTACCATGATACCTGGGGCATACTATGCTTCACTGCTGAGGAAATTGCGGGAAGCCATCAAAATGAAGAGACGTAACATGCTCACCAAAGGTGTTCACCTTCTGCAAGACAATGCACCAGTTCACAACTCACATGTTGCCCAAATGGAAGCACCTTCCAATGGATTTGAAATTGTACCGCATCCCCTTTATTCACCCAACCTTGTACCAATGGACTTCCACCTCTTTCCAACAATGAATTTATTTTTCAGGGCAGCATTTTCCAGATGATAAGACTCTGATTTCCAAAGTCACAACGTGGATTTTGGGGCAACCTGTCGACTTCCACATGCGAGGTGTTTACAGTTGCTTAAAGAGATAGTGTGTGTCCCTATGTGGCATCTATGTAGAGAAGGACTAATAACTGTGCCAAGTTTCATTGCTCTCAGTCCAGGGACTGGTCAGGGAAATCTGTAATGAACGCCGCTCGTATCCGTTGCTTTGCACATACGCACACTGATTAGATGACACTTTATTATAGTAAAATATAACAAGTTTATTGACTAACAAGACACGCTTCTGTCACAATAAAACAGTATAATATTAGCACATGTACAAATCAATCTGAAATCCATATACTAATGTACACACAGTAAAAATACCTTTACTTACTCACTTATAAAGACACACGTACACGACACAAGCAACCTCCCCACACCGTGACAATACTGACTGTACCGATTACTAATGGGACACAGGGATATAACACAGAGTGTTAGGGGTGTAAGAAAGGGTTAGGGTGTAACTAGGGGAAGCAGAGGAGTAGGGTTTGATACTTATGAGAATCTGGGTCTGCTTGTGGTCCAGGAGGTGGTTCTGTTGGATTCTTTTCTTTCTATGTGTGTTTGTTCTCTGTCGGTGTCCTGAGCTCTCTTGATGTCCTAAGCTTCATCCATGTCCCCACCATATTTTGGACTCTTTCTCTTGTTGAGGGCAATGGCTTTGTCAGGAGCATATCTAAATCCCAATTTTGGGGATTCAGACTGATCCTCCCAAAAAAGTAATGAACAGCAGTGAAATGTGGTCTAATCATATGCTAAAAAAAATAAATCTGACCAGAACCTCCTAAAAGAAAGTAGCAAGTGTGAACAGGTGCAAGCAGTGTGTCTGCTGTATATACATGTCAAGAAGTGCAGCAGCACTGTGTGTGCATATATCTGGAGGAAGTGGCTGCCTCCATAGTTGACTGAGCACTCCTCACATCAGAGTAAGGGTTCATTTACACATCCGTATTCTCGGTCCGAGTGCTATCCGTAAAAAATAAAACAGATTACACTCGGACAAATGTTATTCAATGGGGCAGTGCAAATGAACAATTTTTTTCACTGACTCTTCAGGTGAAAAAAAATCACAACATGCATGATTTTCCTCCAAAATTTAGATGAGACTCACCCATTCATGTCTGAGTGTGAAAACAAAAATCGGATGCCAATACGTAAACACAGTAAAGCATGCGATTATTATGGATACATTGCAATTTTGTAACATAGGAAACTGTAATTGGTCCTGTAAATGATTAACAGCTGCTGAGTAAAGAAAACTACACTGTGTTCAAAATTATTATGCAAATTGGATTTAAGTGTCGTAAAGATTTAATTGTTTTGTTTTTCAAATAAACTCGAGGATGGTATTTTGTCTCAGGGCTCAATGGATCACCGAAATCAATCTTAAACACATGTGATAATTAGTTTTCCAGGTGATTCTAATTAAAGGAAAGCTGTTTAAAAATGATGTTCCACATTATTAGCAGGCGACAGGTTTCAAGCAATATGAGAAATAAAAAGGAAATATCTCTGCTGCTGAAAAGCATTAAATAGTGCAATGCCTTGGTCGGGGGATGAAAACATTAGATATTTCATGAAAACTTAACAGTGATCATCATATTGTGGAGAGATTTGTGACAAACAGAGCACAGGCAGAGTTCATGCAGATAAAGGCATAATGAGGAGGTTTCTGCCAGATAATTTCATTGGATTAATAGAGCAGCTGCCAAAATACCATTGCAAAGCAGCAAACAGTTATATGAAGCTGCTGGTTCCTCTGGAGTCTCTCGAACCTCAAGGTGTAGGATCATAAAGGTGGTGCATAAACCTATTATTCGGCCACCCCTAAGCATTGTTCACAAGCAGAAACGGTTGCAGTGGGCCCAGACATACATGAAGACTAATTTTCAAACACTCTTGTTCACTGAAGAGTTTAGAGCAACCCTGGATGGTCTAGATGGATGGAGTAGTGGATGGTTGGTGTATGGCCACCATGTCCCAACAAGGCTGCGACCTCAGCAAGGAGGTGGAGGAGTCATGTTTTGGGCCGGAATCATGGGGAAACAGCTGGTAGGGCCTTTTAAGGTTCCTGAAGGTGTGAAAATGACCTCTGCAAAGTATATAGAGTTTCTGACTGACAACTTTCTTCCATGGTATAAAAAGCAGAAACGTGCCTTCAGGAGCAAAATCCTCTTTATGCATGACAATGCATCTCATGCTGCAAAGAATACCTCTGAGTCATTGGCTGCTATGGGCAAAAAAGGAGATAAACTCATGGTGTGGCCACCATCTTCCCCTGACCTCAACCCTATAGAGAACCTTTGGAGTATCATCAAGCAAAAGATCTATGAGGGTGGAAGGCAGTTCACATCAAAACAGCAGCTCTGGGAGGCTGTTCTGACTTCATGCAAAGAAATACAAGCAGAAACTCTCCAAAAACTCTGTCCACTGTAGTACACGCCTGCGCAAGGCAAGATAGCCTTGCGCAGGCGTGTACTACAGAGGACAGAGAATGAACTTCAATCCAATATTGCGGCCAGCATGCAGCCAGCGGGTAAGGAAAGGGTGAATCAAACACCTGAAAACTCCACCCATATGACCGAAAACCGGTCCCGCAAAATTCAGGTGACAGGTTCCCTTTAAAACATATCAAATGTTTTGAAATTCTACTGTGCCTAATAATTTGGAACAGTGCATTTTGAGTTTTTATTCATTTTGGAGATAATACTGTTATCATTGGGAGGTTTCTTAATAATAATAATCTTTATTTTTATATAGCGCTAACATATTCCGCAGCGCTTTACAATTTGCACACATTATCATCACTGTCCCCGATGGGGCTCACAATCTAAATTCCCTATCAGTATGTTTTTGGAATGTGGGAGATAACCGGAGTGCCCGGAGGAAACCCACGCAAACATGGAGAGAACATACAAACTCTTTACAGACCTTGGTGGGATTTGAACCCAGGACTCCAGCGCTGCAAGGCTGCTGTGCTAACCACTGCGCCACCGTGCTGCCCATTTCTTCAATAAAATTTGATGTATACTCTAACGGGTGATGACTTATTAGACTGACTGTCATTTGCACTGTCCATTTAGGAAAATCCGAGAAAAATGTCATTTGCATACTAATTTGGAACATGGTGTAATTGTAGACGGACTGCACACTGATGGCAAGTGAGAAAAAATTGTTGCACTTGTCTGGATAAGTTATTTTTATAATATATATATATATATAAATATATATATATATATATATACCGTATATACTCGAGTATAAGCCGAGATTTTCAGCCCATTTTTTACTTCTGAAAGTGCCTCTCTCGGCTTATACTCGAGTCATTGTCCCAGGGGGTTGGCAGGGGAGGGGAAGTGGCATGAGTGGCGGCTGTCACATCATACTCACCCCCTCCTGACGCGTCTCTGCAGGTCCCTGCTTCTCAGATGGCCTCTGTCACCAGCAGCTCCTCCTGTGTTCAGCGGTCATGTGGTACTACTCATTAAAGTAATGAATATGTACGCGACTCCATTCCCATATGCGTGGAGCGCATATTCATTACTTTAGTGAGCGGGACCATGTGACCGCTGAACACAGGAACAAGCTGCCGGCGCGCGACGGAGACCATCCAAGAAGCAGGGACTTGCAGAGACCGCGCCAGGAGGGGGAGAGTATGACGGTGGAGGGTGAGCCATGCAATATTCACCTGTCCCCATTCCACCGCCTGCTGTGTCTTCTTCGTCCTCTGGCTGTGACGTTCAGGTCAGAGGGCGCGATGACATGTTTAGTGCGCGCCCTCTGCCTGAACAGTCACTGCAAAGAGCCGGAAGACACAGAGGCACGCGGCTGTGGAACGGGTGCAAGTGAATAACACAAGTGCTGGGGGCCTGATCCAGCGGCGACTCCAGCACCTGGCCCCCATAGCGCGACGGTGTCCTCTCCTGCTCAGGACACCGACACTCGGCACCCAGCGACGAGAGGTGAGTGTCATTTTTTTTATTTTTATCACAGCAGCATACGGGGCATATTAGTTTATGGAGCATCTTATGGGGCCATAAACCTTTATGGTGCAGCATATGGGGCATATTATTGTATGGAGCATCTTATGGGGCTATCAACCTTTATGGAGCACCATATGGGGCATATTATGCTATGGAGCATCTTATGGGACCATCAACCTTTATGGAGCAGCATATGGGGCATATTATTCTATGGAGCATCTTATGGGGCCATCAACCTTTATGGAGCAGCATATGGGGCACATTATTCTATGGAGCATCTTATGGGGCCATCAACCTTTATGGAACAGCATATGGGGCACATTCTATGGAGCATCTTATGGGGCTATCAACCTTTATGGAGCATTATATGTGGCATTTTATTCAATGGAGCATCTTATGGGGCCATCATTAAATTTTGTGCAGCATTATATGGCGCATATTTTAAGTCGGTTTCTAACCTTTTGTGCAGACACATGCACATTTGTGGCTTGCAGGAGGTCATTTTGCAGGGCTTTGGCAGTGCTCCTCCTATTCCTCCTTGCACAAAGGCTGAGGTAGCGGTTCTGCTGCTGGGTTGTTGCCCTCCTACGGCCCCCTCCATGTCTCCTGGTGTACTGGCCTGTCTCCTGGTAGTGCCTCCAGCCTCTGGACACTACGCTGACAGACACAGCAAACCTTCTTGCCACAGCTCACATTGATGTGCCATCCTGGATGAGATGCACTACCTGAGCCACTTGTGTGGGTTGTAGAGTCCATCTTATGCTACCACGAGTGTGAAAGCACAACCAAAATTCAAAAGTGACCAAAACATCATCCAGAAAGCATTGGTACTGAGATGTGGTTTTGGTCCCCACCTGCAGAACCATTCCTTTATTGAGTGTGTCTTGATAATTGCCAATAATTTCCATCTGTTGTCTATTCCATTTGCACAACAGCATGTGAAATTGATTGTCAAACAGTGTTGCTTCCTAAGTGGACAGTTTCATTTCACAGAAGTTTGATGTACTTGGAGTTATATTCTGTTGTTTAAGTGTTCCCTTTATTTTTTTGAGCAGTGTATGTATATATATGTATATATATGTATTGTTTGTGTATAGCCTAAGACTTTATTTAATTATTAATTTTAATCAGAACAGGGGATGCCCATAAATTTGTTTTGGGAATCACGTGGTTACCAGTGGCCACACACACCTACAAAATACAGCTCTGCTTACTGGCTCTCATTGAAGATGCAGTTGGTGTATGGAGTCTCAAGGTCCATTTAAACTGCTCGATTATCATGAACGAACGTTCCAAATAACATTAATCTGACAAGCCTCCAGCAAATAAGTAAATCACTCGTTCGTTGCGTGAAAGGATCAGAGCACATCTGTTTCAGGGTTGGTCTGCGTATACAGACTATTAAACGATTGCTGACTGGTAAGCATTTTGTTGGTTGGAGGATGTTTGTGCATTGCGCAAAGCAAACAGCCATTAAGCTAGGCTCAAATAACCGATCTTCTCTCATATGAGAAAATCGGTCCAATTATGCTGGTCACACTCTGCTCAGAGCGTAATCTAATTTTCTCTGATGTGGAGAAAATAAAATTATCCATCTTCTTCATTCTGTTAGTCCATGAAAATTGGACTGCACTTGGATGTGTTCTTAGTGTGGTCCATTGTTTTCCTCGGAACCATAGACATGAATGACCGAGTGTGACGAAATTGGATACAACTCGTGCATGCTGTGGTTTTTTTCTTCCTTGGACTGACCGACTGAGGTAAAAATTCTATTTGTCCATGGCCGCATAGAATAACATGGGGATGAAAATTATACTACAAGACAATGGATAGCATTCGCCTGATTTTTACACTTGTGTGCACGACCCCTCACGGGGATTTCTTCATGGGAAATTACCCAAAAGAAAAAAATCTGTATTGTAAGTTATGGAATAAGCAAAATCACGACTTTAATCAGCATAGCTACCAGCTACAGAGGTATTACTACAGGTAGAAAGGAGAATAAATATCGATAAAGATATTGGATATAGCATACGGACTAGTCGCTGATAAACAAGGAGACAGAAGGGGGAAATGGGTAAAAAAAAAGCAAAATAACGACCATGAAGACCACAACTTATAATAAAATATAAATAAGCTTTATTAGATACAGTATAGAAAATAGGTGAGGACACCGTACCACATTAAATACAAGCCACCGCATAAACGCATGACTGTACCAGGGGGGCACAGAGCCAGGGGACCATGGCTGCCTATATTTCAATAAAGTTATCAAAAGCATTCCCTCTCTAATAAGGGGGTATAGAAAAATAGTGAAAAATAGTAAATTAAGTTTTGTAATAAATGATTATATCTGCACCT
This sequence comes from Ranitomeya imitator, assembly GCF_032444005.1. Classification (NCBI taxonomy): domain Eukaryota; kingdom Metazoa; phylum Chordata; class Amphibia; order Anura; family Dendrobatidae; genus Ranitomeya; species Ranitomeya imitator. The sequence goes on along the minus strand of NC_091284.1, from coordinate 197,525,813 downwards.
GTGTGGCATATGGAATCTAACAAAATTCCAAATTAGACAAACAAATTTCTTATAGTATAAGAGACCCAATGCCACCGAAGGCAGAAATTCTTGCCACAGGGGAATGAATGTTATTACCATTAGATAGAAAGTAGCCGTCCAGGTTCCCGGGGTCTGTGCGCCCACCCCGATGCATGTTTCAGAAGCACTCCTTCAGGGGGTAAGTAAGTTATAGCTAGATACCCCATAAGTCAATGTCTGACCTATAAAAAAAGAATTCAACATAACTAGGGATTCTAACCAATCCGGACACCCATCTGTAGACATTTGTCTCTAGGTTCCTTCACCTCTTCAGTACAGTATAGGGTTCTGAATGGTTGGATGAGATGCCATTGATGCTACTCTGCCGGGTACTGCTTCTCATTAAGGAGATCCAGCAGTTGTATTAAGTCTTACATGCAGTGCTCCTTGGGGAAAAAGTATGCAAATTAGCTAGTCTCCAGAAGGAAAACAACGGTTTCTTTAATGTAATAATTAAAGATGAGCAGATGGATTCCCAGAATTTGGCTTTTCATTAGCCGGGGTTGTCGGGACTTCACCTGAGGGCCACGTCGCACATGTGACATTGCACCAGCTCTGACTAATTTAATGCTGCGCCATTAATTCCAGATATTTGCGTGTCTCCCACCTAGCACTGACCTGGACACTGCACTGAAGTCCCAGAAATTGATCCACGCATCTCTAGTAATAGTAGGATAATACGGACAATGCATATAGCCAACACAGCCAACCTTATTGTGTTAAATACGAGACCGATGAAAACACCAGCCCTTGATTGCGCGGCAGAAGCATCGTTGTGTAAAGTTTTCTCATATCAAGACCATTAGGTTAGCCCTTCCTATGTTTGAGAGTGAGCTCCTAATGATACTTTATTGGGAGCATTGCAGTTTTACATATAGCATGCTTTTACCAACAGTTAAGTGTTCTGCCACATTTGTTGGCTTATTTCCTCATATTAAAAAAAAAATACATTTTTGAAAAAAAAAAACCCTCCGTTTTTTCAGTATGTCTGCTTCTTGTGTGTAATGCCTGTATAGTAGATGTACTATCGCATCAAATGGCTCCTTCAAAGCCTAGAGATGATATGGGTAGTTACCAGGCAGGAAATAAATCTGCGACTGACAGCGCAGTGGAACGTTGATGGATTATGTAGTGCTGTCTGAGCGCGGAGATGTGAGACCACACACAAGCACACACTGAAAGATAACACAAACTGCAGTAAGCGGGCGGCTACCGCGCATACAATGGGGCTGCTTCGTGTTTACCCAAAGACATGGATTATTTTACAATATCTGTCAAGCATATGTACAAGCGCAGTTTGTTGTGTGAAGATATTAAATTCGTGACATAACCACATGTCAGACTTTTGCGAAGAGATATAGTTAATTGATGATAAATATTAACATGAATGTTATTACGTTGTCGCGTACACAGATATAATATGTATATAGCTATTCTTTTTTGTGCCTTTATATTTTACACCAAGATATTTCCATTGCTTCGAAAGAATGTGTCACCAGGACCCTCACAGTATGTACGCACAATGGCTTTTCAGGCGGATTCTGCGCCGAAAACTGCCAACTAAACGCTTTAATGAATGAACATATGCTTTTCTATATAAAAATAACTTTCTTTTCATATGTTCAGGCAGGGAAGTATCTTTTCACCACTTCAGGTTTCCAAAAACGCCACACGGTTAAAAGTTCACTGACCAGTGTTTAGGCATTTTCCACTCTGAAGATGCCTCTATACTTCATAATAGAAGTCAATAATAAAGTAATTTTGAGTTTTTGCTTGAAAATACGTTAGTTGTTTCTTCATTGTTGATTGGAGTGACCGAAAAACACCAGTAAAATAAAATGTCACAAAAACGCTGTCAAAATGCTAAAAAAAAAAATTAACTGGAGAGCCAAAACCCAAAATAGTGCTTAGGAAATGAAAAAAAAAACTGTAAAAAATGCTTCAGGAAAACAGATTGAAATGTTTCCTGAAGCGTCCTCCTCTTGACAAATTAGCTGGCTCAGCTGCTTAAAAAAGGACGTTGTGAGCACACACTCATACTGGGCTTCTTGCTGTAGTTTTGATTTAAACGGGTGCAGCTCAGTGATCAGCTTTCACAATGTCCTTCCCCCATATTAATGAGCTGTGGCTGTCCTCGCCTTTCACAAGCTGATATTATTTAGTTGCCTGGCTTCTGATTAGGCTTATGTCCATTGGCCTGATTAGCAGAGAAACACACATTTGTATTGCTCATTACTACTGCTGGTTTAGTAGTCTGTACTTTATGAACTTTCTGTGGTTGATGTAATGGAAACCAGCTCTTCATAGAATGACTTCATGGTGAGCTGTGATTGGCTGACGAGAGAGAGAACCAATCATGACGCAGGAGTTGTGGTTTACGTTCCATTCACACTGCGTAATTATTTATTCCTTATATAGCACTATTAATATTGCAGAGCTTATCATTATCGGCACTGTCCCCATTGGGGCTCACAATCTAGATTATCTATCAGTATGTTTATGGAGTGTGTGAGAAAAAAACGGAGAACCTGAAGGAAACCCACACAAACTCGGGGAGAACATACAAACTCCTTGCAGATGTTGTCCTTGGTGGGATTTGATCCAAGGACACCAGCACTGCAAAGCAACAGTGCCTAACTACTGAGCCACCGTACTGCCCTACCTGGACTGAGCTTTCCTATGATAATAATGCAGTCTAAACAGGCCAAAAGGTCATTGTTCTTGGCAGCAAGCCATCCTGTGTACACAAGACCTGTGCTGCCGGGAATAATTGGTGGCGCAGTGGTTAGCACTGCAGCCTTGCAGCGCTGGAGTCCTGGGTTCTAATCCCACCCAGGACAACATCTGCAAAGAGTTTGTATGTTCTCTCCGTGTTTGTGTGGGTTCCCTCCGGGTACTCCGGTTTCCTCCCACATTCCAAAGACATACTGATAGGATATTTAGATTGTGAGCCGCATCGGGGACAGTGATGATAATGTGTGCAAACTGTAAAGCGCTGCGGAATATGTTAGCGCTATATAAAAATAAAGATTATTATTAATAAAGATTATTAAATAATTGATCAGGAATAGATCATTCATTGCACATCTGAAGTGTGGTGTGCCTGAGTAAACGGACCACCAATCTGAATAAATTTACTAATCTGCGGTCGGTTTAAGCTGCAAAGTCATTAAATGTAAACTCATTGTTGCACTATTCCAGACTCCCTTTTAACCAGCATTTCACAACTGGAGTGCCGTTGAATCTGCCCAGGGAAGCAATGACACTTTGGTTAAATATGGCAATGGAAGTGAAAATAACCAACAGCTAGCTGAGCGCAGCCAGAGTATTAGCCAGGGAGCCTCTGATATATCCAATTGCCTCATTGTCTTTAAAATGTGGACACAGTTGACTAATGCTGAAGGAAGCCAAAATAGACTTCCAGCTCTCATGTCTCCATGATGCTGATGTACCTGTACCACTTGTGCCATTCAGCAGAAGATCTAGTAAAACACAGTGTTTTATTCCAGAGGGCACAGTAACTGTAAGGCCCCCATTATATGTTTGTTTTTTTGTGTCCGTATGCAGTCCTTTTTTTAAGCGCCGCAAATGCGGACACACGTACACCCATTGTATTCAATGGTGGTACGCACAAGTCAGGTTTTTCACAAAAAAACAAATCGACAATGGTAGGAGTTGTATTCAGCAGCAGCTGTGTCATTCCTGTATAAAAGAAAAAATTCAATTAAAATAAGCGTGGGCTCCCACGTAATTTTCAGGGCTGGGGGCTGATGTTAATAATCTGGGAAAAGGGATAATATTCCAAAAGGTTCACAGGCTATGATTAACAGCTCACAACTGTTTGCTTACCCTTTACTGGTGAATTTACGGAGACTCCAGAAAAAAATGGCGTAGTGGACCCCTATAAATTCAAACCAGCAAAAGCTAAACAGACAGCTGTGGGTTGATATTATTATCCTGGGAATTGGCCAGAGATATTGATCCCATCTGCCCCAGGCTACCAAAATCAGACTGGGGCAGAATTTGGCACTTAGCCTCGATCTTCCCATTTGCCCTTGTGCGTTGGCAAGTGGGGAAATATTTGTGGGGTTGATATCAGCTTTGTATTGTCAGCTGACATCAAGCCCAGGGGTTAGTAATGGAGAGGCGTCTAAGATTCCCGCATTGCTATCCCCATAGAAAGTTGGAAATAAACACACAGCAAGAATAAAATCCTTTATTTGAAATAAACACACTGACTCCATTATTTTAAATAAAAAAAGCAAAGTTATACTCACCATTACGCCTAATCCATTGAAGCCTATGTTCCCTGTGTAACAGCGTGTGTCTCCCCTGACCTGTGTCCTTGGACTGCCATATAATCAGGCATGAGTCAACAACCAGTGGGGGAGCCCTCCCCCATGGAAGGGTGGATCTCAGGACACCGAACAATAGACTGATGTGTTGGCTGACTCAGTTGTGAGGTGACTTGGAAAGTGCTGGGATCTTATGCTGAGGCGAGATCCTGGTGCCAGAGTGTGGAGGGTAAAAAGCTGCCACGTTGGACAGTGTTGTGTCCTTCATCTGCTGGAGCCATTGAATTCACTAAAGGACTTTTTCTATTTCCCTGGCGTCGGATTGCCAGGTGGCGTTCCCTGATCTGCTCCCTTTGTGTGGATTCATTGTGGACTCATTGTGGACTACTTACGGACGCCGCAGAACTACTTTTATTTGTGTTATCCCAGTTCCCTGTTCCAATAAATCTTGTTGGCTTGTCTATCGGCCTGGTGTCTCTTTCTGCTCTGTCGCAAACCCCGTCACAAACTGGTGGCAAGCAGTGGGGTCAGAGCAGAGGGAATGAAGGACAGTGGCCCATCAATGTCTGGAACCGGAACCTCAGGATACAAAAACTGGACTGTGGTTAGCCTACAAACAGAGGCCCGTGAATTAGTAGTCTGCTACAAAGGACTGACGAAGGACCAACTAATTAAAACTTTGGAAAGAGCTTCTCTTCAAGATGGCACTGCAGGAGGATTCCCACAGCAAAGGGAGGAAACGCAGGAGCTGCAGGTAAATACCCAAAAAAGTCAGTGGGTTGTGTGTTACGAGGAGGAGATGGCATTGCTTGGGGATGAGGCCACCATAGAAGATAAGAGAGAGGCCATTCATACAGCTAAGGAGAGGTAGCGCATGGTGGAAGCAGCTAGAAGCTCCAGACAGACTGTAACTACAGCACCCACCATGAGGGAATTTCAAGTGTCCCGTAAGGACTTTAAGCCGTTTAACGAGGCTGCAGGCGACATTGAGGGCTTCTTCCAGGACTTTGAACATCAATGTCGATTAATGGATGTCCCGGAAAGGGAGCGAGTCAGACATCTAGTTGGGGCTCTTAGAGGGTGGAGCTGCTGAAGCCTATAGAGCTATGGACCCTCAGTGGAGCTGCGATTATGGGAATATTAATGACACCATCTTGGAACATTATGCTGTAACTCCAGACACTTACAGAGCGCAGTTCCGCTCCTTAGCCTGTGAGGGGGAAATGTCTTTCAAGATATATGCCCACAGGCTCAAACAAGTATGTCACCGCTGGCTGGGGAAGCCTTCCTGGGTCATCCTAAAAGAACAGTTCTACACCAAATGCCCCGCTGAGATCCGGGAATGGGTGTGTGAGAGCAGACCAGCAACAGTGGAGCAAGCTGCTGCTCTAGCTGATGAGGTTCTCACCATCAAACCTCAGTGGAAAAAACTAATAGTCGGTGAGAAAAAATACTAACAGCCCGCCAGCCTTGGCGGCCTCCAATGTTCACCGTCCCACCAGACTACCAACTCATGGGGAAGCCCATGTGAATGTACCCTCCAGCACTACTGCCTCATCTTTGGGAATACGTCGTGGACACAGAATCATAGAACGCAGATGTTATGGATGTGGGAAACCTGGTCATATGCAAGCCACCCGTCCAGATGTTCGGAGGCAAAACCGCTACAAACCACCTTTGCCTGTCCATTATCTACAGACACCCTCAACTAGAGAAGAGCTTGATTCACCCCCTGATGATTTGCCAAGTGACTCTGATATAGTGGCTCCCCTACCAGGAGATTATGGGGTGCGAGCCTCCGCCACCTGTTCATCTGATCTTCAGCACAAACATCTACAGGAGTTCGTGCTAGATGGGCAAAAAGTGGTTGGTTGTCGTGACACTGGGGCTTTTCTCACTATAGCCGAGCCCCGAGTTATTCAACCAGGAGCAATTCAAAAGGGACCAGGAATTGCCATTGAATTGGCTGGAGTTACTCAGAGATATATTCCAATAGCGAATGTAGCCCTGGATTATGGCTTTGGGGCCAAACAATGCATGATTGGTGTGATGAGCGGCCTTCCTGCAGACGTTCTTCTAGGAAACGATGTAGGGAATCTTCAATGTCACTTTGTCGGTGCGGTAACTCGAAGTCAAGCCAAGACAGTAGCAGATGTGGACGTGAATACACCATCAATGGAAGGAATGCCACCAGAACTGCCATCACAGCCGGTGAGTGACTCTTCTTGTGGGGATCATATGAGTGTCACTTGGGATAAAGTTTGGTTTAGACACGAGGGAGAGACAAACCCTACCCTAGCTAGTTTTAAAGCTTGTTCTGAAATGAGGCAGTTAGGGGAAAACAAGGAAAAAATTATCAGAGAAAATGGGCTTCTGTATCAGGTTACCAACCCTAAGGGTACCGTCACACAGTGCCATTTCGATCGCTACGATGGTACGATTCGTGACGTTCCAGCGATATCTATACGATATCGTTGTGTCTGACACGAAGCAGCGATCAGGGATCCTGCTGCGAATCGTACGTCGTAGCAGATCGTTTGGAACTTTCTTTCGTCGCTGGATCTCCCGCTGTCATCGCTAGATCGGTGTGTGTGACACCGATCTAGCGATGCGTTCGCTTGTAACCAGGGTAAACATCGGTTTACTAAGCACAGGGCCGCACTTAGTAACCCGATGTTTACCCTGGTTACCAGCGTAAAAAAAAACAAACAGCACATACTTACATTCCGGTGTCTGTCCCTTGCCGTCTGCTTCCCGCACTCAGTGACTGCCGGCCGTAAAGTGAAAGCAGAGCGGTGACGTCACCGCTGTGCTGTACTTTCACTTTACGGCCGGCAGTCAGTGAGTGCGGGAAGCAGACGGCAAGGGACAGACACCGGAATGTAAGTATGTGCTGTTTGTTTTTTTTTACGCTGGTAACCAGGGTAAACATCGGGTTACTAAGCGCGGTCCTGCGCTTAGTAACCCGATGTTTACCCTGGTTACCCGGGGACCTCGGCATCGTTGGTCGCTGGAGAGCTGTCTGTGTGACAGCTCTCCAGCGACCACACTACGACTTACCTACGATCACGGCCAGGTCGTATCGCTGGTCGTGATCGTAGGTAAATCGTATAGTGTGACGGTACCCTTACTCCCTAGATAAACCATGGACATATAGCAAACAGCTGATTGTTCCTCAGAAATACCGGGTTTCTCTATTGCACCTTGCTCATGACATTCCTACTGCTGGCCATCAAGGGAAAACCCGCACTGAGAGACGGTTGGCTCAAATTTTCTATTGGCCTGGGATTTCTCAAGCCTTGGCGCATTTCTGTCGAACCTGCGACATCTGTCAGCATAGAGGGCGACCAAGAGATCACCCAAAGGCACCCTTGCAACCACTCCCTATAATAGAAGAACCCTTTCATAGAGTAGCTGTCGATATCATTGGACCCCTGGCTAAACATAGTAAATCTGGAAAGCAGTATATCCTCATTGTTGTGGATTATGCCACCCGATATCCAGAAGCTGTGGCACTGTCCAGTATTTCTGCAGCCAAGGTGGCCGAGGCCCTGGTTACCATTTTCACCAGTAGGATTCCCAAGTGAGATCCTGTCAGACCAAGGCTCACAATTCATGTCGGAGCTGGTACAGTCTGTGGCGCACTTGTGGAGTACAAGCTATCCGAACAACACTTTATCCTCAAACAAATGGACTCTGAAAGATTCAATGGCACTTTGAAGAATATGCTAAGAGCCTTCACTGACAGGGATACAGACTGGGATGGGAGAAGTACCTACCCCATCTCCTGTTCGCCTATCGGGAAGTCCCCCAGGAGTCCACAGGGTTTTCCCCCTTTGAGCTTCTCTATGGAAGAAAGGTCAGAGGACCTTTAAACCTGCTAAAGGAATATTGGGAGGGGCAAATTGAAGATACAGGAACCCCTGTTGTTCCATATGTCAAAAGCTTCGGGAGACTCTGGCCCAACCTGCTAGTTTTGATCGGGATCATGTACGGATGGCTCAAATCAGACAGAAGACGTGGTACGACCACAAAGCACGCTATCGGGAGTTCGCAGAAGGACAATAAGTCTTAATGATTGTTCCCCATCGACAAAATAAACTGTAGACAACATGGGAGGGTCTATTCCGGGATCTCAGAAAACTTAATGACACCAATTACCTCCTTTAGATGACCAGGGTTTAAGACAAAAAACTGTCCATGTGAATATGATTAAGGAGCACCATGACCGGTCACTACCAGTGATAGCAAGCTGTCGGATTGCTTCAGAGGACAGTCAGGAGGAAGAGGACTCACTACCTGATCTTGTGGCAGCAGCGATGGCCCCATCAACTGTGGAACAGGTTCCCCTGAAAGATCACCTGGATTTCTTACAGAGAAACCAAATGCTGGGAGTGCTCCATCAAAGAAAGGCTGCTTTCTCATCTGGACCAGGTCGAACCACAGTAACCCAACATCATGTAGACACTCCAGGCATAAGGCATATGTCCCATACAGCAGGCCCCTTTCCGAGTACCAGAATCGGGTAGAAACACCATGCAGCACGAATTGGAGGAGATGTTACAGCTCAGTGTAATTCAGGCCTCCCATAGCTCTTGGGCCTCTCTTGTGGTGTTAGTACCCAAGAAAGATGGGAGCATTCGATTCTGTGTGGACTACCGTCGACTAAATGACCATACCATCAGTGATCCTTACCCAATGCCTCGTATTGATGAACTTCTAGACCGGCTAGCTGGGGCCCGATATGTCACCACCTTGGATCTAAGTAAGGGATACTGGCAAATTCCTCTAACGGAGGGAGGGAGAGAAAGGTCAGCCTTTATAACCCCCTTTTGGCTCTACGAATTTTTAAGCATGCCTTTCGAAATGAAGAATGCCCCTGCAAACTTTCAGAGAATGATAGACCAGATCCTCCGGGGATGTGATGGCTTTGCTTGTGCCTACTTAGATGATATTGCCATCTTCAGCCAGATTTGGGAGGAACATTTGAATCAAGTAGCAGTTGTTCTTGACCGGATTCTTGCAGCAGGCCTAACCATTCGACCAGATAAATGCCAAGTGGGGATGGGTGAAGTCCAGTATCTAGGGCATAGAGTAGGAGGGGGAAAGCTCCGTCCTGAACCTGCCAAAATCCAGGCTATTAGAGACTGGCCTATACCCCAAACCAAGGAACATGTTATGGCTTTCTTGGGAACTGCTAGTTATTACCGAAAATTTGTTTCTCATTTCAGCACTATGGCCAAGCCTCTTAAAGATCTCACCAAGAAAGCGATGCCCCGGGTGGTGACCTGGTCTCCAGCCTGCGATGAGGCTTTTAATCTGCTGAAGGATGCTCTGATCGGTGACCCTGTTCTGGCTGCTCCAGACTACAAGAGGAGATTTATTGTGCAGACGGATGCCTCTTCGTATGGACTGGGAGCTGTACTCAGCCAGGTGAATGCTGCTGGGGAGGAGCACCCCATTGCCTTCCTCAGCAGGAAACTGCTGGACAGGGAAGTGGCCTATGCAACTGTTGAAAAGGAATGCCTGGCTGTAGTATGGGCCCTCAGGAAACTAAAGCCATATCTGTATGGGTGAGAATTCACTGTTGTTACTGATCACAATCCCCTCACCTGGCTGAACAGAGTCTCTAGGGACAATGGACTTTTACTACGATGGAGCCTGGCTCTGCAACCTTATAACTTTACAGTACAATATAGAAGAGGCAGCCAACACCAAAATGCAGATGGGTTATCCAGGCAGGAGGAACCATGAGTCAAGTCAGCTATGATTACGTGTACTTGACAGGAGACCTGTAGAGGTCACTAGTCTGTACACAAATTGAGGGGGGAAGGGGTTGTAACAGCGTGTCCCTCCCCCGACCTCTGTCCCTGGACTGCCATATAATCAGGCATGAGTCAACAACCAGTGGGGGGAGCCCTCCCCCATGGAAGGGTGGATCCCAGAACACCGAACAATAGACTCATGTGTTGGCTGACTCAGTTGTGAGGTGATTTGGGAAGGGCTGGGATCTTATGCTGAGGCAAGATCCTGGTGCCAGAGTGTGGAGAGTAAAAAGCTGCCACGTTGGACTGTGTTGTGTCCCTCATCTGCTGGAGCCATTGAATTCACTAAACGACTTTTTCTATTTCCCTGGCGTCGGATTGCTGGGTGGCGCCCCCGGATTTGCTCCATTTGTGTGGATTCATTGTGGACTACTTACGGACGCTGCAGAACTACTTTCATTTGTGTTATCCCAGTTCCCTGTTCCAATAAATCTTGTTGGATTGTCTATCGGCCTGGTGTCTCTTTCTGCTCTGTCGCAAACCCCGTCACACCCTATAAAAAAAAATATAATAAACAACCATATTCCTCACCTGTCTGAGGTGAATAAAATCCATACTGTCCCATGCCATAATCCATCTCTGCGACATCTGTTTTTTTCAAAATGAATGGTGCCATGATGCCACCGTTCAATCAATATCAGGACACAATGAGATGCTGTGAGCACAGCTTCATTGATTAGTGGTGATGTCATAAAGGTTACCATGAGACACTGAAGCTGCGGCTCCCTCGGGCAGTTCACTGTGAGTGGCCCAATGAACTCCAGTGACCTCAATGAGATTACCGCTAGCAACGTGACAAAATTCTGAGATCGGACAGCAATGCACTGAATAGCCACTGGTCTCCTCACCCGAGCATGACAGCTTCATAGAAATATTTAAAGCTATCGGGCGACCTGCTTGCCTGTCCATGCATTGTGGTCCAATCTTGGACCACTTTCTACGGATGTCTGAATGTGCTGTTAAGACAAGTTTACATTCATGGGGGCCACAGTGCACATTTATTTTTAATTGGAGGACACAGTGTACACACTGTTCTTTTTTTCTGGGCAATATATTTTGTTTTATATTCAGGGGGTACAATGTATATTATGTTCAGGGGGGACAGTTTACTGTGTGCGTGTGCTTTGGGGCACTATTGGTGAAATTAAACTTACCTTGGAGGAACCAATGCCAAAGGGCTCATGGGATGCCAACAATATTGGTTTTTTTTCAAGTATATTTAAAGGGAACCTGTCAACCCCCAGGGCCTATTAATGTAAAAGAGCCACCTTCTGCAGCATTTAGAGTAAGTGTCCACGGTCCGTAATCACAGCGCTTTGGACGGAAAACCCGCTCCGACCAAAGTTCAGCTCCCTTCTGTACGCGTCGTGATTCCTATGTGTTCATTGCACACATCCGGAATCACCGCACCCCGTATATAGGGTCCTGTGACTTACCTTGCGGCGACGTAGCGTTGCTGAAAGGTAAACAGACATGCTGTGTTCTAAAAAGACGCGCCGCATGTCCGTTAACGCAGGGCCGCCGGAAGCGTGTTCGCGCGCATAGTGGAGACGGGATTTGATAAAATCCCCTCCACTATGCTGTAACATCTGGACGCTGCGGGTTGAACACTGCAGCTGTACGCCTCGTTCAATCCGCATGTAATACTGAATGTGAACACATACCCTAAGTCTGCACTCTGTGAAGGTGGCTTTTATGTTTTTGCCCCCTAATAATGCTGATATATTCACTTTTATAAATTGTGTGCCATGCCTGTATTGAGTCCGGGGGGTACATTTTTCCCCCCTTTCTCAACCGCCTCCCAGACATCAATCATCCCCTCAGTGCATCGGGCGCCGCCTCCTGTGTTTCCTCACGTCACCGGCACTGTGCTAATTTTTGGGGCATGCGCCCTGCGTGCTGCCCTTGAACTCACATCAGCTGATGTACTAATATCGCGTGTAGAGGAGGCCCGAGATCCCACCCCGCAATGTGTTATGATTTATTCACACTGCGGGGCTGGGAATATGGCGCATGCGCAGTTAGTCTCTGCGGCTGTCCCCATCTCCCTCCGCCTCTCTCCTCCAGCGTTATATGACTCGTCTGCAGCGTCAGAGTGATCACAAGCTGCAGACGAGTCGTATAACGCTGGAGGAAAGAGGCGGAGGGAGATCGGGACAGCCGCAGAGACTAACTGTGCATGCGCCAGATTCCCAGTTCCGCAGTGTGAATAAATTATAAAACACTGCGGGGCTGGATCTCGGGCCTCCGCTACACGCAGGTGCGATATCAGTACATCAGCTGATATGAGTTCCAGGGCAGCATGCACGGCGCATGCCCAAAAAATGAGAGCACAGTGCAGGTGCCAGTGGCATGAGGAAACACAGAGGAGGCGGTGCCCGATGCACTGAGGGGATTATTGACAGCTGGGAGGCGGTTGAGTCAGGGGGAAAAAACATACCCACCAGTGTCACGAAGGGACTGTCCTAGCATGACACGACCCAACAAGGGGACGGTCCAAAATGGTGAAACACACAAGGGTATAGCGGGGACGCTTTAACAATGGTGGGCCCTGTCAGTAGAGAACAGGGAATTGGACACCTCCTGCACTCACTCGAGGATGTGCCCTGCTCTTGCTATCGTCCCTATGCGGGTTCTTTCACCCCATCGCCGAGCAGGACACCTATCCCTACGTAGGGAAGTGGCAGGTGAGAGCACTGGTCCCACCTCTGCACTAATACAACACAGGGGAAGTTAGAGACAGCAAAGTGACAAAGCAACAATAAGCTCCACACTTAGCTTTCTCTGCTGCAATGCACAGCAGAGTAAGGCACCAGATATCAGTATTCAGCTGAAGAACCACAGCACCCAGTAAGCTCCTTCTTCAGCTCTTTGGTCTCCAGAAGCTCCTGTATAACCAACAGTCAGCTGATACATCAGGTGACCCCCAAAAGAAGGTGGGAGTTTTCACCACCCACATCAGACTAGGCAGCAATGTAATTACACCAGCGGCCACCGGGGAAAAACTGCAGTAACCCCCTATAGCCTGAAAGGAAAAAAAGTTTTAATCTGAGAAGCCAGATCTGCCACAGATCCAAAAATGGATTGTGACCCCCGGACTCAATACAGATATGGTGCACAGTTTATAAAAGTGAATATTTCAGCGTTATTAGGGAGCAAAAACATAAGAGCCACCTTCACAGAATGGAGCCTCTTTTACCTTAGGCCCTAGGGGAGAGACAGGTTCCCTTTAGACTTTTGTAAAAAATAATAATAATCTTTATAATAATCTTTATTTTTATATAGCGCTAACATATTCCGCAGCGCTTTACAGTTTGCACACATTATCATCACTGTCCCCGATTGGGCTCACAATCTAGAATTCCTATCAGTATGTCTTTGGTATGTGGGAGGAAACCGGAGTGCCCGGAGGAAACCCACGCAAACACGGAGAGAACATACAAACTCTTTGCAGATGTTGTCCTAGGTGGGATTAGAACCCAGGACCCCAGCGCTGCAAGGCTGTAGTGCTAACCACTGTGCCACCGTGCTGTAATAAAGGTACGGTAAGTTTAATTTCACCATTAGTGCCCCAAAGCTGAAAAGTTAGGGCAAATACTACTGTAGGCTTTGTAGGTAAGCCATAATCACAGGTTGCACCTCTACCCCAATGGAGCTGAAGTAGCAAGCAAGGAAAATAAATAGCAGGTAACTTATAGGTACTGAAATACTGTGTATACAGTGTCTAGCCTAAGTAAAAATAAGGTTTTAATCAATATCTCACCTAGCATTTCCAAAATTTTGACAAGACTGAGTTTCATAAAACATGTTTTAACCCATTTTATAACATATCTTTCATTACAAAGTGTTTTACTTAAATTAGTTGATGCGAAAAAATGAATACACCCCACATAAAAATTACATCTAGTGTTTTGTATGACCGCCAAGATTTTTTATGGACAGCACCAAATGAACAAGTTGGAGACATATTGAAACATTTATTTTTTGTCCATTCTTCCAGAACGACCTCTGTTGGAGCCTGGATGCTGGATGAGTGATGCTCAATTTGCCTCTTCACAAATCCACATAGGTTTTCCATTGGGTGCAGATCAGGAGACATACTTAGCAATTGAATCACTTTTCCTGTCCTACTTCAGAAATGCAAAAGTGGCCTAGTTGTGGCTATGGATTGTTGTCATGTTGGAAAAGTGCACATCTGCCAAGTGCATGGAGTGATTTTAGCACCTTCTCTTTCAATATGGAGCAGTACATCTGTGAATAAATGAAACCATCAATAAAATGTCCCGACATTTTGAGAACTCATGCAGCCCCACATCAGGACACTGCCACCATAATTTTTTTTTCTGGTAGGCACCATGCATTTAGAAAAATTAATTTAGAAAAATGCATGATGCCTACACAATGAAAGAAGGGTGGCTGTTAAAAATAGTTATCCTCTTAAGATTTTACAGGGTTGGAAAAGCCCATCTTCTTTCTTCCAGAAACAGTACATCGGTACATGGGTAGTGTCTGCTATAGCAGAGGTCCCCAACCGCCGGTCCGCGGACCAGGACCGGGCCGTTGAGGTTTTTCAGCCGGTCCGCGGCGCCGCTGACAGCTAGCTTCGCGGCCCTGCGCCTGGTCAGAGCACGCTCTGTGACAGCTCGCAGCTTCCGGCAGAGAACATTATGCAGGACGAGGGGGCAGCCCTCCTGCGCAGCATGGTGTGTTCCTGATGGGGTGGGGCGGCAGGCTCTCCTCACTGACACGCCCAGTGGCGTATCTAGGGGGGGGGGCAGCCGGGGCATTTGCCCCGGGTGCAGCCGGCAGGGAGGGGCGCAGTCGGGCCGCCTCATTCGGCGGTCCGCAGTGTCTCCCCCCGGCGGCTGCATTCTGCCGTCCCCGGTCAGGGAGTCAGCTGTTCTCTGTGCCGACTGTCAAGCTGACAGCCGGCACAGAGAAGCTGCAGAGCGCCGGATCCCAATGTGTGCAGAGGTGGAGGGGAGCCCCTGCAGGGTGGCTGCGGCAGGCAGGGAGAAATCCGTGCAGCTCCGCTGCCCAGCGATCTGTCTTCCTGCTTCCTCTCACACAGACGCGCCGCTGGATGACGTCATCATTCAGCGGCCGGCTGTGTCAGAGGAAGGCAATGAGATGCTGTGGTAGAGTGCGAGGAGAGGTGAGAGGGGTGTGTGAATATGTGTGTGTGAATGTGTGTGTGTGTGAATGTGTGTGTGTGTGAGAGTGTGTGTGTGAGAATGTGTGTGTGAGAATGTGTGTGTGAGAATGTGTGTGTGAGAATGTGTGTGTGTGAATGTGTGAATCAAATTCTCATTATAAATGTCATAATTACATGATAAGTATGCACTAAGCTCCACCCCTCCATAACTCCACCCCCATATGACCAGAGCCCCACCCCTGCCCCACCCCCACCCCACCGGGCCATGGAAAACTGGTCTTGCTTAAAGCCGGTCCCTGGGGCAAAAAAGGTTGGGGACCTCTGTGCTATAGGAGCTCTGTGCCATTGAAGTGAATGGAACTGGTTTTTGATGAGAGCATCACTTTTGTTACACACCCTTTAAGTCCTACCTAGTCACCTTTGCTGCAAACAGTTCAGTGTCAATTTTGCCTTGAGAAAATCTTTAATAATTTAAAGAAAACTCATTACCTAGCTCATTCTTTAAAATCCCATTAATGGACTCTATGAACCAGACTGCACAAAGCAGAATTGTCCTGGTGCTGACTGCGGAGAAGGAGAAAAGAAGCTTGGCAGCATTCGCTTTCTTCCCATCAAAGAAAGCGTTATTAATCAGATTATTCACAAGTGAAATCTTCGGTGTGGGTACATACAGGTTGGATGCACAGCAGATTTTTGGACGGACAATCCGATGTGTATTTTAGTTCCAGTGTTGTGGATCACATTTTATGAGATTATCTTGAAACGGTAATCATAAAACACCAATAAAGTAATGGGGTCGAGAGCACATTGCAGTCAAGCGCTCCCAACTAAAATAAAGAATCCGTAATATAGTGGAGTACTCCAGATACAATAGTTACAACCACAAAAAAATGGAGTAGCAACAAGCCACAATATGGATACAAATTACAAAAAAAAAACTTTTTATTGCACACTTACATAAATACAGATCACACAAAATCCATATAAACAGATGAAATTGATACTTTTGATGAAGAAATCTACTTTGTGGCTCTTCTTTAATCACAATTTGAAGTTTTCTGGTAATGAGATTTTGGTGCACAATGGCATGACTGTGCACTGTTTCTTCTTCTCCATCCGCTCTGCCTGCCTCCAGTGTTTAAATGTCTAGTTACTGCTTTTTCACGCAGGAGGCAGGTCACTGAAAAAGTAACGACCTGTCATTTAAATACATAGGATGCATATGGAGGGGCTGTGGAAGGAGGAGAAGACCCATAGCACAGTCCGGCCCTTGTGCACTAAAACCTCATTACGAGAAAACTTCATATGGTGATTAATGAAGAACCATACAATGGATTTCTTCATCAAACGTATCATTTTAATCTGTATATCAGTCCCATTACAGTAATGTCTTTACTTTTAACTTACAATATTGTGCTGACAGGTTCTCTTTAAGGTCTTACCTTTTCCTGAATCAACAGATCAATAGAATTGAGAACATCAGTGGTGAAGAAGGACAAAGCCTTCTTGGATTCTGACATAATGTATCATGATGTTAATAGTAGTCATTAATCTGTATACTGCTTCACTTAGGGTATGTGCACACATCAGGATTTCTTGCAGAAATTTTCCTGACAAAAACCGGACATTTCTGCCAGAAATCCGCATGCGTTTTTACCGCGATTTGACACGTTTTTTGTGCGTTTTTTGTGTGTTTTTTCCCAAATGCATAGAATTGCGGGAAAAACGCAGAAAATCCGCAAAAATAATGAACATGCTCATTTTTTTACCGCGATGCGTTTTTTTCGCGGAACACATCCATGTGCACATAACATGCAGAATGCATTCTAAATGATAGAATGCATAATGTATGCGTTTTTAATGAGTTTTTATAGCGTTTTTACCGCGAAAAAAATGCGAAAAAACCTGAACGTGTGCACATAGCCTCAGTCTCATAAAATAGCAATAACATAAAAAAGATTATTAAGATTATGTATTTGCATCACTTGTAATTTATAGAAGTAGTTTCGACAGAGCTTCATTCCCAAATAACCTTTATAAAGCAGCATTTCTAATATGGCATGTAAATGGGAAAATTAATGTTAAAATTCCATGTATCTTTCTAACATGTCAACTACATGAATAATAACAGGATTACTGTTCCATGATGCCATCATTTGCATACTTTCTCACAAAGGTGAACCCTACTTTAGTCTTTCAGCCATGTTGATCATAAGGCAGACAGACACTTCCAGTGACTTACATCAAAGCCATCTCTGGGATTGTGTTGATGTTAGCAATCACCTTGGTGCTAAACACACAACTTTGCCGGGGAATTCTGAGAAGATAATACATGTCAGCCTCAGGTGGTGCCAGCAGCAGAAGTCTACGGTTAAATAGTCGAGTGGAAGATCACTTGCTTATAAGGGTCAGACTGTGATCTCATCCTGCCTGACTGTGCGATTGCATTAGTAGAGGATATATTGGGATTTAAAAAACTGTGATACAGATCAAAGCGTAAGCAGATGTATCCTTACCAGGATTCGTCTAAAAGGCATTAGGGTGACATCCAGAAAATGTAACACGTCTGCGTATGATACGTCTGTGTCTCCATTCAAGGAGAGGATCCACCGAGTGAAAGCATAGTAAAACCTATAGCTGCATTAGTAAGAAGTTATATTTATATGTAGAAACAAAGGTCACACTTAGTTCTTTATGGCTTTTCTAAATTACTATAGAAAGTATTTTGATGCTGACTGAGTAGGAATCTTATTATTTTGTTAAGAAAAAAACTTTTCCAAACCTACAAGTTTGATTTTCGATATGTATATGGATCTATATATGTTCTAATTTTTATTTTATTACGTTTTTCTTCAATTATGCTAATTCCCTACTGATTTCTTGATTCATGATTCCTTCACATCTTTGGACCTTTACAAAGCAGAAAAAGTTGATGCTGGTTTTGCTGTGGATTTGCTACAGATGTCACAGTATGCATTGCAACAGAAAAATCTGCATCTCAAATCCCTACCACAGGTCATTCGTCCTGAATTTTTCCACAGCATGTTGATCAGATTTGTTGAAACCTCATACACTTTTCTACAACTTTCACCCTGGAAAATCAGCAGTATATCTGTCACACTCCTACCTAAAATCCTGAGTGACCAATTGCCCACTGAAGTCACATAATTAGCAAATTGTGTCCACCTTTGTGTAATCCATTACTTTAGCTACAGCTCTTCTGTTTGTTTGAGAATATTAGGGATCATACAACATTATGAAAAATAAGGAACACACCAGACTGGTCAGGGATAAAGTTGTAGAGAAGAGCAAATTAAAAAATTATTATTGCTTTTCTTCAGAAGGGACAGGGAAGCTGGTCAGGGTTGATGGAAAGATGAATGGAGTGAAATACTGGAGAAAAACTTTTTTTGGGGGGGCTGCCAAAGATTTGAAGCTGGGATATAAGTTCACCTTCCAGCAGGGGAATGACCCTAAACATACTGCCAGAGCTTCAATGGAATAGTTTAGGTGAAAGCATATTCATGTGTTTGAATGGCCCAGTCACAGTTCAGACCTAAATCCCATTAAAGGGAACCTGTCACCCCCCTCAGGCATTTGTAACTAAAAGAGCCACTTTGTGCAGCACTAATGCTGCATTCTGACAAGGTGGATCTTTTAGTTATGCTCCCTAAACATGCTGGAATAAACGCTTATAAAATGTGCCCCCTCATACCTTGAAATAGTCCCGGGGCGGGTCTTTCCCCCCTAATCAGACGCAGCACAGCCGTCGCTCTGGGCCTGTGCGCGCCGGGCGCCGCTTCCTCTTGCTTCATTAGCGTCCCTGGCGCCTGCGCTGTAAGTTCAAAGGGCAGCGCAACTGCGCATGCCCGGAAAAAAATACAGCGTAGGCGGCGGGAACGCTAATGAAGCAAGAGGAGGCGGCGCACACAGGCCCGGAGTGACAGCTGTGCTACGTCTGGTTAGGGGGGAATGACCCGCCCCCGGGATGATTTCACAGTATGAGGGGACACATTTTATAAGCGATTATTTCAGCGTGTGCTGGGAGCATAACTAAAAGAGCCACCTTGTCAGAATGCAGCATTAGTGCTGTACAAGGTGGCTCTTTTAGTTACAAATGTCTGGGGGGGGGTGACAGGTTCCCTTTTAGAATCTGTGGCAAGACTTGAAAATTGCTGTTCACGGCTGGGCTGTGGAGTCATTAAGCCAAACCTCTAACTCCTCAATTTCCCTGACTCTGAACCCACAGCATGACCTCACTACTGAGCATGGATAAAAAATGCAGCACAGATGCAACTCTACAAAAAGTCGAGATCAGGAACAGAACAGACATTTATAGGACATTTTATAGCTTTCCCAAATTATGAAAATTTTTACAGCACATCCTGCATTGTACTACTGAGCTTAATTTATTATATATGTTAGGAGTCGGTCCATTTTATACCAACTCCACCAAAATGGACACCGATTCCACGACTCAGACTCCACAGCCCTGGGTCACAGACGCTCTCCATCCACTTTCCCTGAGTTGGAGCTAGTTTGCAGAGAAGAATGGGCAAAAATTTCAGTTTCTAGATGTGAAAAGCTGGCAGAGACATACCCAAAAAGACTTGTAGCAATAATTGCAGCGAAATGTGGTCCTACAAAGTACTGACTCAGGGGCACTGAATACAATACATAAGCATGTCACAATTTTCAGATTTATATTATTATACTATTTAGAAAGCTATGTATCTTTCCTGTTTACTTCACAAATACTTGCTACTTTTCTGTTGGTACTATATCACATAAAATCCCAATGAAAACAAAAATATAGGTTTGTGGGTGTAACGTGAGAAAATGTGGAAAAGCTCATGGGGTATGAATACTTTTTCAAGGCACTGCTGTAGTTCTTTGTTCTTTCATTCTGATTGAAATACAGAATCAAATGACATCCAGGATGTTGTGAGTGATCTGAGTTTGCACTGACTTACATAATTTTTCTTACAGAAAATCAAGCGATGAGCACACAGCCAATCTCATCTGCAATTTGCGGTCTCAACTATCTTGAATTTCAATATGGCCATCTGAACCTGGCCTTAGGTTGGTTCAAACAAGCGGTTTTTTTTCTGTCTATGTGCTGTCTTTGGGGAAAACGAATCACACACAGACCAATGTTAATCAGTGTGGTTAACATGTAAACGTTTTTGACAGGCCGATAATCTGTGTAAAACTAATCACAGCATCTTCTATTCTCAACAGTCTCTCCTATTCATTGGGTGCGTTTTTGTTTTGTTTTTTAAATAGGGAAGCCATACTGGCAAAGATTATGCAGAATATAGATTGGACCTTTTATTAATATGTTATGCGAATGAAAAGATAAGTGTCATACAGATGACAATTGGACCACCATACAAATGAAAACACATTTATTTTTATGGACAAAAAATGGACAATTTTAATACTTTCATACTTATTTTTTGTGGCACAAGTTGTACTTTTGAGCGACACCATTGGTTTTACCATGTCATATACTACACTGTGTGCAGAATTATTAGGCAAGTTGTATTTTGATCACATGATACTTTTTATACATGTTGTCCTACTCCAAGCTGTTCCGCCTTGAGAGCCAACTACCAATTAAAGGGAGCCTTTCACCTGAATTTGGCAGGACCGGTTTTCGGTCATATGGGCGGAGTTTTCGGGTGTTTGATTCACCCTTTCCTTACCCGCTGGCTGCATGCTGCCCGCAATATTGGATTGAAGTTCATTCTCTGTCCTCCGTAGTACACGCCTGCGCAAGGCAATCTTGCCTTGCGCACGCGCAGTATACTTTGCCCAACTGCGGGAAAAGCTGAAAAGCATTAGTGCGCATGCACCGGCGCACTATGTCCCGGAACACAGCGAAATAGTTCCGGGACATAGTGCACCGGCGCATGCGCACTAATGCTTTTTGGCTTTGCCCGCAGTTGGGCAAAGCATACTGTGCGTGCGCAAGGCAAGATTGCCTTGCACAGGCGTGTACTACGGAGGACAGAGAATGAACTTCAATCCAATATTGCGGCCAGCATGCAGCCAGCAGGTAAGGAAAGGGTGAATCAAGCACCCGAAAACTCCGCCATATGACCGAAAACTGGTCCGGCCAAATTCAGGTGACAGGTTCACTTTAAGTAAATCAGGTGATATGCATCTCTTTAATGAGGAGGGGTGTCTAATGACATCAAACCCATATATAAGGTGTGCTTAATTATTAGGCAACTTCCTTTACTTTGGCAAAATGGGTCAGAAGAGAGATTTGACAAGGCTCTGAACAGTCCAAAATTGTGAGATGTCTTGCAGAGGGGATGCAGCAGTCTTGAAATTGCCAAACTTTTGAAGCGTGATCACCAAACAATCAAGCGTTTCATGGCAAATAGCCAACAGGGTCGCAAGAAGCATGTTGGGCAAAAAAGGCACAAAATAACTGCCCATGAATTGAGGAAAATCAAGCGTGAAGCTGCCAAGATGCCATTTGCCACCAGTTTTGCCATATTTCAGAGCTGCAATGTTCCTGGAGTAACAAAAAGCACAAGGTGTGCGATACTCAGAGACATGGCCAAGGTAAGGAAGGCTGAAAAACGACCACCTTTGAACAAGAAACATAAGATAAAACGTCAAGACTGGGCCAAGAAATATCTTAAGACTGACTTTTCAAAGGTTTTATGGACTGATGAAATGAGAGTGACTCTTGATGGGCCAGATGGATGGGCCAGAGGCTGGATCAGTAAAAGGCAGAGAGCTCCACTCTCACTGAGATGCTAGCAAGGTGGAGGTGGGGTACTGGTATGGGCTGGTATCATCAAAGATGTACTTGTGGGACCTTTTCGGGTTAAGGATGGAGTGAAGCTCAACTCCCAGACCTACTGCCAGTTTCTGGAAGACAACTTCTTCAAGCAGTGGTACAGGAAAAAGTCGGTATCATTCAACAAAAACATGATTTTCATGCAGGACAATGCTCCATCACATGCCTCCAACTGCTCCACAGTGTGGCTGGCCAGTAAAGGTCTCAAAGAAGAAAAAATAATGACATGGCCCCCTTGTTCACCTGACCTGAACCCCATAGAGAACCTGTGGTCCCTATTAAAATGTGAGATCTGCAGGGAGGGAAAACAGTCCACCTCTCGGAACAGTGTCTGGGAGGCTGTGGTGGCTGCTGCACGCAATGTTGATCGTAAACAGATCAAGCAACTGACAGAATCTATGGATGGAAGGCTGTTGAGTGTCATCATAAAGAAAGGTGGCTATATTGTTCAGTAATTTTTTGGGGGGGTTGTTTTTGCATGTCAGAAATGTTTATTTCTAAATTTTGTACAGTGATATTGATTTACCTGGTGAAAATAAACAAGTGAGATGGGAATAGATTTGTTTTTTATTAAGTTGCCTAATAATTCTGCACAGTAATAGTTACCTGCACAAACAGATATCCTCCTAAGATAGCCAAATCTAAAAAAAATCCACTCCAACTTCCAAAAATATTAAGCTTTGATATTTATGAGTCTTTTGGGTTGATTGAGAACATAGTTGTTGATCAATAATAAAAAATAATCCTCTAAAATACATCTTGCCTAATAATTCTGCACACAGTGTAGAAAACGAGAAAAAAATCCAAGCGTGGTGAAATAGCAAAAATAGTGCAATCCCACACTTGTTTTTTTGTTTAGCTTTTTTTGCTAAGTTCACTTTTTTCAATTTTTTTTCTCGCTACGCCGTTTAGCGATCAGGTTAATCCTTTTTTTTATTGCTAGATCAGGCGATTCTGAGCCCCGCGATACCAAATATGTGTAGGTGTAATTTTTTAATTGTTTTATTTTGAATGGGGTGAAAGGGGGGTAATTTGAACTTTTATATTTTTTTTATTTTTTTCACATTTTTAAAAACATTTCTTTTTTACTTTTGTCATGCTCCATGGGAGACTAGAAGCTAACACAACTCGATCGCCTCTGCTACATAGAGGCGATGCTCAGATCACCTCTATGTAGCCTCTATGTTGTACAGTAGAATTACAGCATTGCTATGAGCGCCGACCACAGGGTGGCGCTCATAGCAGTCTGGCATCAACAACCATAGAGGTCTCAAGAAGACCTCTGGTTGTCATGCTGGCGCCAATGACCCCCGATCGCATGACAGGGGTCACCGGTTCGTGCATTTCCGGCCGGATGGCCAGAAGCGCTTGTTAAATGCCACTGTCAGATTTTGACAGCGGTATTTAACTAGTTAATAGGTGCGGGTGGATCGCGATTCCACCCGCGCCTATTGCGGGCACGTCAGTTGTTTGAAACAGCTCACAGCCGGAGCCCATGTCAAAGCGGGGGGTTCTGCCATCAGACGTACTATTCTGTCTGATGGCAGAAAGGGGTTAATGGAAGTAATTCACACATTTATTTTAACTGCTCCATGTCCATTCCTTCACACTCTGAACTTCATAATCTCTTTTGGTCTTGCGGATAAGACTCAGTCATTCAAGTCTATGGAGAGCTATAAAAACAGAAGACTTTCATTTTCCAACAATTTTTCTTTCGTTCTTAACTGATCCATTGCTTGTTGTCAGTGGAAAGATAATCAGGCCTTTTACCTCCTTTTTAAAAATGGATAATATAAAGAATATGATGCAAAACTGGGCCAAAATGGAAGAAAAACGGGATATAAAATAGAAATGGATGTGCGAATTTAACCTTAGGAAGAAATTGCATAGGGAGGATTTTATTGCAGACCTGTATTTGCCAAAATTTGGCTCTTGAGCCAGTTTAAAAAAAAATAAAATCTATTGCATGTTAAATGTGAGGCTGAAGGTGTAACAGTGCTTGTGTTTGTGCTAAATGGGTTATTCTCAAAAACTCAAGTTATTGCTTGCTGATCATTGAGGCGTATTGCCACTAGGACCTCCGGTGAACTCCAGATTAAAGGTACCTTCACACATAACGATATCGTTAACGATATCGTTGCTTTTTGTGACGTAGCAACGATATCGTTAAGGAAATCGTTCTGTGTGACAGCGACCAACGATCAGGCCCCTGCTGGGAGATAGTTGGTCGCTGAGGAAAGTCCAGAACTTTATTTCGTCGCTGGACTCCCTGCAGACATCGCTGGATCGGCGTGTGTGACACCGATCCAGCGATGTCTTCACTGGTAACCAGGGTAAACATCGGGTTACTAAGCGCAGGGCCGTGCTTGGTAACCCGATGTTTACCCTGGTTACCAGCGTAAAAGTAAAAAAAACAAACACTACATACTTACCTACCGCTGTCTGTCCCCGGCGCTCTGCTTCTCTGCACTCCTCCTGCACTGGCTGTGAGCGTCGGTCAGCCGGAAAGCAGAGCGGTGACGTCTCTCTTCGGGGCCGGCCGGCGGGCGCACTGCGCATGCGCCCGCCATTTTGAAGATGGCGGCGCCCACCGGCCGGCCCCGTGAGAATCTTTGGGGTCTCGGCTGCCGGGGGTAGCGATCGCCGGTAATTAACTGTTTACCGGCGACCGCAAAAAAAAAAAAAGTAAAGTGTAATTCTCTGTCCTCTGATGTGATCGCACATCAGAGGACAGAGAAATAGGGGGATTCGGGGACCCTATCATACTCACCTGTGTCCCTGGATCCTCCTGCTGCTCCTCCTGGCCGCCGGCAAAAGAAAATGGCGGGCGCATGCGCAGTGCGCCCGCCATCTGTCTCCATCTGCTGGCCGGCAGGAGAACAGCAGTTGGGGCTAAGGTTAGGGGTAGAGGTAGGGGTAGGGTTAGGGGTAGGGTTAGGGTTAGGGCTAGGGTTGGGGCTAAATTTAGGGTTGGGGCTAAATTTAGGGTTAGGCTTCTTTCACACTTACGTCGTTACGGGTCCGTCGCAATGCGTCGGCCCGACATACCGACGCACGTTGTGAAAATTGTGCACAACGTGGGCAGCGGCTGTAGTTTTTCAACGCATCCGCTGCCCAATCTATGTCCTGGGGAGGAGGGGGCGGAGTTACGGCCACGCATGTGCGGTCAGATATGGCGGAGGCGACGTACAAAAAAACGTTTCATTGAACGTTTTTTTGTGCCGACGGTCCGCCAAAAAACAATTGATCCAGTGCACGACGGACGCGACGTGTGGCCATCCGTCACGATCCGTCGGCAATACAAGTCTATGGGCAAAAAACGCATCCTGCGGGCACATTTGCAGGATCCGTTTCTTGTCCAAAACGACGGATTGCGACGGATGCCAAATGACGCAAGTGTGAAAGTAGCCTTAGGGCTAGGGTTAGGGTTGGGGCTAAAGTTAGGGCTAGGGTTGGGGCTAAAGTTAGGGTTAGAGTTGGGATTAGGGTTAGGGTTTGGATTAGGGTTGGTATTAGGGTTAGGGTTGGCATTAGGGTTACGCTTGGGATTAGGGTTAGGTTTGGGATTAGGGTTAAGGTTAGGGTTGTGATTAGGGGTGTATTGGGATTAGGGTTAGGTTTGAGGTTAGGGTTGAGATTAGGATTAGGGGTGTGTTGGATTTAGGGTTTTGATTAGGGTTATGGTTAGGGTTGACATTAGGGTTGTTTTGGGGTAAGGGTTGTGATTATGGTTAGGGTTAGTGATTAGGATTATGGATCAGGTTGGGGTTAGGGGTGTGTTGGGGTTAGGGTTGGAGCTAGAATTGGGGGGTTTCCACTGTTTAGGTACATCAGGGGGTCTCCAAACACGACAGCCTATTTTGCGCTCAAAAAGTCAAATGGTGCTCCCTCCTTTCTGAGCTCTGCCGTGCGCCCAAACAGTGGGTTACCCCCACATATGGGGCATCAGCGTACTCAGGATAAATTGGACAACAACTTCTGGGGTCCAATTTCTCTTGTTACCCTTGTGAAAATAAAAACTTGGGGGCTACAAAATCTTTTTTTGTGGAAAAATATATATATATTTTTTTTATGACTCTGCATTATAAACTTCTGTGAAGCACTTGGGCATTCAAAGTTCTCACCACACATCTAGATAAGTTCCATGGGGGGTCTAGTTTCCAAAACGGGGTCACTTGTGGGGGGTTACTACTGTTTAGGCACATCAGGGGCTCTCCAAACGCGACATGGCGTCCGATCTCAATTCCAGCCAATTCTACATTGAAAAAGTAAAACGGCTCTCTTTCTCTTCCAAGCTCTGCGGTGCGCCCAAATAGTGGTTTACCCCCACATATTGGGTATCGACGTACTCAGGAGAAATTGCACAACAACTTTAGTGGTCTAATTTCTGCTGTTACCCTTGTGAAAATAAAAATTTGTGGGCAAAAAGATCATTTTTGTAGAAAAAATGCGATTTTTTTTCACGGCTCTACGTTATAAACTTTTATGAAGCACATGGGGGTTCAAAGTGCTCACCACACATCTAGATAAGTTCCTTAAGGGGTCTAGTTTCCAAAATGGTGTCACTTGTGGGGAGTTTCCACTGTTTAGGCACATCAGGGGCTCTCTAAACGTGACATGGTGTCCGATCTCAATTCCAGCCAATTCTGCATTGAAAAAGTCAAACGGCGCTCCTTCACTTCTAAGTTCTGCGATGCGCCCAAAAAGTGGTTTATCCCCACATATGGGGTATTGGCGTATTCAGGAGAAATTGCATAACAAAATTTATGGTTACATTTCGGTTTTTACACTTGTGAAAATAAAAAAAATGGTTCTGAATTAAGATGTTTGCAAAAAAAAGTTAAATGTTCATTTTTTCCTTCCACATTGTTTCAGTTCCTGTGAAGCACGTAAAGGGTTAATAAACTTCTTGAATGTGATTTTGAGAACCTTGAGGGGTGTAGTTTTTAGAATGGTGTCACACTTCATTATTTTCTATCATATAGACCCCTCAAAATGACTTCAAATGTGATGTGGTCCCTAAAAAAAAATGGTGTTGTAAAAATGAGAAATTGCTGGTCAACTTTTAACCCTTATAACTCCCTAACAAAAAAAAATTTTGTTTCCAAAATTGTGCTGATGTAAAGTATAAATACAAATATTTTAGCCTGCACTCTATAATCAAGTCGGGGTGCTGGTGCGACAGACCATAGGGTCTATTACTAGTATTATATTGGGATCCACCGCACTCCCTATGTGGAATATCTTGTACAAAAATCCAATTTTTGAAATATGCTAATTTATTTGTGTGCAAAAGAACAGTCAATCAGGTATATCAGATCAAAACAGAATTATTACAGAAATGGTGAATGCGACTCAGTATGATTTCGACGTTTCGACCCCTCCCGGGTCTTATTCTTGTGGTCGCACTGTGAATATAAAACGGTATATACATATCTTAACATAGATAACAAACAACGGATAAATACAACACAACAGACAAATATATGATACAATATATACAACATGATTTGATTCCTCAGTTACTGCTCCCCAAAAGGAAAATGTTTATATTATGAGGCTAGGCTCTAGTTAATACTGTAGAGGGAGTCCGTCAAGTGACATGGTATCTACGAGAACTTCAATCTCATAAAGTAAGGTTATTACCTTAGTCCAGGCTACGTGAATGGTTCTTAGGATAGAAATGATGTTGTCCCTGTGATGTCCTGATATGTATATACCGTTTTATATTCACAGTGCGACCACAAGAATAAGACCCGGGAGGGGTCGAAACGTCGAAATCATACTGAGTCGCATTCACCATTTCTGTAATAATTCTGTTTTGATCTGATATACCTGATTGACTGTTCTTTTGCACACAAATAAATTAGCATATTTCAAAAATTGGATTTTTGTACAAGATATTCCACATAGGGAGTGCGGTGGATCCCAATATAATACTGATGTAAAGTAGACATGTGGGAAATGTTATTTATTAAATATTTTTCATGACATATCTCTCTGATTTAAGGGCATAAAAATACAAAGTTTGAAAATTGTAAAATTTTAAAAATTTTCGCCATATTTCCGTTTTTTTCATAAATAATCGCAAGTAATATCGAAGAAATGTTACCACTAACATGAAGTACAATATGTCACGAAAAAACAAACTCAGAATCAGCGTGATCCGTTGAAGCGTTCCAGAGTTATAACCTCATAAAGTGACAGTGGTCAGAATTGCAAAAATTGGCTCGTTCATTAAGTACCAAATTGGCTCTGTCACTAAGGGGTTAAGGCTCTGGAACTCCAAGAATCAGTCTCTGCATCCACATCTTGAATGGAGCAGCGGTGCACAGGCTGAACAGTTGCTGTTTTAATTTCCTATGGAATTGCTGGAGGAAGCCGAGCACTGCACTCCGCTTTCTTCGACAGTTCGAGGCCAAGCACTTGCATGTCCTGCTCCACTCCTTCAGGGCCTGGTACAAAGCCCTATTCTTGGAGGTTTCAGAGTCTAGATTACAAGACAGCTGTAGTTCCCAGAGGTTAGAACCTTAGCGGTCAGCAAGTTATCTGCAATCTTATAGGATAGAGGACAAGTTGTATTTGGGGTTGAATATCCCTTTAATACTTATTGGAATAGAAATGGAAAGGAAAATTCTCCAGCGCAGAAAGAATGATAAAACTGTGTCCCCCGGGATTTCTATTGGTGTACCCAACATGTTATTTTAACAAGAATAAACATAAAGTTTTATCATTTTTTCTGCACTGGAGAAATTTCCTTTCTATTTCTGTTCTAAGAAATGCCCAAGACCAGAGTGGTCCCATGCGCGGATTCCATTCCTCTTCAGTCACCTAAAACTTTGTGAGCTGACTATTCCCTCTCTTTATATATTTAATACTTGTTACATCTTTTATAATCGCTCCAGTGAATAGATACCATATATAGTCGAGTATAAGCCGAGGCACCTAATTTTACCACAAAAAAATGGGAAAACTTATTGACTCGAGTATAAGCCTGAAATGCATTGTCCCCTCATGCCTATCCTGGTATGCATGGCTCCTCATCCCTATCCTTGTATGCATGGCTCTTCATCCCTATCTTGGTCTGCATGGCTCCTCATCCCTATCCTGGTATGGATGGCCCCCTCATCCCTATCCTGGTATGCATTGCTCCTCAGCCATATCCTGGTATGCATGGCCACCTCATCCCTCTCCTGGTATGCATGGCTCCTCATCCCTATCCTGGTATGCATGGCTCCTCATACATATTCTGGCATGCATGGCTCCTCATCCCTGTCCTGGTATGCATGTTCACCTCATCCCTAACCTGGTTTGCATTGATCCTCATCCCTATCCTAGTATGCGTGGCTCCTCATCCCTATCCTGGTATGCATGGAACTTCATCCCTATCCTGGTATACATGGAACTTCATCCCTGTCCTTGTATGCATGGCTCTTCATCCCTATCTTGGTCTGCATGGCTCCTCATCTCTATCCTGGTATGCATGGCTCCTCATCCCTATCCTCATAAGCATGACTCCTCATCCCTATCTTGGTATGCATGGCTCGTCATTGATATCCTGGTATGCATGACTCCTCATCCCTATCCTGGTATGCATGGCCCCCATCCCTATCCTGGTATGCATGGAACTTCATCCCTATCCTGGTATACACGGGACTTCATCCCTAGCCTTGTATTCATGGCTCTTCATCTTTATCTCGGTCTGCATGGCTTCTCATCCCTATCCTGGTATGCATGGCTCCTCATTCCTATCCTAATATGCATGGCTCCTCATCCCTATCTTGGTATGCATGGCTCCTCATCCCTATCCTGGTATGCATGGCTCCTCATCCCTATCCTGGTATGCATGGCTCCTCATCCCTATCCTGGTATGCATGGCTCCTCATCCCTATCCTGGTATGCATGGCTCCTCACCCCTATCCTGGTATGCATGGCTCCTCATCCCTATCCTGGTATGAATGGAACTTCATCCCTATCCTGGTATGCATGGCTCCTCATCCCTATCCTGGTATGCATGGAACTTCATCCCTATCCTGGTATGCATGGCTCTTCATCCCTATCCTGGTATGCATGGAACTTCATCCCTATCCTTGTATGCATGGCCCCATCAGAAAAACATAAAATAATATATAGACCATCTTACTTTACCGTCCCTGCGCTCCCTCGCAGCGTCTTGTTCCGATGACAGCAGCTGTGGTGGCAGGGCGTTCACATATGCCCGCCGCTAAAGAGTAATGAATATTCACTGCTCGCAGTGAATATTCATTCCTTTAAGTAGTGGGCACATGTGATCACCTGGCAGCTTGTGGAAGCCGGCGACTGCAGCTGATTACTGACTATTAATTTCTCTTTAGCAGCAGCCACAGGCTTTAGCTGCAGCAGCCGGCTCCTGCCTCCTGTGACTCGCTGCTCCACCTCTGCTGCTCCCCCTCTGTCTTCTGGGACCCTCACTCGAGTATAAGCCGAGGGTGGCTTTTTCAAAATGTGCTAAAAACCCAGCTTCTACTCGAGTATATACAGTACAGACCAAAAGTTTGGACACACCTTCTCATTTAAAGATTTTTCTGTATTTTCATGACTATGAAAATTGTACATTCACACTGAAGGCATCAAAACTATGAATTAACAAATGTGGAATGATATACTTAACAAAAAAGTGTGAAACAACTGAAAATATGTCCTATACTCTAGGTTCTTCAAAGTAGCCACCTTTTGCTTTGATGACTGCTTTGCACACTTTTGGCATTCTCTTGATGAGCTTCAAGAGGTAGTCACCGGGAATGGTTTTCACTTCACAGGTATGCCCTGTCAGGTTTAATAATGGATGGGACCATCAGTTGTGTTGAGAAGAAGTCTGGTGGATACACAGCTGATAGTCCTCCTGAATAGACTGTTAGAATTTGAATTATGGCAAGAAAAAAGCAGCTAAGTAAAGAAAAACGAGTGGCCATCATTACTTTAAGAAATGAAGGTCAATCAGTCCAAACAATTGTTAAAACTTTGAAAGTGTCCCCAAGTGCAGTTGCAAAAACCATCAAGTACTACAAAGAAACTGGCTCACATGAGGACCGCCCCAGGAAAGACCAAGAGTCACCTCTGCTTCTGAGGATAAGTTTATCCGAGTCACCAGCCTCAGAAATCGCAGGTTAACAGCAGCTCAGATTAGAGACCAGGTCAATGCCACACAGAGTTCTAGAAGCAGACACATCTCTACAATAACCGTTAAGAGGAGACTTTGTGCAGCAGGCCTTCATGGTAAAATAGCTGCTAGGGAACCACTGCTAAGGACAGGCAACAAGCAGAAGAGACTTGTTTGGGTTAAAGAACACAAAGAATGGACATTAGACCAGTGGAAAACTGTGCTTTGGTCTGATGAGTCCAAATTTGAGATCTTTGGTTCCAACCACCGTGTCTTTGTGCGACGTAGAAAAGGTGAACGGATGGACTCTACATGCCTGGTTCCCACAGTGAAGCATGGAGGAGGAAGTGTGATGGTGTGGGGGTGCTTTGCTGGTGACACTTTTGGGGATTTGTTCAAAATTGAAGGCATACTGAACCAGCATGGCTACCACAGCATTTTGCAGCCACATGCTATTCCATCCGGTTTGCATTTAGTTGGACCATCATTTATTTTTCAACAGGACAATGACCCCAAACACACCTCCAGGCTGTGTAAGGGCTATTTGACGAAGAATTAGAGTGATGAGGTGGTCACCAGACCTGAACCCAATCGAGATGGTTTGGGGTGAGCTGGACCACAGAGTGAAGGCAAAAGGGCCAACAAGTGCTAAGCATCTCTGGGAACTCCTTCAAGATTGTTGGAAGACCATTTCAGGTGACTACATCTTGAATCTCATCAAGAGAATGCCAAGAGTGTGCAAAGCAGTCGTCAAAGCAAAAGGTGGCTACTTTGAAGAACCTAGAATATAAGACATATTTTCAGTTGTTTCACACTTTTTTGTTAAGTATATAATTCCACATGTGTTAATTGATAATTTTGATGCCTTCAGTGTGAATTTACAATTTTCATAGTCATGAAAATACAGAAAAATCTTTAAATGAGAAGGTGTGTCCAAACTTTTAGTCTGTACTGTACGGTAAATGTATGTTATTTGTCAGTACACTGGGGAACACAATTTTTTAAAAGTTAGGTTAGACAACTGTTCTTAATTAATTTTTGGATGCTGAATCCAGAAATGATCTCAGTTTTTCTCTATCACGTCAAGTTTTTGAACTATAGGATTTTTGTCTTCTCAAAACTATGTAAACTACTGTACCTAAAAAGTGTTTTGTTTTTTAAATAGTACAAATATGAACAAAAAATGAAATATATAAGAAATAGGCATGACAAAGTTGTGACTACTCTTACAAGTTAGTCTATAGAAAATGAGGTGCTCACTGTCCTTGGGTAAGGTGCTCAGGAGAAAAAAAGTAGAATCAGCAGAAAAAACTCCGGCACACAATTAAAGTCAATGCAATTTGCTGGTGAATTTATTAGAAAATAACAACGTTGCAAGTAGTATAAATCCGTAGGAGGAAAAAATGTAACACCGCATACGTAGGAAAAATGCTATGTATTGATTCACAGGTAACAATTTCATGTATTGATTCACAGGTAATAGTTTCAACGTTTCGGCCTGTAAGCCTTTTTCAAGAAAACCTGTATGTGAATCCGGGAC
Source organism: Ranitomeya imitator (assembly GCF_032444005.1). NCBI lineage: Eukaryota > Metazoa > Chordata > Amphibia > Anura > Dendrobatidae > Ranitomeya > Ranitomeya imitator. The sequence continues at coordinate 197,492,979 of NC_091284.1, read as the reverse complement.
AGGAATCCAGCAGTGTGGGGTCCGCACTGCTGGATTCCTGTCCCGGATTCACATACAGGTTTTCTTGAAAAAGGCTTACAGGCCGAAACGTTGAAACTATTACCTGTGAATCAATACATGAAATTGTTACCTGTGAATCAATACATAGCATTTTTCCTACGTATGCGGTGTTACATTTTTTCCTCCTACGGATTTATACTACTTGCAACGTTGTTATTTTCTAATAAATTCACCAGCAAATTGCATTGACTTTAATTGTGTGCCGGAGTTTTTTCTGCTTACTCTTACAAGTTGCCACGTAGCTCTATATGAGTCGAATTGTAATCAGATAGCAAGTCTTATTACAGATATCAGTGCAATTGTGCTTCTCTGGCAGGTAAGTTGTGTAGGAAAAACTTGACGTGCTAGAAAAAAACTGACTACATTTTTGGAATCAGCATGCCAATTTTAGTATAAATCAGCTCAAAAACCTAACTCAACAGAAATTTTGTTCCCCTGTGAATTGTATAACACAGGCAGCTCAAGGTAATGTGGGAACTTGTGATTTTGAAGCACTCTGTTGCAAAAGTAATTATTTATTAAAACATTTTTTCTATGTAGTGAAGTCAAGTCAAAAATATAATGCTCCTGTTTCTTCACCCAATGCTGAAGGTCTGTGAAGTATATAGAGATATAAGTGAAATGACAATATAGTATTCACCTAAATTTGTCTTTTGTAAGTCTTTGCCTCCTGTGTCCAGATGGCAGTAAGATGGCAAGTTTTCCACCTTCCCTGGCTGCATCCTGTCTTTCTGTTTTATGGCCTTCCCATAAGATAAAGGCATTGTTCTCACCTCTGTACAGATGAAGGAGATTTAAGAATCTTTATCCACTTTGATGCTAGCAAGAAACATCAGAGCCAAAAGCGCTTCAGCTCTGGCCGTGGCTGAAGTTTTTGATTCTCTGATCCCTTTGGTCTGTGGGAATTGAGGATTTTCTTTCAATAAAACCCTGACTGTGAAGGATTTTCTTATTAAAAGCAGTGTCTGATGTATTTTCCCCTCTGCTTGTCTGTTCTCTTTTGTTACACATCTTTTGAAAGGCTTCACAGTGACTTGACTTTCCAAAAAGCTTTCACTCTGCCACTCCAATATAGATTTGGAAAGTGAGAAGCCGCCAAGTGTAATCACTTGGCATGTAACACCTTCGATGCCGTTGCTTACAATGGATTCCTGTTCTTTAATGCTATTCACATCCACACCTTGTACACACATACACAGTATACAGACATCAGTGCAGAAGATCACATTAACTTGTTTCATAGATTCGTTTCAATTCTAAACTCTTGCTTCCTACATATTGAGCATATGAAGAATAGAAGAAAGTGGTCAAATTGGACAAGTTATTACCGTAGATGTTAACCAAGACATTAATGACCTGATTCCTCAAAGCTTTTACGCCAGAAAACTAAAACATAGAAAGCTTTGAAAAGTTGCAAGATGTTGGTGACTTTTGGCATTTTCACTCTATTTATGCCCAACTCCGCCAAAACGGACAGAGCTGGGGCAGGACGGAGCGTAGCACCACAGCTCAAATAATTCATGATGAGCTTTAGTTCTGCAGTGGTAATCTCCTGCCGATAAAACACTGATTGTGTTGAAACAGTAAGCAGCTGAGCAAGTGATCCTTCCCTGGAATCGGGATCTTTGCCCCTACATTATGCTGCTCTCATATTAAGTTCACACATTCAGTATTTGGTCAGTATTTTATATCCGTATTTGTAAGCCAAAACCAGGAGTGGATGAAAAATGCAGAAGTGGTGACGTGTTTCTGTTATACTTTTTTTCTGATTGTTTCACTCCTGGTTTTGGCATACAAATATGGATGTAAAATACTGACCAAATACTGAGTGTGAACATGGCCTAAATGGCAAAAACCTACTGACAGATTCCCTTTAAAAGCATGTATTTTAGGCTGAGATTGTTTTGCTTGTACATTATATTTTTCATGTTTTCCTGCATATTGTTGAGTGGAATGACTTAAGTGAATGACAATCCCTCATTGAGTTTGTTCTGGTGGGGGGGTTTGCAAGTTTTTCTTTTTCTGATCTCCCAGCTGATATATGAAAACAATTAAAGTTCACCTCAACTTTCAGTGATCTGTGCTCATTAATTAGCACAGAAAATTTCAGCAAAAGACAGGGTTGATTGTGACTTGTAGGATCGCTACTTCCAACAGGTGGCGCTATAGAGTTTAAGTCCTCTTTTTCTCAGAAGAGGCAATTTGCATAGCAAAAGACAGCTCATTGATGGATTTTTAGTTAACTTATTCTACAGCCTGCATGGAAGCAAAGAGCTGGTAAAAGCCAAGAGATAATTAAATCAAATTACAAATATAATTTTTATTATTATATTGTATTATTATATTATATTTTTGACTCAAAATACACATTTATGTACAAAAAATGTCTCAAGTGTCCATATCATGTCAGCCTTATTCCACTCATAACCTGTTTAAATAGTTAAATAAAATGTTACTTCTTCTATGTCCCTATGATGGAAGTCTGAGAATCTGACAAGTTCCCTAGAGCCCTTACCCTGTAGAACTGTTTAAGGCTGGGTTAATTGTCTTAATTTATTCCTTTAAGTCTGATTTCCTTGCTTTTTGGACAGGTATAACAATGTAAGAGGAGACCTAATAATTCACCTGTCGAACTGATAATGATGGATCTTAATATTTTTTGTGGACTTTGTAACTGCAAAAGCCATTTGGACAATAAGAATCTTAAGCCTAGGCTTTATTATTTCAGTTTCAGTATCCTTATTTATGTACTTGCAGCAATTATGCCTAAAAACCTGCTTCTCATCTAGGAGACAGAGGGCATAATGAATCATCTTGGCCAAGCTGTATTGCATGGCCTACAAGACTTGCTATGAAAACGGGTGCTCTCTATTAATAGATTCTGTGCCCCACTAGACTCGCATCAAGGGCCTATCACTTAGTGGTTGAGGGGCAAGATCCTCCAAAAAAAATCTCTGTACATATATGTCTCTCCCTGGCATGTAAAGCATGTAACGCTCTACAAGGAGGAATATTACCCCTTAAACCCCAGTCAGAGGATTCTCATACAGCCACATCAGATCTCATACCTTGCACTGACAAAGGGCAACACCCGGAAACATGTCTGCAAATTGAGATTCTTGTTTGGCTTGTATTCTCAGTTATATGCAAGGCTCGTTAAAGGGTCGATATTGACTTTTAGGAAAGCTATTAGCAATAGGTGGCATTAGAGTTCTACTCTAATGGGTAAACTGTAATAAATGTGTGCAAGCTTTTGAAGAAAAGCTAAGTTCTAAATAATTTTTGTTGTTTTTTTAGGTGTGACAGGCTGGTAAAGCTACTTAGATATTGATTGGATTGATGTTCATTACCTCTAGTGAGTGGTGGCTAGGGTTGAGCGAAATGGGTCGTTCATTTTCAAAAGTCGCCGACTTTTGGCAAAGTCGGGTTTCATGAAACCCGATCCGACCCCTGTGCGGGGTCGGCCATGCGGTACGCGACTTTCGCGCCAAAGTCGCGTTTCAATGACGCGAAAAGCGCCATTTCTCAGCCAATGAAGGTAAACGCAGAGTGTGGGCAGCGTGATGACATAGGTCCTGGTCCCCACCATCTTAGAGAAGGGCATTGCAGTGATTGGCTTGCTGTCTGCGGCGTCACAGGGGCTATAAAGGGGAGTTCCCGCCGACCGCCATGTTACTGCTGCTGATCTGAGCTTAGGGAGAGGTTGCTGCCGCTTCGTCAGAAGCAGGGATAGCGTTAGGCAGGGTCCATTAACCACAAAACCGCTTGTGCTGTAGCGATTTCCACTGCCCAACACCACCTTCGGTGTGCAGGGACAGTGGAAGCTACATTTTTTTTTTTTCCCCCTCAGCGCTGTAGCTCATTGGGCTGCCCTAGAAGGCTCCCTGATAGCTGCATTGCTGTGTGTACGCCGCTGTGCAAACCAACTGCTTTTTTCAAAGCACAAATCCTCTTGTTCCTTCCTTTCTGCACAGCTATCTTTTTGGTTTGTACACACTTTTTATTTAATTTGTGCATCAGTCCACTCCTTATTGCTGCCTGCCATACCTGGCTGAGATTACTGCAGGGAGATAGTAATTGAAGGACACTCCCTGTTTTTTTTTTTTTTTTTTGTGGGAGATTAAGATTGACATTTCTGCTAGAGTGCCATCCCTGTCTGTGTCATTTCTCACTCAGTGGGCCATAGAAAGCCTATTTATTTTTTTGCTTGATTTGGGTTATAAAATCTACCTGAAAAAATCACTACATCAATCAGTGGGAGAAAAATATTGGCCTCAGGGCTTGTGTGCCACTCCTGACTCCTGTGTGCATCATCACTCACTCAGTGGGCCATAGAAAGCCCTTTTTTTTTTTTTTTTTGCTTTATTTGGGTTCTAAATTCTACCTGAAAAAATCAATAAATCAATCAGTGGGAGATTAATATTGGCCTTTGGGCTTGTGTGCCAGTCCTAAGCGTGCCATCTCTCTCTCTCAGATAGTGGGCCATAGAAAGCCTATTTATTTTTTTTTTTTTTTATTGTATTTATAAATTTTCCCTGGAAAAAAAAAAAAAGTGGGAGATTAATATTGGCCTCTGGGCTTGTGTGCCAGTCCTGAGCGTGCCATCTCTCTCACAAATAGTGGGCCATAGAAAGCCTATTTATTTATTTTTTTTTGGTTTTATAAATTCTCCCTTAAAAAAAAAAGGGAGATTAATATTGGCCTTTGGGCTTGTGTGCCAGTCCTAAGCGTGCCATCTCTCTCTGTCTCTCAGATAGTGGGCCATAGAAAGCCTATTTATTATTTTTTTTATTGGGTTTATAAATTTTCCCTGGAACAAAAAAAAAAAGTGGGAGATAAATATTGGCCTCTGGGCTTGTGTGCCACTCCTGACTCCTGTGTGCGTCATCTCTCACTCAGTGGGCCATAGAAAGCCTTTTTTTGTTTTATTTGTTTTCTAAATTCTCCCTGAAAAAATCATTTTATTTTATTTGGTTTCTAAATTCTTCCTGAAAAAATAATTTTATTCTATTTTTTTTTTTCCTAAAGTCTCCCTGAAAAAAAAAAAAAAAAACAAATCAGTGGGAGATTAATATTGCCCTTTCTGCTTGTGTGCCAGTCTTGACTCCTGGGTGTGCCATCTCTCTCTCTCTCTCTCCAATTGTGGGCCATAGAAAGCCTATTATTTTTTTAGCTTGATTTGGGTTCCAAAATCTACCTGAAAAAATCACTACATCAATCAGTGGGAGATAAATATTGGCCTCTGGGCTTGTGTGCCACTCCTGACTCCTGTGTGCGTCATCTCTCACTCAGTGGGCCATAGAAAGCCTTTTTTTTGTTTTATTTGTTTTCTAAATTCTCCCTGAAAAAATCATTTTATTTTATTTGGTTTCTAAATTCTTCCTGAAAAAATCATTTTATTCTATTTTTTTTTTCCTAAAGTCTCCCTGAAAAAAAAAAAAAAAAAACAAATCAGTGGGAGATTAATATTGCCCTTTCTGCTTGTGTGCCAGTCTTGACTCCTGGGTGTGCCATCTCTCTCTCTCTCTCTCCAATTGTGGGCCATAGAAAGCCTATTATTTTTTTTAGCTTGATTTGGGTTCCAAAATCTACCTGAAAAAATCACTACATCAATCAGTGGGAGATAAATATTGGCCTCTGGGCTTGTGTGCCACTCCTGACTCCTGTGTGCGTCATCTCTCACTCAGTGGGCCATAGAAAGCCTTTTTTTGTTTTATTTGTTTTCTAAATTCTCCCTGAAAAAATCATTTTATTTTCTTTGGTTTCTAAATTCTTCCTGAAAAAATCATTTTATTCTATTTTTTTTTTTCCTAAAGTCTCCCTGAAAAAAAAAAAAAAAATCAAATCAGTGGGAGATTAATATTTACATTTGTGCTTCAGTGACAGTCCTGCGTGTGTGGCATCTCTCTCATTTGTTGCCACCAACAACAGAGTGTGTAACATTGTGCCTGATTTTCGTTGTGGTCTCACTCACCTGTAAAGGGGTAGCTAAATCATACTGAAGTTATAGCTCACCGTGTAATTTGTGTGACAGCAACAAATACCGTTAGTTTGTTTACGTTTTTAAAACAATGAGGAAGTATGGTGGAAGAGGTCGTGGCCGGGGGCGTTCATTGTCAGCTGGTAATGAGGGTAGTGGTAGTGGTGGAGCATCAGCTGGTCGTGGGAAAAAAAATATTGCACCTAAGTCTGGAGCTGTGGAGCCAGGTTCGTCGTCTGGCTACACAAGGCCTCGAACGCTCCCTTTTCTGGGAGTAGGAAAACCGCTTTTAAAGCCGGAGCAGCAAGAGCAAGTTTTGGCTTATCTTGCTGACTCAGCCTCTAGCTCTTTTGCCTCCTCTCGTGAAACTGGTAAATGTCAAAGCAGCGCGTCGTTAGTGGATGTTCACGGTCAGGGACAAGTCGCTTCCTTGTCCTCTTCAGCAAAAACAACAACAGAGAAGAATGCAGCAGGCGACACAACGGGTTACTCCATGGAGCTCTTTACACATACCGTCCCTGGCTTAGAAAGTGAAGCAGTTAACAGTCCATGCCCATTACAAGTTGAATCTGACATGGAGTGCACTGATGCACAGCCACAGCCAGACTACTATGCTGGTCCTTTGACTCAGACCACAACATTGCCCTCGCAGGGTGCTGATCAAGAATCAGACCCTGATGAGACTATGTTGCCCCATCACGAACGCTATACCACCGACCGACACGGTGACACAGACGAAGTTGCACACGAGCTACAAGAAGAGGTAATAGATGACCCAGTTCTTGACCCCGATTGGCAGCCATTGGGGGAACAGGGTGCAGGCGGCAGCAGTTCTGAAGCGGAGGAGGAGGGGCCGCAGCAGGCATCAACATCGCAACAGGTTCCATCTGCCGGGCCCGTATCTTGCCCAAAACGCGTGGCAAAGCTAAAACCTGTTGGAGGACAGCGTGGCCATCCGGGTAAAGCTCAGTCTGCAATGCCTGAAAAGGTATCCAATGCTAGAAAGAGTGCAGTCTGGCATTTTTTTAAACAACATCCAATTGATCAGCGCAAAGTCATCTGTCAAAAATGTTCAACTACCTTAAGCAGAGGACAGAATCTGAAAAGTCTCAATACAAGTTGCATGCATAGACATTTAACCACCATGCATTTGCAAGCCTGGACTAACTACCAAACGTCCCTTAAGGTTGTAGCACCCTCGGCCAATGAAGCTAGTCAGCAACGCAACATCCCTTCCGGCAGTGTAGGGCCACCATTTTCCGCACCACCTGCAGTATCTGTGCAGGTTTCTTTGCCAGGCCAAAGCCGTCAGGGTCAGGGAATCACCAGTTTCGTAGTAGGAAACACTGCATCTAGGGCACCGGTGGCAACAATATCATCTCCCACCGTCTCTCAGTCTGCCATGTCCACCGGCACCCCCGCTAGTTCCACGATCTCCAGCTCTCCAGTCCAGCTCACCCTACATGAGACTATGGTTAGAAAAAGGAAGTACTTAGCCTCGCATCCGCGTACACAGGGTTTGAACGCACACATAGCTAGACTAATCTCGTTAGAGATGATGCCCTACCGGTTAGTTGAAAGCGAAGCTTTCAAAGCCCTGATGGACTACGCTGTACCACGCTACGAGCTACCCAGTCGACACTTTTTTTCCAGAAAAGCCATCCCAGCCCTCCACCAGCATGTTAAAGAGCGCATCGTCCATGCACTCAGGCAATCTGTGAGCACAAAGGTGCACCTGACAACAGATGCATGGACCAGTAGGCATGGCCAGGGACGTTACGTGTCCATCACGGCACACTGGGTAAATGTGGTGGATGCAGGGTCCACAGGGGACAGCAAGTTTGGGACAGTTCTGCCTAGCCCACGGTCTAGGAAACAATTGGCTGTAGCCGTTCGCACCCCCTCCCCCTCCTCTTCGTCCTCCTGCAGAAGCGAGAGCTCGTCCACAGACCGCAGTCGCACAACTACTCCATCCGCAGCTGCCACTGTTGCACACCAGGTCTCCCATTATGGGGCAGCTACTGGCAAACGTCAGCAGGCTGTATTGGCTATGAAGTGTTTGGGCGACAACAGACACACCGCGGAAGTTCTGTCCGAGTTCTTGCAGAAAGAAACGCAGTCGTGGCTGGGCACTGTAGATCTTGAGGCAGGCAAGGTAGTGAGTGATAACGGAAGGAATTTCATGGCTGCCATCTCCCTTTCCCAACTGAAACACATTCCTTGCCTGGCTCACACCTTAAACCTGGTGGTGCAGTGCTTCCTGAAAAGTTATCCGGGGTTATCCGACCTGCTCCTCAAAGTGCGTGGACTTTGCTCACATATCCGCCGTTCGCCCGTACACTCCAGCCGTATGCAGACCTATCAGCGTTCTTTGAACCTTCCCCAGCATCGCCTAATCATAGACGTTGCAACAAGGTGGAACTCAACACTGCACATGCTTCAGAGACTGTGTGAACAGAGGCGGGCTGTTATGTTTTTGTGGGAGGATACACATACACGGGCAGGCAGTAGGATGGCAGACATGGAGTTGTCAGGTGTGCAGTGGTCGAAGATTCAAGACATGTGTCAAGTCCTTCAGTGTTTTGAGGAATGCACACGGCTGGTTAGTGCAGACAACGCCATAATAAGCATGAGCATCCCCCTAATGCGTCTGCTGATGCAAAGTTTGACGCACATAAAGGATCAGGCGTCTGCAGCTGAGGAAGAGGAAAGCCTTGATGACAGTCAGCCATTGTCTGGCCAGGGCAGTGTACAGGACGAGGTAGCGGGCGAAGAGGAGGAGGAGGACGAGGAGGATGATGGGGATGATTATATTTTTAATGAGGAAGCTTTTCCGGGGCCACTGGAAATTGGTGGCGCGGCAAGGACGGGTTCTGGTTTTTTGAGGGACACAAGTGACGTGGATTTGCCTGAAACTGCCCCTCAACCAAGCACAACCGCAGATTTGAGAACTGGAACTTTGGCCCACATGGCGGATTATGCCTTACGTATCCTCAAAAGGGACACACGCATAACTAAAATGATGAATGATGACGATTACTGGTTGGCCTGCCTCCTTGATCCTCGCTATAAAGGCAAATTGCAAAATATAATGCCACATGAGAACTTGGAACTAATATTAGCAACCAAACAATCAACTCTTGTTGACCGTTTGCTTCTGGCATTCCCTGCACACAGCGCCCGTGATCGTTCTCACAGACCAGAGGGCCAGCAGACCAGAGGAGTTAGAGGGGCAGAAATCAGAAGTGGCGTTGGCCAGAGGGGTTTTCTGACCAGGTTGTGGAGTGATTTTGCTATGACCGCAGACAGGACAGGTACTGCAGCATCAATTCAAAGTGACAGGAGACAACATTTGTCCAGTATGGTTACAAACTATTTTTCATCCCTTATCGATGTTCTCCCTCAACCGTCATTCCCATTTGATTACTGGGCATCAAAATTAGACACCTGGCCAGAATTGGCAGAATATGCATTGCAGGAGCTTGCTTGCCCGGCAGCTAGTGTCCTATCAGAAAGAGTATTCAGTGCTGCAGGTTCAATACTAACAGAAAAAAGGACTCGTCTGGCTACCCAAAATGTAGATGATCTAACCTTCATTAAAATGAACCACAACTGGATTTCGAAATCTTTTGCCCCACCTTGCCCGGCTGACACCTAGCTTTCCTATGAAAAGGTCTTGCCTGTGGACTATTCTGAATGCCTTTTCCAATCTCGTAATTTTCTGCACCTGATTGTCCAGCATACGACATGTTTACACCTCACTAAGTGGCCAAACTCCCCACACGGGGCCGTGGTATCGACACTTGGCGACAGCACCCGTGAGAGTGCAGTTTGTCTGAAGAGGTGGGTGAGCCCGCTTTTGGTCGACGGCACTGCCACTGGGTCCCTCCTAGTACAATAAAGTGTCTCTGGCGGTGGTGGTGCGCACCCAACGTCAGACACACCGTTGTAATATGAGGGGCCCTGGGCCTGTACCGCCGGCCACAAGACAGTTTCCCCCCACCCCAGCTCAAACAGTGCTCTACCACTTGCAAAATTATCTCACAGCTCCACCAATGTTTAGTCTATGCGCTGACATCCTTCAATGCCTGCCACTGACAATACCATTGTATTGACATTTTTGTTATGTTAGGCCTTCGATGCCTGTCTGTGGTCACTCCTTCCACTAGGCCTCCACTGACCACACCACTGCTGCCCGTGTACCCCTGGAACCAATTTAAAATTGCCTACAGCCATGTGTTATTATTTTAGGCCTTCGATGCCTGTCTGCGGTCACTCCTTCCACTAGGCCTCCACTGACCACACCACTGCTGCCCGTGTACCCCTGTAACCAATTTAAAATTGCCTACAGCCATGTGTTATTATTTTAGGCCTTCGATGCCTGTCTGCGGTGACTCCTTCCACTAGGCCTCCACTGACCACATCACTGCTGCCCGTGTACCCCTGGAACCAATTTAAAATTGCCTACAGCCATGTGTTATTATTTTAGGCCTTCGATGCCTGTCTGCGGTCACTCCTTCCACTAGGCCTCCACTGACCACACCACTGCTGCCCGTGTACCCCTGTAACCAATTTAAAATTGCCTACAGCCATGTGTTATTATTTTAGGCCTTCGATGCCTGTCTGCGGTGACTCCTTCCACTAGGCCTCCACTGACCACACCACTGCTGCCCGTGTACCCCTGGAACCAATTTAAAATTGCCTACAGCCATGTGTTATTATTTTAGGCCTTCGATGCCTGTCTGCGGTCACTCCTTCCACTAGGCCTCCACTGACCACACCACTGCTGCCCGTGTACCCCTGTAACCAATTTAAAATTGCCTACAGCCATGTGTTATTATTTTAGGCCTTCGATGCCTGTTTGCGGTGACTCCTTCCACTAGGCCTCCACTGACCACACCACTGCTGCCCGTGTACCCCTGGAACCAATTTAAAATTGCCTACAGCCATGTGTTATTATTTTAGGCCTTCGATGCCTGTCTGCGGTCACTCCTTCCACTAGGCCTCCACTGACCACACCACTGCTGCCCGTGTACCCCTGGAACCAATTTAAAATTGCCTACAGCCATGTGTTATTATTTTAGGCCTTCGATGCCTGTCTGCGGTCACTCCTTCCACTAGGCCTCCACTGACCACACCACTGCTGCCCGTGTACCTCTGTAACCAATTTAAAATTGCCTACAGCCATGTGTTATTATTTTAGGCCTTCGATGCCTGTCTGTGGTCACTCCTTCCACTAGGCCTCCACTGACCACACCACTGCTGCCCGTGTACCCCTGGAACCAATTTAAAATTGCCTACAGCCATGTGTTATTATTTTAGGCCTTCGATGCCTGTCTGCGGTCACTCCTTCCACTAGGCCTCCACTGACCACACCACTGCTGCCCGTGTACCCCTGTAACCAATTTAAAATTGCCTACAGCCATGTGTTATTATTTTAGGCCTTCGATGCCTGTCTGCGGTTACTCCTTCCACTAGGCCTCCACTGACCACACCACTGCTGCCCGTGTACCCCTGTAACCAATTTAAAATTGCCTACAGCCATGTGTTATTATTTTAGGCCTTCGATGCCTGTCTGGGGTGACTCCTTCCACTAGGCCTCCACTGACCACACCACTGCTGCCCGTGTACCCCTGGAACCAATTTAAAATTGCCTACAGCCATGTGTTATTATTTTAGGCCTTCGATGCCTGTCTGCGGTCACTCCTTCCACTAGGCCTCCACTGACCACACCACTGCTGCCCGTGTACCCCTGGAACCAATTTAAAATTGCCTACAGCCATGTGTTATTATTTTAGGCCTTCGATGCCTGTCTGCGGTCACTCCTTCCACTAGGCCTCCACTGACCACACCACTGCTGCCCGTGTACCCCTGTAACCAATTTAAAATTGCCTACAGCCATGTGTTATTATTTTAGGCCTTCGATGCCTGTCTGCGGTGACTCCTTCCACTAGGCCTCCACTGACCACACCACTGCTGCCCGTGTACCCCTGGAACCAACATCAGAAAATATAAAAATAAGTATTTTGCTTATAAAAAAGAAAATACTGGAGAGATATCAAATGCAGACATTTTAACATTAAAAACAAACACATACAACAAAAATCTGGTACAGTACTAAAAATGGCCACCAGCTACAATAACTTTCTCCTGCAAGTAGTTAACTGAAAGGTTTTTTCAATTTTAAACACAGATATGGCATCCACCGAGTGTTGTCCTGTCGCGTCTTCTTTATATTATTGCCAAGAAGATGCAAAACAATGAAAATAATAAAATCATTATTTACCAAAAAAATAGAGTAAGTCAAAACCACATTGCAAATAAACATTCATTACAAATAAAGAAGCAGGGCGCGTCCGAGGGTGAGTATATACCTAATAAGAATATAATCACCCTCGGACGCGCCCTGCTTCTTTCCGACAGCCTTCCTTCCTAAGAATCAGCCCTTCCGTGGTGTAGAGAGAGGGTTTGTTACACTCCAAGGTGTTCCCCAGGTTGCCTTTCCTGAGCTTCGATCTTCCGGCTCTCGTTTAGTAGTTGTTGGAAACTACGCTGCATTGGGCCTACAAATTAGGTATGGGGTGTAGAGAGATGGTGTGTTCCACTCCAAGGTGTTCCCCAGGTTGCCTTTCCTGAGCTTCGATCTTCCGGCTCTCGTTTAGTAGTTGTTGGAAACTACGCTGCATTAGGCCTACAAATTGGGTATGGGGTGTAGAGAGTTGGTGTGTTCCACTGTAGAGAGATGGTGTGTTCCACTCCAAGGTGTTCCCCAGGTTTCCTCTCCATTGCTTCGATCTTCCGGCTCTCGTTTAGTAGTTGTTGGAAACTACGCTGCATTAGGCCTACAAATTGGGTATGGGGTGTAGAGAGATGGTGTGTTACACTCCAAGGTGTTCCCCAGGTTTCCTCTCCATTGCTTCGATCTTCCGGCTCTCGTTTAGTAGTTGTTGGAAACTACGCTGCATTAGGCCTACAAATTGGGTATGGGGTGTAGAGAGATGGTGTGTTACACTCCAAGGTGTTCCCCAGGTTTCCTCTCCATTGCTTCGATCTTCCGGCTCTCGTTTAGTAGTTGTTGGAAACTACGCTGCATTGGGCCTACAAATTGGGTATGGGGTGTAGAGAGATGGTGTGTTCCACTCCAAGGTGTTCTCCAGGTTGCCTTTCCTGAGCTTCGATCTTCCGGCTCTCGTTTAGTAGTTGTTGGAAACTACGCTGCATTAGGCCTACAAATTGGGTATGGGGTGTAGAGAGATGGTGTGTTACACTCCAAGGTGTTCCCCAGGTTTCCTCTCCATTGCTTCGATCTTCCGGCTCTCGTTTAGTAGTTGTTGGAAACTACGCTGCATTAGGCCTACAAATTGGGTATGGGGTGTAGAGAGATGGTGTGTTCCACTGTAGAGAGATGGTGTGTTCCACTCCAAGGTGTTCCCCAGGTTTCCTCGCCAATGCTTCGATCATCATGCTCTCGTTTAGTAGTTGTTGGAAACTACGCTGCATTAGGCCTACAAATTGGGTATGGGGTGTAGAGAGATGGTGTGTTCCACTCCAAGGTGTTCTCCAGGTTGCCTTTCCTGAACTTCTATCTTCAGGCTCTCATTAAATTGTGGTTAAACGGAACAACTGCATTTGGCGTATTAGTTGGTTTGGGGCCTACTATCGGTGTCTGCCGCTCCTTGCTGTTCTCCTGGTTTCCTGTCCTGAAATTCCATTTTCAGGCGCTCGTTAAGTAGTTGTTAATGTTAGACTGCATTTGGCCTACTAGTTGGGTTGGGGCCTACTATCGGTGTCTGCCACTCCTTGCTGTTCTCCTCCACTGAACAAAGCTGTGCCGCCTGTTTACTACTGTTGCCAATTTTGAACTGCATTTCGACTACTTACTGATTTGGGCCTACTCTCTGTGTCAGCCTCTCATTCCAGTTGTCCTCCACTGCAATGCCCCCTGATTAGTCCCGTGTTACCAATTTTGAACTGCATTTAGCCCACTTTATTCTTTGGGCCTATATCTGTGTTTCCTCCTCATCCTGCCCATTGCCCAGCCAGTGATAGATGAGTCTGCTGGTACATTGACCCATAACGCAACATTTCCCGTGCACGCTACACTGCAAGATTGTGACCCTGCTGAAAGTCAGGTCCCCCTTCCCGCATACCATACCACCTTACACGGGGACAAACAGGAAGGTGCAGATGAAAGTGCAGGTTCCTTCATCAGGTGGGGTAGGAATACTAGTTGGCGACGTCACTGGCACAGGGCCTCTCATGGTACGCAAAAGTGTTGCTGCCGGTTGGAGGCGCCCCCGCTGTGCAAACACACCGCTGTACTTTGAGGGGCCCTGTGCCAGTGCCAATGCCAACGAGTGGGCCCCCCCTGCTTGCTCAGGTTCACAGCACTTGCAAAGTTGAAATACTTACCTCTCCCTGCTCCACTGCCGTGACGTGGTCCAGATTTCCTGGGCCCACTAATTACTTGAACCAGCCCTACCCACCACAACTTTAGCCAAATGACCCCCAATTTCAAATGCCTTCCAATTATTATAAGGTAAATTACGCTTGACAAGCTTCATTAAGAAGAATGGATGGTTTTGACATTAAAATGGGCACTCTAGGTGTTTTCCTGGCCCCCACTCACTGCCGACTATGCTGCCCCATTGACTTGCATTGGGTTTCGTGTTTCGGTCGATCCCGACTTTACGTCATAATCGGGCGATTTCACTCGACCCGACTTTTGAGATAGTCGGGTTTCGCGAAACCCGGCTCGACTCTAAAAAGGTCAAGGTCTCTCAACTCTAGTGGTGGCTTATCTCCCAAGAGTTAAAAAGATCGGTAGAGACCATAAGCTCCCATACATATACAATAGGAAGTTGATCCTGCAGAAATCCACAAGTTTAACTGATTTTAGGCCTCTTTCACACTTCCGTCTGGAGTGTCACGTCTCAATGCGTCGGCGAGACGTACCGACAGATGTTAGAAAATATTGGTAAAATGTGTGCAACGTTTCCAGTATTTCGACGGATGCGTCTCCAGAATTTGCATAGTGGAGAAGCAGGATTTTCTATTTCGGGACGAGAGAGAGATTGATTGATTTTTCCCCGGGTTGGAATGTGCTTCCGGGCATGCTCACAAGTAAAAACTGCATCCGTCACTGGATTCCTGCGTTTCATAGTGTGCGCAGGATCCAGTGTCCATAGCCTCCCATTCTGTGAAATGACGTATGCCACAGGAGGTGTCGGGGAACGTTTTTCCACTGCAGACAAAAAAACGTTTCATGGAACGTTTTTTGGAAAAGACAAATTCCGCAGGATCCAGTGCACGACGGACTAAACGTGTGGCCATCCGTCGCTATATGTCACTAATACAAGTCTATGAGAAAATGCAGGATTCTGCAAATTTTTTTGCAGGATCCTGTTTTCTCAAAAAACGACGGATCTCGAAGGGACTACAAAGACGGAAGTGTGAAAGAGGCCTTAGGCCTCTTTCACACTTCCGTCTTTTGTTTCACATCGAAATCCGTCGATTTTTGAGATTGCAGGATCCTGCAAAAAAAATTTGCAGGATCCTACATTTTCCCATAGGCTTGTATTAGTGACAGATTGTGATGGATGGCCATCCGTTTCATCTGTCGTGCACTGGATCCGTCGGAAAATAGCGGTTCGCTGTGGAGAGAGAAAACGTTTAGAGGGACGTTTTTTCTGCACGTCGGAAAATCGGTTAGCGACGGGTCCTGCGCTCTCCGTCGTCGGCTATAATGGAAGCAGGATCCGTCACTGACCGTCACACACAGGAATCCAGCGACGTATCACGTTTTTTCCCTCTGAGCATGGAAGGATTTTCAAGGCAGGGGAAAATCTCTCTCTCGTCACAACACTGGATGCGTTCCCTCCATTGTATCACTATTTTATTGACATCCGTCGGCACGTCTTCCCAACGCATTAGGATGGGACACTGCCGACGGAAGTGTGAAAGAGGCCTAAGTTGTATGTTTTGTCACCCGTTGCTCATGACACATGTGAATGCAGGTTACATTCCATGTGCTCAAAGTATCAGTCAGAACAGATGAATCTTGAGTAAAGGGAGCTCTATTTGCTCAAAAGAACACTAAAAGGATGTACATAGCCCCTTCCTGCAACCTCTCCCTCCACACAGTAACCATGTACTTTTATAGGCTTTTATCCCCTTAGTGACGGAGCCAAATTTTTTAAATCTGACCAGTGTCACTTTATGTGGTAATAACTCTGCAATGCTTCAACAAATCCCAGTGATTTTGAGGTTGTTTTTTCGTGACACATTATACTTTATGATAATGATAAATTTAGGTCAATATGTTTTGTGTTTATTTATAAAAAATATTAAATATTTGAGAAAAATGTTAAAAAATTAGCAATTTTCAAACTTTGAATGATTATCCCTTTAATCCAGATGTCCATACCTCAGCAAACCATTAATAAATAACATTTCCAACATGTCAGCTTTACATCAGCGCCATTTGTAAAATGTTATTTTATTTTGTTAGCATTTTAGGAGGATTAAAAATATAGCAGCAATTTTTCATTTTTTCAAGGAAATTTACAAAATTTATTTTTTTAGGGACTTATCCATGTTTGAAGTGACTTTAGGGGTCTCACATATTGGGAAACCCCCAAACGTGATACCATTTTAAAAACAGCACCTCCTGACATATTGAAAACTGCTGTCAGGTAGTTTATTAACTCTTCAGGTGTTTTACAGGAATTAATGCAAAGTGGCATGATAGGAATGAAAATGCGCATTTTTACCACCTAAGTGTCTCTAAAGGCCCCTTCACATTAAGCGACGCTGCAGCGATACCGACAACGATCCGGATCGCTGCAGCGTCGCTGTTTGGTCACTGGAGAGCTGTCACACAGACAGCTCTCCAGCGACCAACGATCCCGAGGTCCCCGGTAACCAGGGTAAACATCGGGTAACTAAGCGCAGGGCCGCGCTTAGTAACCCGATGTTTACCCTGGTTACCAGCGTAAAAGTAAAAAAAAACAAACAGTACATACTTACCTACCGCTGTCTGTCCCCGGCGCTCTGCTTCTCTGGTCTGGCTGTGAGCGTCGGTCAGCCGGAAAGCAGAGCGGTGATGTCACCGCTCTGCTTTCCGGCCGCTGTGCTCACAGCCAGTACAGGAGGAGTGCAGAGCACAGCGCCGGGGACAGACAGCGGTAGGTAAGTATGTACTGTTTTTTTTTTTTTACTTTTACGCTGGTAACCAGGGTAAACATCGGGTTACTAAGCGCGGCCCTGCGCTTAGTTACCCGATGTTTACCCTGGTTACCAGTGAAGACATCGCTGGATCGGTGTCACACACGCCGATCCAGCGATGTCCACGGGAGATCCAGCGATGAAATAAAGTTCTGGACTTTGTTCAGCGACCAACGATCTCCCAGCAGGGGCCTGATCGTTGGTCGCTGTCACACATAACGATTTCCTTAACGATATCGTTGCTACGTCACAAAAAGCAACGATATCGTTAACGATATCGTTATGTGTGAAGGTACCTTAACTTCTGAACAGATTACTACAGCAATCAGTCTCTAAGGCCGCGATTTGGTCATGAATTGCCATGTCAAACATCAAGACCACAAAATCAAGATCTGAGGGCACCAATTTGGTTAAATAGGAAGCCCCCACACTCTGTTAACCATTTATGATGTAGTCACTATTGACAGCAGCATCTAAGGGGTTAAACAGAGTTGGATGGTGCAAACACTGATCGTGGCTGATACAGCAAGTTGTCAGCTATAGTGTACAGCCCACAGCTGCTGGATTGTCACCTGTATGGGGAGGCTGTCCTCTCATATCTCTGGTCAGTTAAAAGACGTATTGGCTGTCATTAAGGGGTTAAGCTGACCAAAATGGATAATTAAAATGTGTATGATTTTTATTTTTGCTAATGGTCCAAATTTCTAAAATCAGTGCTCTTATGAAATCCTGGGGTAATTTGGTATCTATAGTTTGCATTTTAATACACACTATTGATCAATGCCATAAATAAATCATCACAAGTTGGGTTTTATGTTTGTCTCACTTAAAAAGTACATGATGAGTAAGCCGACGGCCTCGTATAGTGTTAACAGTGGATTCTCTAGTGACCCAATAAGTAGCCGCTATAGGGATTAGCATGTGAAGACAGATTACACGAATAGTTTGATGTCATCACTGGAAACTAAAATAAAATCTGGCTGGATGAATCGCCGGTGCATACAATGTTAAAAACAAAGTTAAAAGCAGGTGCCAAAGTATTTTGCATGCAGTTTCATTTCCTAGCATGGGAAGGGGAATTTTAATGTTGGAAACCACACCGTAAAGCAAGGAAAAAAACCCTAACTTTTGTTAATGTTCATAAGGGACTAAGACTTGGCTCCGGAGCAGGAATCTGTTGTTTAAACATCAGCACATGCCTATAATGTCAGTGATCCCATAATGGGCCACATCTTCGTAAAAGGTGATGAGTTAAAAGGTGCTGCTGTCTTACTGAACCCTGCACATGTTATTTTATAACAACGTAGTTTATCTTTACAGCTTTTTTTTTTTGGTTTGTGGGTCATTAAATTAAACGGTAACATTGTATTCCCTTGTAACAACCATGAAAGAACAAATCCTAGTCACATATAGGAGTAGCTCTTCCTGTCTGTGCATGGCCAGTTGGCTAAGCTCGCACAGACTCAGAATATTTTGTCCGTGAGGTGAACATTTAAAAAACAAACTCTTAACAGTCTAAAAGGCCACACAGGGACACTGAGGGTTCCAGCAGGTAGGTTTATTTTTCGCTTACTAGGGGGTTTTCATATCACAGTAAGTGATTGGACATAACTTAGATGGGCTGCCACTTACTGATTCATGGGGTTGCAGCCCACCGATCACTAGAAAAAGAAACAATCGGTTGCATAAGTCAACCACCGTTTTTACTACGAACACTCCTGACCAAGTGCTATACAGAGAACTGCAATACAGAACCATTCACTTATATTGGTAGTGAATAGACATGAGCGAACCCGAACTTAAAAGTTCGAAGTTCGTACCGGATAGTTAGTGTCAGATGCTAAACTCCAAACACAGACTTCTCCCGGAAGTCTGTTGCAGAGAGAGCGAGAGATCTTTTCCAGCTTTAAAGTTGGGATCCCATTGTTTTAAATGTGGTTCGGTTTCTGGTTTAAATTCGAATATAGTTCTGGTTCCCAAACCGACCTTTGGAATGAAGTTCGGATCGTGTACCAGAATCCGAACGTCCATGGGTCCGCTCATCCCTAGTAGTGAATGTGACACTTAAAGAGTACTTTTTTCTGGATTTCTTTTTAATGTAAACTGAGTACCTCCTCCAATAGGTTCTGGTCCTTTTGATTATGGACCATTTTTTTCTTATTTCTTCTGTGCCCTTCCATTCCAAAATTTGACCTTGTCAGAAATAAAGATGCAAATTTTCACTTCAACCACCTAGGCATATTCCACACAACTTCTTTTGTGGGCGTTTGCATTTTCTTCTCTGACCCTAGCCAATCAAAACACAGCACCACCCACATACAAGTTGTATGGTAAAGATATAATTTGCATGTTTATTACCAAGGGGCATATCTTTGAAATAGAGGGGCACAGAGCATAAAGAAAAATTGTTCCAGACTCACTGGAACAACAACAATTGAGGGAGATCCTATGTTCAAATTAAAAATAACCATACCCAGTAAAGGTCCTCTCTAAGGTGCCCATGAAACTTCAGTAACATTCGTTCCGCCTACAGATGTTCCCTTTTGAGCCCCTTCTAGAAATGTGTGCTTGGTAAAGCAAAGTTTGTATGTGATTTGAATGAAACAAGAGCACAATGCTGCTGGCATAAACCACTGGTGACAGCTTATCCCCCAGGATAAATCGGGTTTTGAAATTCATTGCATCCAATTTTTCACATGAAATGGTCTTCTAAATCCTGCCAAAATTGTCAATTTTTGTAATGTGTGTGGGCACCTTTACTGGACGCGATTAGTGATGAGCGAGTATACTCGTTACTCGAGATTTCCTGAGCATGCTCGGGTGATCTCCGAGTATTTGGATGTGCTCGGAGATTTAGTTTCTGTCTCTGTAGCTGCATGATTTACAGGTGCTAGACAGCCTGAATACATGTGGGGATTTCCTAACAAACAGGCAATCCCCACATGTACTCAAGCTGGCTAGCAGCCACAAATCATGCAGCTATGGTGACAAACTAAATCCACCCGAGCATGCTTGGGAAATCTCGAGTAGAGAGTATACTCTCTCATCAGTAGATGTGAGCAGCGGGAGTTTTTACAGCCAGTCTGCAGTTCCGCTAGTGATAACATCCTTCTAGTATACCATCTTGAAATATATTGTGATATGAAAAGCTATATAAAGAACATCTGTTACCTACAGTATAATTGCTATTAATTTTAGTTTGTGCAGGAAAAAGTATTAATATTGCAATTTGAAAACATCAAACTAAATAACCGGCTCCAAGCATCTCAGCTGATTATTACTTTTTGAATGATACTAAGGTAGTGAGGTCCTGCAGTTTGGCTGCTGAATGCAGCAGAAGACCATGCTCACAAACTGGGGAAAATAACAGCACGAGTTTGCCAGTAACCCCTCAGTGTTCCCACATTCTTATGTGTCCATTGTGTCCATTTGCCCACTAAATTGTCATGGCTTTTGGTTGCACACAACAGCCGAACAAAAGATAACTCCATTATGATGATTGCTAATTCTATGCTCTGAATGCTTATTGGTAAACATACTACCCAAGCTCACTTTCCTTACACAAGAAATGGGCAACGCTCCACACGATAAACATACTGATCCTGTAGTAACTATACTTCATTGCGATCAAGAAGTGTTAACAGATTGCAGTTATATTAAATAAACACTTTATTACAACAAATGTTAAAGTACATATAGATATAGACAATAAAATTAATTAAAAAGGTGCCTCAAACCACAAAAAAAGGAGATCAGCTGGAGCAGCATACATCAATACACAGGCAAATATATATGTGCATGACTACATATGTCCTGTCTTTCAGTTTGGATAGGTTCAAAATCAAACTAATGTACAACTTAGTGTACAGACTGCTCTGAACACCAGGGACAACAAGATAAATTATGCATGGAAATTAGATCATATCCCTACACTGGTCAACACTATCATATGAATGGACAAGAAAGCTTATGCATGAATAAGATTTGTATCTATGGCCACATGACATGGTAACATGCAATGTTAAGGTGCAGGGGCAGAGAAAAAGAAAAATACATTCCAGTGGTAGAGCAGTGTTTTAAAATGGAACACAGTAAAAGCCGTTGCAACAAGCGTACATCTAGTTCTCAGTATTCACAGTGGGAGTTCAATAAACTGTGCTTCCCTTGGGCGTGGAAGAAGCACGAGTGAAACGCGCGTCGGGGTCCGGAGATTCAGCGTGCCACTCGGTATCTTACTTTAGGAGCAGCACAGACCCAGGTAATATGTGCATTGCTCAGTTTATTGAATTCACATCCATAATTTATCTTGTTTCCCTGGTGATCAGAGCAGTCTGTATACTCAGTTGTACATTAGTTTGATTTTAAACCTGTCTAAACTGAAAGACAGGACATATGTAGTCATGTGCATATATATTTGCCTGTGTATTGATGCATGCTGCTCCAGCTGATCTCCTTTTGTGTGTTTTCTGTGGTTTGAGGCACCTTTTTAATTTAATTAATTTTATTGTCTATAATTATGGGAATTTTAACATTTGTAGAATTAAAAAGTGTTCATTTAATATAATTGCAATCTGTTAACACTTCTTGATCGCTATGTAGTATAGTTACTACTGGATTATTATGCTTATGGTTATATAGGTTCTATCTTTGGCCAAATTCTGACAATTTTGAAACGTGGGCTGTGTACAGGCCCATTGCAGGTCTCCCAACCCAAAGTCTGCAGCAGCTAGTCTGTACATCATGGTCATCTGATTTTGGCCTTCTTCTGTTTAGTGACTGGAATGCATTTTATTCATCTCAATAATACAAAATTCAATATACAATGGGGGGGTTCTTTACAAAAAAAACATCAGATTTGATCCTCTAAAACTTTCAGAAACACTATCAATTGCTCACTTTTTGAAATATCTGTATTTAGAGTGAAAACATCACCATATACATCAGGTTGTGTCCGTATATATACAGTTATATGAAAAAGTTTGGGCACCCCTATTAATCTTAAGCTTAATGTTTTATAAAAATTGTGTTTTTTTGCAACAGCTATTTTAGTTTCATATATCTAATAACTGTTGGACACAGTAATGTTTCTGCCTTGAAATGAGATTTATTGTACTAACAGAAAATGTGCAATCTGCATTCAAACAAAATTTGACAGGTACATAAGTATGGGCACCCCACCAGGAAAGTGACATTAATATTTAGTAGATCCTCCTTTTGCAAAAATAACAGCCTCTAGTCGCTTCCTGTAGCTTTAATGAGTTCCTGGATCCTGGATGAAGGTATTTTTGACCATTCCTCTTTACAAAACAATTCCAGTTCAGTTAAGTTTGATGGTCACCGAGCATGGAAAGCCATCTTCTAATGATCCCACAGATGTTCAATGATATTCAGGTCTGGGGCTGGGATGGCCATTCCAGAACAGTGTAATTGTTCCTCTGCATGAATGCCTGAGTAGATTTGGAGCGGTGTTTTGGATCATTGTCTTGCTGAAAGATCCATCCCCTGCGTAACTTCAACTTTGTCACTGATTCGTGAACATTATTGTCAAGAATCTGCTGATACTGAGTGGAATCCATGCGTCCCTCAACTTTAACAAGATTCCCGGTGCCGGCATTGACCACACAGCCCCAAAGCATGATGGAACC
Organism: Ranitomeya imitator; assembly: GCF_032444005.1. Classification (NCBI taxonomy): domain Eukaryota; kingdom Metazoa; phylum Chordata; class Amphibia; order Anura; family Dendrobatidae; genus Ranitomeya; species Ranitomeya imitator. The sequence goes on along the minus strand of NC_091284.1, from coordinate 197,470,068 downwards.
TCCACCAAATTTTACTGTGGGTAGCAAGTGTTTTTCTTGGAATGCTGTGTTTTTTGGCCGCCATGCATAACGCCTTTTTGTATGACCAAACAACTCAATCTTGGTTTTATCAGTCCACAGGACCTTTTCCAAGAAGAAATTGACTTCTCCAAATGTGCTTTTGCATACCTCAGCCGACTCTGTTTGTGGCGTGCTTGCAGAAACGGCTTCTTTCGCATCACTCTCCCATACAGCTTCTCCTTGTGCAAAGTGCGTTGTATAGTTGACCGATGCACAGTGTCACCATCTGCAGCAAGTTGATGCTGCAGCTCTCTGGAGGTGGTCTGAGGATTGTCCTTGACTGATCTCACCATTCTTCTTCTCTGCCTGACTGATGTTTTTCTTGGCCTGCCACTTCTGGCCTTAACAAGAACTGTACCTGTGTTCTTCCATTTCCTTACTATGTTCCTCACAGTGGAAATTGACAGGTTAAATCTCCGAGACAGCTTTTTTTGTATCCTTCCCCTGAACAACTATGTTGAATAATCTTTGTTTTCAGATCATTAGACAGTTGTTTTGAGGAGCCCATGATGCCACTCTTCAGAGGAGATTCAAACAGGAGAACAACTTGCAAGTGGCCACTTTAAGTAGCTTTTCTCATGATTGCATACACCTGGCTATGAAGTTCAAAGCTCAATGAGGTTAGAAAACCAAAAAAAGTGCTTTAGTAAGTCAGTAAAAAGTAGGTAGGAGTATTTAAAACAAGAAAATGATAAGGGTGCCCATACTTATGCACCTGTCAAATTTTGTTTGAATGCAGATTGCATTTTCTGTTAGTACAATAAACCTCATTTCAAGGCAGAAACATTACTGTGTCCAACAGTTATTAGATATATGAAACTGAAATAGCTGTTGTAAAAAAAACAATTTTTATAAAACATTAAGCTTAAGATTAATAGGGGTGCCCAAACTTTTTCATATAACTGTATCTACTATATAATTGTCTAAGGGTCACTTCCGTCTGTCTGTCTTTCTGTCTGTCACGGATATTCATTGGTCGCGGCCTCTGTCTGTCATGGAAATCCAAGTCTCTTGATTGGTTGTGGCAAAACAGCCATGACCTATCAGCGACGGGCACAGTCCGGCGGAAATATGGCCGCTCCTTTTTCCCCGCAGTCAGTGCCCTCTCCATACTCCCCTCCAGTCAGCGCTCACACAGGGTTAATGGCAGCGTTCACCGCGGTGTAACGCACTCGGTTAACGCTGCTATTAACCCTGTGTGACCAACTTTTTACTATTCATGCTGCCTATGCCGCACCAATAGTAAAAAGATCTAATGTTAAAAATAATCAAAAATAGTTATACACTCACTCTCCGTCGGATCAGGAACAGGCCTTTCTCGTTCCTCGCGACGCCCCGGTGACCGCTCCATGCATTGCGGCCTCGCGAGATGATGACGTGCGGTCTCGCGAGACCGCTACGTCATCATCTCGCAAGACCGCAATGCACTCTTTAGACCGGAGCACGCGAGGAGCGTCGGTAACCGCTTCGTTCCGGGGGCCAACGGAAGGTGAGTATATAACTATTTTTAATTTTAATTATTTTTTTTTAACAGGGATATGGTGCCCACATTGCTATATACTGCGTGGGCTGTGCAATATATTACGTGGGCTGTATTATATACTACTACGTGGCTGGGCAATATACTATGTGGCTGGGCAATATACTACGTGGCTGGGCAATATACTACGTGGCTGGGCAATATACTACGTGGCTGGGCAATATACTACGTGGCTGGGCAATATACTACGTAGCTGGGCAATATACTACGTGGCTGGGCAATATACTATGTGGCTGGGCAATATACCACATGGCTGAGCAATATACTGCGCGGGCTGTGCAATGTATTACGCGGGCTGTGCAATGTACTGCGCGGGCTGTGCAATGTATTGCGCGGGCTGTGCAATGTATTGCGCGGGCTGTGCAATGTACTGCGCGGACTGTGCAATGTACTGCGCGGGCTGTGCAATGTACTGCGCGGGCTGTGCAATGTACTGCGCGGGCTGTGCAATATAGTGCGCGGGCTGTGCAATGTACTACGCGGGCTGTGCAATGTACTACGCGGGCTGTGCAATATACTGCGTGGGCTGTGTTATACACTACATAGCCTGTGTTATACACTTTGTGGCCTGTGTCATACACTTTGTGGCCTGTGTTATACACTTTGTGGCCTGTGTTATATACTGCGTGCGTGGTACTGCGCGGGCTGTGCAATATACTACGCGGGCTGTGCAATGTACTACGTGGCTGGGCAATATACAAAGTGACTGGCCAATGTACAAAGTGACTGGGCAGTATACTACGTGACTGGGCAGTATACTACGTGTCTGTGCTGTATACTACGTGGCTGGGCAATATACAAAGTGACTGGCCAATGTACAAAGTGACTGGGCAGTATACTACATGACTGGGCAGTATACTACGTGACTGGGCAGTATACTACGTGACTGGACAGTATACTACGTGTCTGTGCTGTATACTACGTGGCTCTGTGCTGTATACTATGTGGCTGGGCAACATACTACGTGACTGGCCAATATACTACGTGGCTGGGCAATATACTACGTGGCTGGGCAATATACTTCGTGGCTGGGCAATATACTACGTGGCTGGGCAATATACTACGACACTGGGCAATATACTACGACACTGGGCAATATACTACGTGGCTGGGCAATATACTACGACACTGGGCAATATACTACGTGGCTGTGCAATATACTACGTGGCTGGACAATATACTACGTGGCTGGGCAATATACTACGTCACTGGGCAATATACTACGTGGCTGGGCAATATACTACGTGGCTGGGCAATATACTACGTGGCTGGGCAATATACTACGTGGCTGGGCAATATACTATATGGGCTGTGCAATATACCACGTGGACATGCATATTCTAGAATACCCGATGCGTTAGAATCGGGCCACCATCTAGTTTCTGTATAACTTATTATAGTTATTATAGTTAATATTCTAAGTTCTGTGAGAATGTTGTGGAATAGTTCTGCTTCCCAGCAGGACACAGGTAAAAACATGGAAAAAGAGATTAAAACTTTAAAAGTGTATGTTAAGGTGAAGGTGAATAATGGAAGGGTTAATGCATCCCGTGACATTACCTTTACTGACACCGATTCCTGTTCAGCACATATTAAAAGAATTTCCTTTACATTCCCCTTAGAAGAGGAATGACAGATCTGTCTCTGGAGCAGGAATTAGATAACACCAGGCTTCAATTTGCTCCATGTGTTGAATGTACAGGGAATAGCCCCTCCGGCCCTCTCGATTTCGCCCTCAATGCTGAAATGAAGCTGGCTCTGCTGTGGTGCTAGAACCAAGACATTTTTCTCATATTCTCTTTTATCTTTCAGTTCTTCATGACGCTACTCACACCCTTCACTTTTATGTTGGAGAAGATTGAGAGTATCCTGCCATCCAGTCTTTGGCACCAGCTGACCCGCATGTGATCATATCTCCAATGAGCAGAAGACAAGATCTGGCAACACTTAGACCAATTTATGGCAACATGTGAAATTGTGTCTCAGCAGTGGCCAAAGTCTGTCTTCTCCAGACTTCAGGATTTAAAATGCGATGACTATTCTCTCTCGAGGAAATCTGTTGGACCAGAATGAGTGGGGAAATTGTGTGTTTAACACCTATTAAAAAGTTACCTGATTGCGCCTTGTTAATGTGTTATTCCTCATCTTCTGTTCCTAACTCTTGTCACTGATGGTATCACTCAGAGTGATGAAGGGTAATTTCTACCTGCTATATTCGTTATCAACAAGAATATGTCCTTGTTAAAAATTAGGTTTTTGTGTATGAAGATACTTTGAGCTATCCTGGGCAGCCATGTTATCTTTAAAATGAGTGTGATAGCACAGAATGACTGTACAAGTACAGGCGCTTGGTGCACCCTTTGTGTGGACAAACATTTAAGTGCTCCCTTCTGTTTGGTTTCCCCCTGTCTCCACCCCAACCTCTTCTTTGATTGACAGCTCTGGCTTAATAGAACCAGAGACAGGTGGAAATAGATCAAAAACAAGTAGGTAGGAAGGTGCACTGAAATGTTTGGCCACACCAAGGGTGCACCAAGCGCCTGTACTTGGTTTGAACAGGCATTCTGTGCTGACAGACTCCCTTTAAAGTCCCTCCTTCCTTGGCAAAATTGCAATAATGGTACTGTATTACTGGGCTTTTTTGGTCTTGGGGGAGAAAGAGGTCCTTTTTTAAAAAAAAAAAGAGAGCCATAGGATTTAAGAGAAAAGTTATTGAAGAAAAATCTGGAATAGATCTGAAGCGGTTTCACTGGATATGTTTACCCTAGATGTCACACAGGCTAAAACCTGGGTTCATATGCTCTGCTTTTTTACTGTTTTTTTTAATGGACTAAGCGCTACAATAAATATGTTTTTCATAAACTGAAGATTTTTCTTGCCCGATTCCCCCTCCATTCAACATCCACTTTAAACCCATATAACAGAACCAATGGATCTGTAATGAGGGTAAAAATGACCTAATGAGAATGAAAAGTGCACTCAAAATTGATGCAAAAATGCACCATTTTACCATCTGGCATGTGCATAAGGCCTACAAACTTTTGCACATAGCCATCTTACAATTATGTTTTGTTCTGAACCTTATTAAAGGTTGTACCTCTATATCTCCAGTTACTTGTGCATTCTTATGAAAATAAACAGGGAATAAATGTACAGAGGCAATATCCCCTGCAATGATTGCTTCTGAGATAGGATTTGTATGCATTCCGACACAGCCTGTGTGCACGGTGTCTGCCATGTACGGTACATAAGCTGTTCCAGCAGATTCACCTTGGTCAGATACATAGTATATTGAAGTAAGCAGCATTGTGGATACTGTTTTAAAAGTAAAGCTGTTATGTCCCATTTAATCAACTAAGGTTATGTTCACACGTGATTTTTCAGCGGGTTTTTTAATGCAACTTTTTAGCTGCGTTTTACAGCACCAGCAATGTTTGAGATTTCAGAAATCTCATGCACACAGCTTGGTATTTTTATCCTTATTACTTTGTGCAGTACCTTGTTTTTGCCTCAGCATGTCACTTCTTTCAGCATTTTTTCTGTTTTTTCACCCATTGAAAGCAATGGGTGGTGCAAGGAACACTGAAAAAACACAGGTATCAGATTTTTTTGTATGCACAAGAGACAAATGTACCATGACAAAAACGTAGGAAAGAAACGCAAGAAAAACTAAGAAAAACCTGCTTTTTTTTAAAGCGAGTTTCTTACTGCCTGCAGAAAAAACGCATAAAAACCGCAACATGTGAACATGGCCTTCGGCCTCATTCAGGCATTTTTTTTTTACATACGTGTGCTATCACTGACTTTCACGGATACAACACGTACCCATTATAATCTAGGGAGCTGTTCACATGTCCTTGTCGCTTGTGGATCGTATGTCCACGCAAAACCCATGGAGACTTTTCCGTTTTTTACCGTAAAAATGCCAATACATGTCTATGGGGCAGTGAAAATCACAGACAGCACTCGGATGGCATTAGTGTGCAGTCCGTGTGCTGTCAGTGATTAACATTGCCATCGATAGGAGAAGCTTGCGCATGGACCAACACTGATGAAACTTATATCCAAAACACTGAGGATACTTGTATCATTTTTTTGCATATGTGAAGAAACATGGACATCTGAATGAGGCCTAAGGGAACCTTTTTTCAGAGATGGAAAATATTGTGTTAATTGTTTCGATTCTCAAACATAGCAAATAATATTTTAAATTATATTTAGTGCTCTGTGGGGGAAGATTCATCAGAACTAGTGCAAGATAATTTGGAGCAGTTGGGCATAGTAACCTATCAATTTTCTTTATTAAAGAGTCTTCACAAAATGAGATCTGATTGCTGTGCACAACTCATTCACTTTTCCTTTGCACTATTATAAGATGCACCAAATTCATTAACTAATCTGTCAGCAGGTTTTTGCTATGTAATCTGAGGGCAGCATGAGGTAGGGATGTGTCACTTTTTAGGCCTCTTTCACCCTTCCGTCATTTGGCATCCGTTGCAATCTGTCGTTTTGGGCAATAAACGGATCCTGCAAATGTGCTCGCAGGATGCGTTTTTTGCCCATAGACTTGTATTAGCGAAGGATGGTCACACGCCGCATCCGTCGTGCGATGGATCCGTCGTGTTTTGGCGCACAGTCATCACAAAAAAAGTTCGTCAACATTTTTTGTCCGTCGCGTTCGCCATTTTCTACAGCGCATGCGTGTCCGAAACTCCGCCCCCTCCTCCCCGGACTTCAGAATGGGCAGCGGATGTGTCGAAAAACTGCATCCGCTGCCCACGTCGTGCAGAAATTTCACAACGTGCTTCGGTACGTCGGCCCGACGCATAGCGACGGACCTGTACCGACGCAAGTGTGAAAGAGGCCTTAGGCTGTGTGATGTTTAAATACAATTTGTGTTTCATCAGCAGGAGATTACCAGTAGAGGACTACATTTCTTGTGATTCCTTGTCCAGCTTCACCCCAACACTGATTAGCAGCTTACTGTCAATAGGCAAAGTACACAGAAATCTGTGGTGTGGTTGGGGTTAGATTTCTGAGCTTTGCTACATGCTGTATCTAAAATCTCTGATTGTATCACAACATCTGCACTCAGTAAACTAAGTGATACATCACTGGAATCAGGGTCTCTTTTCCTGTATTATACTGATCTCAGATGAGGTAGCAAAAACCTGGTGACAGATTTCCTTTAAGAGGTGTGCACCTCTTAATTGGTGCATTTGTAGGTGTTGTGTGCCAGGGCAAGAAATGTGTTCCAGTCAGTGACTAGAGTACATTTCTGTCCTAATTCACAATACTTTTGTGGATTAATTATTCATAAATTATGATAAATTGCTGGTCGGACTCTGCCATATCGCCTACACCTAAGTTCTGTCTCCTTTTCAAAAAAGCTGGTGGAGGTGGCTGTTCTGGCACAACTTTTATTGACAGGATCAGTGTAAAACTATAAGAAAAAATTAAAGTACTCAGTACAAGGCATACAAAATATCTAAATACATAGCATTATGTATGGTACAGGACATTCACAGTGTAATTGCACAACATGGCTGTAGTATAAACATCTGTAATATCAAAAGACTACTTTGATATAAAACATATAGAACAGTGTAGCTATATAATACAATATGGTGAACTCTAAGGCCATGTTCACACAGTGCGTTTTTTACCGCGGAACCGCGGCGGTTTTGCCGCTGCGGTTCCGCAGCTGTTTTCCATGCAGGGTACAGTACACTGTACCCTATGGAAAACAGGACACACTGTGCACATGGTCCGGAAATTGTAAAAAAAAAGCCGCGCTGAATAGCTCCCGGAAAAAAGAAGGAGCATGTCAATTCTTCTTCCTGAACCGCAGCGGTTCTGCACCCATAGACCTCCATTGTGAGGTCAAAATCGCAGTAAAACCCGCAGATCAAAAATATATCTGCGGGTTTTACTGCGATTTGATGTGCAGAACCGCTGCAGCAGGAAGTGCGGGGGAGCGGGCGGAAGTGCGTGGGCGGAGTGTGGCTGCCCCCCCGTGCTCCGATCCCGCCCCCCCGTGCTCCGATGCCCCCCCCCCGTGCTCCGATGCCCCCTCCCAGTGCTCCGATGCCCCCCCCCGTGCCCTAATCTCCCCCCCTTATACTTACCCGGCATCCCGGTGTCCGTCCGGCCGTCTTCTCCCTGGGCGCCGCCATCTTGCAAAATGGCGGGCGCATGCGCAGTGCGCCCGCCGAATCTGCCGGCCGGCAGATTCGCTCCAAAGTGCATTTTGATCACTGAGATATAACCTATCTCAGTGATCAAAATAAAAAAATAGTAAATGACACCCCCCCCACTTTGTCACCCCCATTGGTAGGGACAATAAAAAAATTAAGAATTTTTTTTTTTTTTTTTCACTAAGGTTAGAATAGGGTTAGGGTTAGGGGTAGGGTTAGGGGTAGGGTAAGGGGTAGGGTTAGGGGTAGGGTTAGGGGTAGGGTTAGGGGTAGGGTTAGGGGTAGGGTTAGGGGTAGGGTTAGGGTATTTTCAGCCATTTTAGCCCTAAAAAGCTTCCTAGGAAACACACAGTAAAAAAAGGATAAAAAAACGCATCAAAAAACGCATCAAAAAACGCATCAAAAAAGGACAAAAAAAGGACCTGCGTTTTCTGCCAAGAGCTGCAGTTTTTTTTAAAAAACTGTCCTGAAAAAAAAAGGATGGAAATCCTGAACGTGTGAACATACCCTAACAAGGGGAAAATAACTCACCGCCTGGTGAACTCTAACAAGGGGAAAATAACTCACCGACTGTGTTATGTGGAGGTAAACAACCAGATGGGCTGAAAATCAGGGAGAGATAATCAGCATGTCAGTATCCATGATGCCAAAATGGTTGCTGGAGAAGAATGGGGCAAGGCTAATGCAGAAGCTGATGGGGAACTACGGAAGCCTTGATGAGCCTTAAATACTAAATTGCAATTAGAACATTGTCAAAAGATGGCGCTGTTGGATAAGTTATGCACACGGTCAAGCAGTCCAGTGCCAGAGGCAGCAAAGCAACCCCAAAACATCAGGGAACCTCCGCCATGTTTGACTGTAGGAACCATGTTCTTTTCTTTGAATGCCTCTTTTTTTTCTCTTTTTTCTCCTGTAAACTCTATGTTGATGCCTTTGCCCAAAAAGCTCTACTTTTGTCTCATCTAACCAGAGAACATTCTTCCAAAATGTTTTAGGCTTTTTCAGGTAAGTTTTGGCAAACTCCAGCCTGGCTTTTTTATGTCTCGGGGTAAGAAGTGGGGTCTTCCTGGGTCTCCTACCATACAGTCCCTTTTCATTCAGATGCCGATGGATAGTACGGGTTGACACTGTTGTACCCTCGGACTGCAGGGCAATTTGAACTTGTTTGGATGTTAGTCAAGGTTCTTTATCCAACATCCGCACAATCTTGCGTTGAAATCTCTTGTCAATTTTTCTTTTCCGTCCACATCTAGGAAGGTTAGCCACAGTGCCATGGGCTTTAAACTTCTTGATGACACTGCGCACGGTAGACACAGGAACATTCACGTCTTTGGAGAGGGACTTGTAGCCTTGAGATTGCTCATGCTTCCTCACAATTTGGTTTCTGAAGTCCTCAGACAGTTCTTTGGTCTTCTTTCTTTTCTCCATGCTCAATGTGGTACACACAAGGACACAGGACAAAGGTTGAATCAACTTTAATCCATGTCAACTGGCTGCAAGTGTGATTTAGTTATTGCCAACACCTGTTAGGTGCCACAGGTAAGTTACAGGTGCTGTTAATTACACAAATTAGAGAAGCATCACATGATTTTTTGGACAGTGCCAATACTTTTGTCCACCCCCTTTTTTATGTTTGGTGTGGAATTATATCCAATTTGGCTTTAGGTCAATTCTTTTTGTGTTTTTTCATTTAAGACAAATTAAATGAAGATAATAATAACAAAGAATTTGTGTTTGCAATCATTTTCAGGAAGAAAATGAGTATTATCTGACAGAATTGCAGGGGTGTCAATACTTTTGGCCATGACTGCACTTATGATAAATGAGCATACCGAAAAAACAGCACTGACTCCTTCCCTTACTGAGATAATTCACTTCCCTTACTGAGGTAACACATTTCCTTTCCTGAGGTAACACACTTTCCTTCCTGAGGGATCACATTTCCCTGCCTGAGGTAACATTTCCTTTCCTGAGGTAACACATTTTCCCTTCCTGAGGTAACACATTTTCCCTTCCTGAGGTTACACATTTCCCTGCCTGATGTAACACATTTCCCTTCCTGAGGTAACACACTTCCCTAGCACATTTCCCTTCCTGAGGTAGCACATTTTCCTTTCTGAGGTAACACATTTACCTGCGTGAAGTAACATTTTCTTTCCTGAGGTAACACACATGCCTTACTGAGGTAACACATTTTCCCTTTCTGAAGTAACACATTTCCCTTCGTGAGGTAGCACATTTTCCTTCCTGTGGTAACACATTTACCTGCCTGAGGTAACACTTCCTTTCCCAAGGTAGCATATACCCCTTACTGGGATAACACATTTTCTCTTCCTGAGGCAACACATTTCCCTGCCTGAGGTAACACATTTCCCTTCCTGAGGTAACACACTTCCCTAGCACATTTCCCGTCCTGAGGTAGCACATTTTCCTTCCTGCGGTAACACATTTATCTGCTTGAGGTAACACTTCCATTCCTGAGGTAACACACTTCCCTAGCACATTTCCCTTCCTGCGGTAACACATTTATCTGCCTGAGGTAACATTTCCCTTCCCGAGGTAGCACATTTCACCTCCTGAGGTAGCACATTTTCCTTCCTGAGGTAACATATTTCCCTGCCTGAGGTAACATTTCCTTTCCTGAGATAATACATTTTACCTTCCTGAGGTAACACATTTCCCTGCCTGAGGTAACACATTTCCCTTCCTGAGGTAACACACTTCCCTAGCACATTTCCCTTTCTGCGGTAACACATTTACCTGCCTGAGGTAACATTTCCCTTCCCGAGGTAGCACATTTGCCTTCCTGAGGTAACACATTCCCCTGCCTGAGGTAACATTTCCTTTCCTGAGGTAACACATTTCCCTTCCTGAGGTAACACACTTCCCTAGCACATTTCCCTTCCTGAGGTAGCACATTTTCCTTTCTGAGGTAACACATTTACCTGCGTGAAGTAACATTTTCTTTCCTGAGGTAACACACATGCCTTTCTGAGGTAACACATTTTCCCTTACTGAGGTAACACATTTCCCTTCCTGATGTAACACAATTCCCTAGCACATTTCCCGTCCTGAGGTAGCACATTTTCCTTCCTGCGGTAACACATTTATCTGCTTGAGGTAACACTTCCATTCCTGAGGTAACACACTTCCCTAGCACATTTCCCTTCCTGCGGTAACACATTTATCTGCCTGAGGTAACATTTCCCTTCCCGAGGTAGCACATTTCACCTCCTGAGGTAGCACATTTTCCTTCCTGAGGTAACATATTTCCCTGCCTGAGGTAACATTTCCTTTCCTGAGATAATACATTTTACCTTCCTGAGGTAACACATTTCCCTTTCTGAGGTAACACACTTCCCTAGAACATTTCCCTTCCTGAGGTAACACATTTCCTTTCCTGAGTTAACACATTTTCGTTTCCTGAGGTAAGACATTTCCCTTCCTGAGGTAACACACTTCTCTAGAACATTTCCCTTCCGAAGGTAGCACATTTCCCTTCCTGAGGTAACACCACCCTAGCACATTTCCCTTCCTGATGTAGCGCATATCCCTGCCTGAGGTAACACATATCCCTGCTTGAGATAACATTTCCTTTCCTGAGTTAACACGTTTTCCCTTCCTGAAGTAACACATTTCCCTTCCTGAGGTAGCACATTTTCCTTCCTGAGGTAAAACATTTCCCTGCGTGATGCAACATTTCCTTTCCTGAGGTAACACATATCCCTTACTGAGGTAACACATTTTCCCTTCCTGAGATAACACATTTCCCTAGCACATTTCCCTTCCTGAGGCAGCACATTTTTCTTCTTGCGGTAACACATTTCCCTGGCTGAGGTAACATTTCCTTTCCTGAGGTAGCACATATCCCTTACTGAAGTAACACATTTTTCCAGGGGTGGGAGACATCACCGCTCCAACCTCATAAACAAATGTCCTACTGTAGTATCCCTTAAAATTGTTGTGCCTTTTCCCTATTAATTTACTTGTAATAGTGCCTGAAGGAGCCTCTGTGCTCTGAAAGCATGCAAACATATCATTTTCTGGTTAGCCAATAAAGGTATCACTTCGAGAAAACTTTTGGGCAGAAAAGTGTCGGGCAGAAAAGTATTCACATCGACTCTTCCAGGAGTAACACACTTCGCTTACTGAGGTAACACATATTTCTTCCTGAGGTAACACACTTCCCTGCCTGATGTAACACATTTCCCTGCCTGAGGTAAGATTTCCTTTCCTGAGGTAACACATGTACTAAGGTAACACATTTTCCCTTTCTGTGGTAACACATTTCCCTGCCTGAGGTAACACATTTCCCTTCCTGAGGTAACACATTTCCCTGCTTGAGGTAACATTTCCTTTCCTGGTGTAACACATATTAAGGTAACACATTTTCCCTTCCTGAGGTAACATTTTTCCCTCCTGAGGTAACACATTTCCCTACCTGAGGTAACACACTTCATTAGCACATTTCCCTTCCTGAGGTAACACATTTCCCTTCCTGAGGTAACACATTTCCCTGCCTGAGGTAACACATTTCCCAAGCACATTTACCTTCCTGAAGTGGCACACTTTTCTTCCTGAGCTAACACATTTCTTTGCCTAAGGTAACATTTCCTTGCCTGAGGTCACACATATCCCTTACGGAGATAACACATTTTCCCTTCCTGAGGTAACACATTTTCCCTTCCTGAGGTAACACATTTCCCTGCCTGAGGTAACACATTTCCCTTCCTGAGGTAACGCACTTCCCTAGCACATTTCTTTTCCTGAGGTAACGTTTCCTTTCAGGAGGAAGCACATTTTCCCTTCCTGATGTAGCATATTTCCTTTATTGAGGTAATACACTTCCCTAAAACGTTTCCCTTCCTGAGGTAGCACATTTCCCTGCCTGAGGTAACATTTCCTTTCCTGAGATAATACATTTTCCCTTCCTGAGGTAACACATTTCTATTTCTGAGGTAACACACTTCCCTAGCACATTTCCCTTCCTGAGGTAACATTTCCCTGCCTGTGGTAACATTTCCTTTCAGGAGGAAACACATTTTCCCTTCCTGAGGTAACATATTTCCCTTCCTGAGGTAATACACTTCCCTAGAACATTTCCCTTCCTGAGGTAACACATTTCCCTTCCTGAGGTAGCATATTTTCCTTCCTGAGGTAACACATTTCATTGCCTGAGATAACACACTTCCCTAGCACATTTCCCTTCCTGAGGTAGCACATTTTCCTTCCTGCGGCAACACATTTACTTGCCTGAGGAAACATTTCCTTTCCTGAGGTAACATATATCCCTTACTGAGGTAACATTTTCTCTTCCTGAGGTAACACATTTCCTTTCTTGAGGTAACACACTACCCTAGCACATTTCCCTTCCTGAGGTAGCACATTTTCCTTCCTGAGCTAACATTTCTTTGCCTGAGGTAACATTTCCTTTCCTGAGGTAACACATATCCCTTAGGCTACTTTCACACTTCCGTCTTTTGTCCTCCATCGCAATCAGTCGTTATGGGCAAAAAACGGATCCTGCAAATGTGCTTGCAGGATGTGTGTTTTGCCCATACACTTGTATTAGCGACGGATCGTGATGGATGGGCACACGTCGCATCCGTCGTGCAACGGATCCGTCGTGTTTCGGCAGACGCGACGCACAAAAAAAGTTCAATGTAACTTTTTTGTGCGACGTGTCCGCCATTTTCGACCACGCATGCACGGCCAAAACTCCGCCCCCTCCTCCCCAGACTGCAGAATGGGCAGCAGAAGCGTTGAAAAACTGCCTCCGCTGCCCATGTCTTGCAGTTATTTCACAACGTCTGTCAGTACGTGGGCCCGACGCATTGCGACGGGCCTGTACTGACAGAAGTGGGAAAGTAGCCTCACTGAGATAATACATTTTCCCTTCCTAAGGTAACATATTTCCCTGCCTGAGGTAACTTATTTCCCTTCCTGAGGTAACACACTTCCCTAGCACATTTTGCTTCCTGAGGTAACACATTTCCCTGCCTGAGGTAACATTTCCTTTCCTGAGGTAACACACATCCCTTACTGAGGTAACACATTTCCCTTCCTGAGGTAGCACATTTTCCTTCCTGAGCTAACATTTCTTTGCCTGAGGTAACATTTCCTTTCCTGAGGTAACACATATCCCTTAGGCTACTTTCACACTTCCGTCTTTTGTCCTCCATCGCAATCAGTCGTTATGGGCAAAAAACGGATCCTGCAAATGTGCTTGCAGGATGTGTGTTTTGCCCATACACTTGTATTAGCGACGGATCGTGATGGATGGGCACACGTCGCATCCGTCGTGCAACGGATCCGTCGTGTTTCGGCAGACGCGACGCACAAAAAAAGTTCAATGTAACTTTTTTGTGCGACGTGTCCGCCATTTTCGACCACGCATGCACGGCCAAAACTCCGCCCCCTCCTCCCCAGACTGCAGAATGGGCAGCAGAAGCGTTGAAAAACTGCCTCCGCTGCCCATGTCTTGCAGTTATTTCACAACGTCTGTCAGTACGTGGGCCCGACGCATTGCGACGGGCCTGTACTGACAGAAGTGGGAAAGTAGCCTCACTGAGATAATACATTTTCCCTTCCTAAGGTAACATATTTCCCTGCCTGAGGTAACTTATTTCCCTTCCTGAGGTAACACACTTCCCTAGCACATTTTGCTTCCTGAGGTAACACATTTCCCTGCCTGAGGTAACATTTCCTTTCCTGAGGTAACACACATCCCTTACTGAGGTAACACATTTTCCCTTCCTGAGGTAACACACTTCGCTAGAACATTTCCCTTCCTGACGTTGCACATTTCCCTTCCTGAGGTAGCACATTTTGCTTCCTGAGGTAACACATTTCCCTGCCTGAGGTAACATTTCCTTTCCTGAGGTAACACACATCCCTTACTGAGGTAACACATTTTCCCTTCCTGAGGTAACACATTTCCCTTGTATATGTGATCCCTATTTCTTTGCAGACTGACTTGTTTACATGCGGACTATCGGTCCACGTGTAAAATCATCCATGTGACCCTTGACTTGCATTAGTCAATGCGCTGTCCATATGCTACCTATTTTGCATATGGACAGCACATGAACCTATTATACACTCGCCTGTACAAACTTTATAGAGGAGCAGTCAGTTCTTTTGATTTGCCTAGTTTAGTAAATCGTTGCATTCCCAATGGAATAAGATTGTTGAAGAACCTTTTCTTGAAACTCTGGATTGTGCAGTTCCTCTACTGTTTCTCCTGAAGACAGGGCCGGACTGGCCATCTCGCAATTCTGGCAAATGCCAGAAGGGCCTGCCTGGTTGTGGGCTGCCTTGTCTGCTACGATTTTAACAGAATCTGTGTTCTCAGGACATCCATACTGTTAACAGTTGTGATGGAGCACAAAGTTGCTGACTGTCACTTACCCCAGCAGGCCACTGTTATCATTAGAAATATTGGTCTTGTAGTAAATCTTCCTTTCCTCCATTCAAGGTAATATTAGTAATATATCCCATCTGGTGCTTGTGGATGGGGACTGCATGGGCCTGTGTGATTTCAAATGCCAGGGCTAAATTTCATCCCCAGTCCGTACCTGCCTGAAGATGTATGAAAAATTGGACAAAATAGATGTTATAATAGTAAGGCATGCTTGAGAAAGAGGGAGGACCCCCAAAACATCACCACAGGTGCAGATCTACGGCTTGTCTGACAGCATCTCTGTCTCTCTCTATTCATTTCTTCAGTGCGGGGAAGAGCGGAGTCTAAACTGTAGTCTGGAGGCTGCAATCTTGCTGCAATCCTGAATTAGCTTTTTACTGTTTTTCAAATTATTGATGTCTATTGACCCAGTTAAACAGGCTGACAACCCCCTGGCGTACGAGCAAAGTGCACATTCATCGTGTAAAATTATTTTAAAGCATCATTCTCGGCAGCTCATTGGCCTTTGTAAACTGTACATGTGCTGCCGATATATTGTTTTGCCCCAGAATAATCTCATCAATGGTAGTTTTTTTACCACCATTGTTCCATTTAAACCCAGCATTACACTGTTCACTGATTTGACAGTGTCAGAGTTTGTCGGTTCACATTGCTTTGAGAAGGGGAAGGTTAACATCCAGTCGTCAGGGGGATTAATAAATGGAACAGCACAATGCCGAGTTTTAAGTAAAGATATAGATTTGTTATGGTGAATGCAAGTATTTTGTACAATTAACATGTCAGTAGAGATGACATGTCCATTTTAAATGTTGTACTAAAATGTGCGAGTGCATAATTAATTTTTTTTCTACTGGATACTTAGCGCAGTTTAACAGTATAGAAGAAACACCTTAAGTGTGTGTAAAAATTATTGTTTAGTTCCGTAAGATGGAAAGTTTAATAAAAAATCTATTAGTGTGGCTTCAGTGTCCAAATATTACAGTGAAGAGGGATGTTTGTATTATCACATGTCAAAGGGTGAGTGCTGACATGCAAAAACAAGGTTATAGGAATAGATAGTTTGGAGGTCTCTCCAACCTTTAAACCATAGCCATTCTTTCCACCACTGGATCAGCAGCCAGACAAGAGATTCTTCCGGTAGTCAGAGACATTCATTGTTTCCTGGATTATACCCAGTTACCAGCCATAAAAAAATAGAGGGGGAGGAGTGTTTATCTGCCAGGCTAAAATCAATTAAACACATATGTCATAAACAGCCCTTTAAAATAATTTAAAACCCAATGTCCTTGTTTCAAAAGTTGAGGGTGGGTATTAACCTTTTAAATGTGTTTAAAATAATATTCGAGATTGTCTTCATCTTTATTTTTATGCTTTATATAGCGCTATCTTATTCTGCAGCACTTTACAAACATTATCATCAATGTCCCTAATGGGGATCACAATCCAGATTCCCTATCAGTATATCTTTGGCATGTGGGAGTAAACCAGAGAGCCCCGAGGAACCCACACAAACACAGGGAGAGCATACAAACTCCTTGTAGATGTTGTCCTAGGTGGGATGTGAACCCAGTACACCAGCTCTGCAAGGCTGCAGTGCTAACCACTGAACCACTGTGCTGCCCATAAATTTGCCAGCCACTCCTCCCCACTAAACTTTGCCTACTTTTTAAAAAGTTCGTGGAGCTGGCCTAGCGTAAAAAATTACAAAAGTTGCAAAAATTGTTGCTTACAACGACGATCGCCACAGAAGGGTCTGAGAGCAGTCAGATGCTGGAGAAGACCTGAGCTGTGAGGAAGGTCCGTGACCAGCGCTATTAGAAGACCATAAGCAGTGCCAGTAGAAAACCGTGACCAGATCTTTGTCCTAGGGTGAATTGGAGAGAGAAGGGCTGCCCACAGCAGAGGAAGGGCAGAGACCTGGAAGATACGGGATGGTGAGCTGTGGAGAACCTCACCCAATGCAAGGCAGAGGTATGGTGCAGGAAGCCAAGGGGTGAGGGAGATTGCGTTATTTTCCTCCTGCAGAAAGGTGTCTGCATTGCCCTGGTGCCTGGAAGTGACTCAAGTAGAGCTGGTGTGCACTACAGAAGTTGAAGATGACAGCAACACCAGAGAAGAGGTTGAGGTCAGGTGTTGGAGATGGTACACTGATGCAGCTGAAGGAGGTACTTCGTACAGTGGTGCCACCCCCTGTTCTGGACTGCAGTGGGACTGAAGAGACTCGAGATCTGTGGTGTTATGATCAGGTGGCCTTGGAGCAGCATGAAATGACCTTCGCTGGAGCAGTGGTAACTTTACTGACCGCAAACCCTGATCCTATCACCGCAACTAGAAGTAGCCGTGGGGTGTGCCTAACCAGACCTAGACACCTCGACACAGCCTAAGGACTAAATATCCCTAAAGATGGAAATAGGAAAAACTCTCTTGCCTCAGAGTAGACCCCCAAAGGATAGGTAGCCCCCTACAAATAATGACTGTGAGTAGAAGAGGAAAAGGCACACGCAGACAGAAAACAGGGATAAGCAAAGGAGGCACTTCTACCTAGATAGGAAAGGATAGTACAGGATACTATGCGGTCAGCATAAAACACTACAAAATATCCACAGCAGAAAAATGCAAAAACTCCATCACCTAACTAAAGGTGTGGAGAGTATATCTGCGACTCCAGCGAGTCCAACTAGACTGAGAAAAACATCAGGCACAGTCTAGCAGGAACAAAATAGAAACAAGATAAGCACAGAAAATAAACACACAGCAGTGTGTCTAAAAAAATGAAGAAAACACTTATCTTAGCTGAATTGGCAGCAAGCAGGAGGGGCCAGGCAGAGGACCAACACTTCCAATGGAACATTGACTACTGGCAAGGACTAATGAGTCCTGCACAGCTAAATACCCCAGTCCGAATTGCAATTAGCAGAAACACCTGTCCAAGACTGCTGCTCAGGAATAACTGCATTACCATCAACAACCACCGGAGGGAGCCCAAGAGCAGAATTCACAACACTGTGGCCTGAGGGTGAAGTGTGGTCAGGTGGCCTAGTGCAGAAGGTCACTGAGTCCCATGGAGAAGAGCCAGAGGTTGAACTTCCGCATGAGGAACCTGAAGTTATGAGTACACCTGACAAGACTGCTCAAGAAGGGACTTGAAGAAGTCAGTGTGCCAACGCCTGCTTCCTGCCCATGAGATGTGCACAGGATGATTTCCTCTGCCAACATGTAGTGCAAGAGACACGATAATAGATGTGAAAACTGTATGCATCCAGCAAGGCTACAAAGAACATTAACGGGCTCAAAGAATCTTCTTGCCCAAGGACTGGCGAGTTTAACCCCTTCCCCCCCGAAGCCTGTTTTGAACTTCCTGACCAGGTCTTTTTTTTCAATTCTGACCACTGTCACTTTATGAGGTCATAACTCTGAAACGCTTCAACAGATCCTGGTGATTCTGAGATTGTTTTCTCATGACATATTGTACTTTATGATAGTTGTAAAATTTCTTCAATTTGACACGCGTTTATTTGTGAAAAAAACGGAAATTTGGCAAAAATTTTGCAATTTTTGAACTTTGAATTTTTATGCCCTTAAATCAGAGAGATACAGTGGGGCAAAAAAGTATTTAGTCAGTCAGCAATAGTGCAAGTTCCACCACTTAAAAAGATGAGAGGCGTCTGTAATTTACATCATAGGTAGACCTCAACTATGGGAGACAAACTGAGAAAAAAAAATCCAGAAAATCACATTGTCTGTTTTTTTAACATTTTATTGGCATATTATGGTGGAAAATAAGTATTTGGTCAGAAACAAACAAACAAAAATTAGTTCATAAATAACATTTCCCAAATGTGTACTATACATCAGCACAATTTTGGAACCAAAATATTTTTTTGGTCAGGTAGTTATAAGGGCTAAAAGATGACCTACGATTTTTCTTTTTTTTCAATAAAATTTAGGAAACCATTTTTTTAGGGACCACCTCACACTTGAAGTGACTTTGAGGGGTCTATATGACAGAAAATGCCCAAAAGTGACACCATTCTAAAAACTGCACCCCTCAAGGTACTCAAAACCACATTCAAAA
Organism: Ranitomeya imitator; assembly: GCF_032444005.1. Lineage (NCBI taxonomy): Eukaryota > Metazoa > Chordata > Amphibia > Anura > Dendrobatidae > Ranitomeya > Ranitomeya imitator. The sequence continues at coordinate 197,450,773 of NC_091284.1, read as the reverse complement.
AGTTTACTAACCCTTCAGGTGCTTCACAGGAATTTTTGGAACGTTTAAAAAAAATTGAACATTTAACTTTTGTTCACAAAATGTTTACTGTTGTGAATTCTGTGGCCAAGCTCCCTCCTGTGGTCGTGAGTGGTATTTCGGCTGGTTCTGTCTATGAGCTTCCTTTGGTGGATGAGAGTGGTACTGCGGCTTCTGAGTTTCCTTCCTCAGGTAATGAGGTTAAGTCGTTAGGTGCTGCTCTATTTAACTCCACCTGGTGCTTTGATCCTGGCCTCCAGTCAATGTTCTAGTATTGGTCTTGCTTCCTCCTGGATCGTTCCTGTGGCCTTTCTATCCTGCATAAGCTAAGTTTTGCTTGTGTTATTTTTGTTTGCTATATTTTCTGTCCAGCTTGCTATATTGGTTTTTCTTGCTTGCTGGAAGCTCTGAGACGCAGAGGGAGCACCTCCGTACCGTTAGTCGGTGCAGAGGGTCTTTTTGCCCCTCTGCGTGGTTGTTTGTAGGTTTTTGTGTTGACCGCAAAGCTATCTTTCCTATCCTCTGTCTATTCAGTAAGTCGGGCCTCACTTTGCTTAATCTATTTCATCTCTGTGTTTGTATTTTCTTCTTTACTCACAGTCATTATATGTGGGGGGCTGCCTTTTCCTTTGGGGAATTTCTCTGAGGCAAGGTAGGCTTATTTTTCTATCTTTAGGGCTAGTTAGTTTCTCAGGCTGTGCCGAGTTGCATAGGGAGCGTTAGGCGCAATCTTCGGCTACCTCTAGTGTGGTGTGATAGGATTAGGGATTGCGGTCAGCAGAGTTCCCACGTCTCAGAGCTCGTCCTATGTTTTTGGTAATTGTCAGGTCACTTTGTGTGCTCTGAACTTCAAGGTCCATTGTGGTTCTGAATTACCTGTTCATAACAGTTTACTTCAGGTCCAATTTTTTTTTTTACCAACGGTAACAGGAGAAATTGGACCACAAAAGTCGTTGTACAATTTGTCCTGAGTACGCTGATACCCCATATGTGGGGGTAAACCACTGTTTGGGTGCATGGTAGAGCTCGGAAGGGAAGGAGCGCCATTTGACTTTTCAATGTAAAATTTGCTGGAATTGAGATCGGACACCATGTTGCGTTTGGAGAGCCTCTGATGTGCCTAAACAGTGGAAACCCCCACAAGTGACACCATTTTGGAAAGTAGACCCCCTAAGAAACTAATCTAGATGTGTGGTGAGCACTTTGAACCTCCAAGTGCTTCACAGAAGTTTATAATGTAGAGCCATAAACAAATCATATTTCTTTCACAAAAACTGTTCTTTTCGCCCCAAATTTTATATTTTCCCAAGGGTAACAGAACAAATTGGACCACAAACGTTGTTGAGCAATTTGTTCTGAGTACGCTGATACCCCATGTGTGGGGGTAAACCACTCCTTTGGGTGCATGGCAGAGCTCGGAAGGGAAGGAGCGCCGTTTGACTTTTCAATGCAACTTTGGTTGGATTTGAGATCGGACACCATGCTGCATTTGGAGAGCCCCTGATGTGCCAAAACAGTGGAAACCCCCCTCAAGTGACAATATTTTGGAACTAATCTAGATGTGTGGTGAGCACTTTGAACCCCCAAGTACTTCACAGAAGTTTATAATGTAGAGCCGTAAAAAAAAAAATCATTTTGATCTTTTCGCCCCCAAATTTTTTATTTTCCCAAGGGTAACAGGACAAATTAGACCCCAAAAGATGTTGTCCAATTTGTCCTTAGTTTTTGCTGATACCCCATATATGGAGGTAAACCACTGTTTGAGCGCATGGCAGAGCTCGAAAGGGAAGGAGCGCCATTTGACTTTTCAATGCAAAATTGGCTGGAATTGAAATCGGAACCCATGTTGTGTTTGGAGAGCCCCTGATGTGCCTAAACAGTGGAAATCACCCACAAGTGACCCCATTTTGGAAAGAAGACCCCCTAAGGAACTTATCTAGATGTGTGGTGAGCACTTTTAACCACCAGTTGTTTCACTAAAGTTTAGTGAGAGTTTGTAGAGCCGTGAAAATTAAAAAATAATTTTTTCTTTCCACAAAATGATCTTTTAGCCCGCATTTTTTTTCTCAAGGGTAACAGGACAAATTGGACCCCAAAAGTTGTTGTCCAATTTGTCCTGAGTACGCTGATACCCCATATGTGGGGGGGGGGACCACCGTTTTGGTGCACGGCAGAGCTGGGAAGGGAAGGAGCGCCGTTTGGAATGCCGACATAGATGGATAGGTCTGCAGGAGTCACGTTGCATTTGCAGAGCCCCTGATTTACCTAAACTGTAGAAACCCCCCACAAGTGACCCCATATTGGAAACTAGAACCCCCAAGGAACTTATCTAGATGTGTTGTGAGAACTTTGAACGCCCAAGTGTTTCACTACAGTTTATAAAGCAGAGCCGTGAAAATAAAAAATCTTTTTTTTCTACTAAAATTATTTTTTAGCCCCCTGTTTTGTATTTTCCCAAGGGTAACAGGACAAATTGGACCCCAAAATTTGTTGTCCAATTTTTCCTGAGTACGCTGACACCCCATATGTTGGGTTAAACCCCTGTTTGGGTGCACGGGAGAGCTCGGAAGGGAAGGAGCACTGTTTTAGATTTTCAGCGCAGAATTGGCTGGAATTGAGATCGAACGTCATGTCACGTTTGGAGAGGCCCTGATGTGCCTAAACAGTGGTAACTGAAACCCTAACCCAAACACACCCCTAACCCTAATCCCAACTATAACCCTAACCACACCTCTAACCCTAATCCCAACCCTAATCCCAACCGTAAATGTAATCCAAACCCTAACTTTAGCCCCAACCCTAACTGTAGCCCTAACCCTAACCCTAGCTCTAACCCTAACCCAAGCCCGAACCCTAGCCCTAACCCTAGCCTTAACCCTAGCCCTAGCCCCAACCCTAACCCTAGCCCTAAACCTAATGGGAAAATGGAAATAAATACATTTTTTTTAATTTTATTATTTTTCACTAACTAAGGGGGTGATGAAGGGCGGTTTGATTTACTTTTATAGTGTCTTTTGGGGCGGATTTTTATGATTGGCAGCCGTCACACACTAAAAGACGCTTTTTATTGCATCACCACATTTTGAGAGCTATAATTTATCCAGATTTTGGCCCACAGAGTCACGTGAGATCTTCTTTTTTGCAGGACGAGTTGATGTTTTTATTGGTACCATTTTCGGGCACATGACATTTTTTGATCGCTTTTTATTCCGATTTTTGGGAGGCAGAATGAACAAAAACCAGCTATTCCTGAATTTCTTTTAGGGGGGGGGGGGGCGTTTATACCGTTCCACATGTGGTAAAATTGATAAAGCAGCTTTATTCTTCAGGTCAGTACGATTACAGCGATACCTCATTTATATTTTTTTTATGTTTTGGCGCTTTTAGCGCCGATCGTGGGCATTGCTGCGGGGTATCAGCTGTCATATACAGCTGACACCTGCACACGATCGCAGCGGCGCTCAGCGTGGGGCCACGCGATCGTGCCACCGTACAAGAAAGAATACGTGCACAGTTGATGCATCGCTGAGCAACTGCAAGCGAACACTGCCATCTGTTGGTCAAAGTCGAAAATGAAAGTAAAGAACAAATTATTGTAGTAGGGACCCCAATAGTGGAATTACATGTTCCCATAGGAAGGGAATTGAGATGATGCCTGGTTCAGTTGACAACTGTGTTGCAGCTACTATTTATAAAAGATCGGGCTAAGAAAACGAGAGTTGGCACCAGAACATGTACCAGGCAGGTCGTATGGCTGTGAGGTGGGCTTATAGCCACCACTGCCACAGAAGGGTCCAAGAGCAGTCAGATGCTGGTTCTGTGAGGAAGATCTGTGACCAGCGCCAGTATTAGAATAGGGTCAGGTTGTCGAACTTACCAGATCTCAGTTGTGGCATCTGGCATGAGACGCGAACTGAACCTCACGCTCGGGACAATATAAAGCCCTATTTTGTTCCTGTAACCCACTCGGTTTCACAGAGCATTCCTGTGAATGGTAGGTTATTACAGTATGCTGAGAGCGTTTCAGTCCTTGAAAGAAGCCCTATGTTCCGAATCCCAACTAGTGTTAGTCTGTCTAGATTTCAAAACCATTTTACAGTGCAAACTGATGCTTTAGAACAGGGGATTCAAATTGCATTCCTCGAGGGCTGCAAACAGGTCATGTTTTCAGGATTTCCTTGTACTGCACAGGTGATAATTTAATCACCTAAACACATAATGATTACAGCACCTTGTGCAATGCTAAGGAAATCTTGAAAACACGCATGGTTTGCGGCCCTTGAGGAATGCAGTTTGACACCCCTGCTTTAGACTATGGGGTCAGTGTTAGTTTTCTTGCAGGTGATAGATGGGGAAGAATACCCTGTGTTGTATACCAGTCAAAAACTAAATGATCATGAGAAAAAGTATTCAGACACCCTGTTTAAATGTGTTGTGGCTTTCAAAGTCCTCCTTGTGTGCTATAAGTAGACGGCGCCATTCCTTTTACCAACGGAAAGGTGATCAATATGACGGTTATGTCTCAACAAATTAAAAATTAAAAATTCATTAACATATATGTACCTAAAATGGTACATACGAAAACTGCAATTTGTGTTGCAACCCCTCCCCCCCCCAAAAAAAAAAAAAAAAAAGAAAAAAGATAATTTTTGGAATGGTAAGATAAAAAAATGTGATGCTGAAGGAGTTAAATGTTCTTGTATCACAGTTACACATATATAACTCAATTCCTATATTTCTTATAATAACTGGATTAGTAGAATAACTTCCTTTTTTGTCTCCCAAATTCATTTTATTTTTGTTCATAGGTCTCCAATTATCTACGCTCTATAGCAATCCTTTTAAATTGCATTCATTCTTAACTTTTTACTCTTGGATTTACAATGACAAGATTCTTCCTTCCTATTATCCACTTCAAACATCTCCAGCCAGCCTATAATTGTGCTGTATTCTATCCCAATGTACCTTGTTCTCTTCACTCTACTCATGGAGTTAAATAAACAGATAATCCTGCTGCATTGCCTGGGAGACCTCTCAGAGGATTAATTGCAGAGGGGTCTTAATAGAATTGTATCTTCAAGTGATCTAAGCAGAAGCCATCATGCTGAGAGGCATTCTGTAAATGCTTATTAGCTTATACGGAGAGCCTCTTGGGTCCTCATCTGCTCAGCACAATGTACAGAGCACACACTGACTACTTTATTTCAGGTTGTCTGCTTTGTTCTTCTCTCTATTCCTTAAGGCCCCTTCACATTAAGCGACGCTGCAGCGATACCGATAACGATTCGGATCGCTGCAGCGTCGCTGTTTGGTCGCTGGAGAGCTGTCACACAGACCACTCTCCAGCGACCAACGATGCCGGTAACCAGGGTAAACATCGGGTAACTAAGCGCAGGGCCGCGCTTAGTAACCCGATGTTTACCCTGGTTACCATGCTAAAAGTAAAAAAAACCAAACAGTACATACTTACCTACAGCCGTCTGTCCTCCAGCGCTGCGCTCTGCTTCTCTGCTCTCCTCCTGTACTGTCTGGGAGCCGGAAAGCAGAGCGGTGACGTCACCGCTCTGCTTTCCGGCTCACAGCCAGTGCAGGAGGAGAGCAGAGCACAGCGCTGGAGGACAGACAGCGGTAGGTAAGTATCTAGTGTTTGTTTTTTTTACTTTTAGCATGGTAACCAGGGTAAACATCGGGTTACTAAGCGCGGCCCTGCGCTTAGTTACCCGATGTTTACCCTGGTTACCAGTGAAGACATCGCTGGATCGGTGTCACACACGCCGATCCAGCGATGTCTCCAGGGAGTCCAGCGACGAAATAAAGTTCTGGACTTTGTTCAGCGACCAACGATCTCCCAGCAGGGGCCTGATCGTTGGTCGCTGTCACACAGAACGATTTCATTAACGATATCGTTGCTACGTCACAAATAGCAACGATATCGTTAACAATATCGTTATGTGTGAAGGTACCTTTATTCTTGTTTTCTGGAAAAAAAATTATTTGCATTGTTCTTGAGGACATTGACTTATTATAAAAAATGAAGGGAAATAGCAATTCAATCCCATTGGCCAATTTCCAATTGTCCTGTAATAGTAAGCATTCCAGCAATGCATGTCAATTTTGAATGGCTGATACAAAGCTTACATTTATCATATATAATTTATGGCATGTTTATTTACTAGATGAAATCGCTAAAAAAATCTTCAAAAATTTACTAGCAGCTAAATATAAGGTCATTTCTCTCTTATGACTCTCCTTGACCTCTCTGCAGCATTTGATACTATGGATCACAAGCTCCTCATCACAATGCTCCACTCTATCGGATTCAAGGACACTGCTCACTCTTGGTTCTCCTCCTACCTTTCTGACCACTCCTTCCATGTACACTTGCTGGCTCTTCTTTCCCGCCTCTTCCTCTTACTGTTGGCATTCCTCGGAGTCCCTTTTTTCTCTATAAACTGTCCCTAATGGATAAATCATCAGCAGATCTGGTTTCCAGTACAATCTCTATGCTGATGGCAACCAATTATACTGAGGAACACAATTTTCATTAAGTAACACCTGACACTTTTTTTTAACTAACATTTGACCCAAGTTTTTTTCTGTCACAACAACTTTTTATGCTACAGGATACCTTCCTTTGTCGACAAAACCATACAAAGTGTACAATTGAAAATAATGCAAAAAAACCAATGAATGTAATGTTTATTTAAATCTATTTTGTTCATACAAATGATATCATGTAAAAGAAAATGAAATTGTGTGAAAGTAGTAAATTTAGATAGTACTTAACATCAAGATTTACGCTTATAGCTTTTACTGGAGTGTTCTATCTGTGGACAAGCTCGCCCAATGCTCCATAAATAGTCAACCATAATATGTACATCCAATCTACCCTGATACTGTTCCTCCATGACCTTCAAGTCTTGGTGGAATTGTTCACCTTGCTCTTCACTGACTGCACCAAGATTTTCGGGGAAGTTAGCAAGATACCTACACAGAAAATACATTTTGATGCTCATGTTGCAACCAAGCATTTTGTAGCTCTCCAAGAGTTTCTGGACAATTTTTGGTGTAATTGTTTGCTCGTGTATTTCCTAAAAAAGTCCCTGACAGGGTCTTTGAATGATAACCAAGCATTCTTTTGAGTTCTGACATTTTCCAAGTGAAATGTTCATCTATGATGAGCTGCCGAATTTGTGCACCATCAAACATGCCTTTGCTTTATTTTTTCAAATGATGCTGCTAAATGCCAAAATGAGGTAATTGAAACAGTCTCCTTCACTTGGCAAAGCTTTAACAAATTGCTTCATGAGACCAAATTTCATGTGCAGAGGTAGGAATATAATGTTTTTTTCTGTCAAGTGTTTCATGTGTGGATCATAAGGTTTGAGGTCAGGGTTTGGAGGCCAATTCCTCTCCACCCAATGCTTCTCACGAGCTTTAATGTCCCACATACATAGGAAAGAAGGATACTTGGTGTATCCGTATTGCTGACCAAGAAGTAAGCATAACATTTTAAGGTCAACACAGATGATCCAATTGTGTTTGTGTATTGCAACAACTCAATGACTCTCTTATGTCTGCACATTTTTCACAAAGAGAAACTGAATAGCCAATTGGGACAGCACCAAATAAATAGCCATTGTGGAGGAGGATAGACTTTAAGCTTCGCTTTGAATTTTCGATGAACAGTTGCCATTCATTTAAGTTGTAGATTGGAATTCCTAATTCCTCAATTAAACCTTGTCTGTTATGGCAATAGAAAAAGCCACTAACACTTCTAATGTATTGCAAAAATTCTCTGGATCGAAGGTAGGCTATCTTTGCTCCTTTTTCAAGCAAGTTTTTCTCATGCAGTCTCGCTACTAGTTGGAATTCTGAAACCATTATTGATAGTCCCAAATCTGTTTCCAAATCATTCAACTCATGCTGGTCAAATCCCTTATGAACTGAGACATCTTCAGTTTCCAATTCTTAAGCATTGCGGTCACTTTGTTATTCACCATAATGCTGTTCTTGAAAAGAGGGTAGTTCAAGCAAAAAAATAACCTGCTGCCAGTCAACAAAATTGTCCTCCTCCCTTCCCCAATCTAGGGTGGTTTGCTCTTGGCCAATAGTAGAAACCTGGTGCTACCCTTGATCCAGCCTTGAGTAATCCCTTTAAGATAAGCTGCAGACAAAAAAAACTGACGGGATAGAAGAAAACTAACTACAGTTTTGAAATCAGCATTTTTATTTGATTCAGCAAAAATTATGTTCAAAATTGTTCTTCAGTGATACATATCTGATCTCAACATGACACCTGAATTATTACAAAATTCCAGAGATTGTCTGCCTGCTACCTCTAACATTGTGTCCTTCCTCCGACACTGAATCTGACCAAAACTAAATTACTTGTATCCTACCTTCACTACTTCCTAAACCTTAAATTGCTATTTCTGTGTCTGGTTCCATCATAATTTTCTTCCATTCCCCATTTCCAATCACTCGCTCGCACATGTCACTTGCACCTCAAAAACATATTGAGAATATATCCTTTTTATTTTATCTTACTGTTTCTCTGATTTATTTTTTGCCTGGATTACTGTGACTCTCTACTAATCGGTTTTAATCTTACTAAATGCTCCACTCCCAAATTTATCCTGAATACATCAGCTAGGGTCATATTTCTGTCCAGCTGCTACATTGATGACTCCACGTTGTGCCAGTCATTGCACTGGTTATCCATCCACTACAGGCTACAATATAAATTTATCACTCTTACCAATAAAGCTTAACACAGTTGTTCACCACCCTATGTCTTCTCCCTCATCTGTATTCTGAGGTAGTGACAGGTGTTATATGCGAGGGTCACTATGTGTCCCTCAGGATGCACATAGAAGCATATTAAGGCAGTGGGAGTGCATTGCAGTCACAGGCATAGCTGTGATTGCAGTGCAAAATAAAAGTAAAAAAAAAGAGCATGAACCGCATCTCCAAAAATCATACGTTGATCTAAAGCCGCTAGGCAAAAATTTATATACTGAACATAAGGTTTTCAGTTTAACATTCTGATCAGACTGTATGAAGCCCACTGCCACATCACAGCAAACCTCGTAGTGGGTCCTACCACCCTAACGGAGCGGAGTTGTGCGGCGACTGGGTCTCAGTCTTGCAGCATGGGTGCTGTGGGGCAACAGGCCGTCTGCCCTGCTGGTGCATTGCTGCTGTGGCGGTGGGCGGCGCATGGCTCCGCTCTGCTAGGGTGGTAGGACCCACTACGAGGTTTGCTGTGACGTGGCAGTGGGCTTCATACAGTCTGATCAGAATGTTAAACTGAAAACCTCATGTTCGGTTATATAAATTTTTTCCTAGCGGCATTAGATCAACGTATGATTTTGGGATGTGCGGTTCATGCTCCTTTTTTCTTTTTTGCAAAGCATGTTCTAGTCTTTTTCTTGGACCAGCACTCCTCCCATTTGGCACAGGTGATTTTAATTAGCAGGAGACTGCAAAGTAAGGGGTCTAGCCCATTTTGGCTCTCACTGAAGAGCTGGAGGAAGGTGAGTTTCAGTGCTCCTTTCATTTTGGTGTTGGTGCTATGTGGCGGCCATTGTTGCTATGGCTTTGTGCTGGTGGGGCGGCGCGGTCTGGAGTCATGGGGACTCAGTCTTGCAGCATGGGTGCTGTGGGGCAACAGGCCGTCTGCCCTGCTGGTGCATTGCTGCTGTGGCGGTGGGCGCCGCACGGGGCGGTAGGACCCACTATGAGGTTTGCCATGACATGGCAGTGGGCTTCATACAGTCTGATCAGAAAGTTAAACTGAAAACCTCATGTTCGGTTATATCAATTTTTGCCTAGCGGCTTTAGATCAACGTATGATTTTGGGATGTGTGGTTCATGCTCCTTTTTTTCTTTTTTGCAAAGCATGTTCTAGTCTTTTTCTTGGACCAGCACTCCTCCCATTTGGCACAGGTGATTTTAATTAGCAGGAGACTGCAAAGTAAGGGGTCTAGCCAATTTTGGCTCTCACTGAAGAGCTGGAGGAAGGTGAGTTTCAGTGCTCCTTTCAGTTTGGTGTTGGTGCTGTGTGGCGGCCATTGTTGCTGTGGCTTTGTGCTGGTGGAGCGGCGTGGTCTGGAGTCATGGGGACTCAGTCTTTCAGCATGGGTGCTGTGGGGCAACAGGCCGTCTGCCCTGCTGGTGCATTGCCGCTGTGGCGGTGGGTGCCACACGGCTCCGCTCCATTAGGGCGGTAGGACCCACTACAAGTATTGCCGTGACATGGCAGTGGGCTTCATACAGTCTGATC